>NC_034595.1:16463131-16479220 GCF_900095145.1 Mus pahari | reverse complement strand
CTTTCTACCATAAAGCTCTAAAACCATAGACTGTCTCTGTTCATCAAGGCCCGCTGCGCTTTCTCTCGCCTGTGTGGGAACCTCTCTCCCACAGCCCTCTCTCCCACAACCCTGGGGCTGCAGGGTGTCACCCTGGGGCCCCCGGTTGGGGCTGCCCCTTGTCCAGTCCCTGTCGAGTGGGATCAATGGCTTAAATGCCCACAAGGGGCCGAGTGGAAAGCGTCCGGCAGCCCTCCCACATCTGCCTACCCAGACCATAGGAGGAACTCTGGCCGGTGCAGGCTATCCTCCCTACCCTCTCTTTCCTCTGCACCCCATAAGTTCCCACACATGAGGATCATTATTGACAATTAAGGACAAACCCGAAACCCTGTCACGCCCCACCCCACTGACCCCCAGTCAAAGCATAGGATGCCATCTGTGGAATCTTTGTCAATAAAACCTGGATCAGCCCAGGCCTCCAGATCTCAATGGCAGTTTCCAGAAAACAAGGCAGAGAAAGGAGTGAGACACTGCCATGGCGATGCACCCAGCAGCAAGCAGAACACAGAGAACTGCAAGCCGAGTCATCCATTGCTTTAACAAATGAATTCTGAGAAAGAGAAAAGGAGGATCCACAAATTAAAGAAACTGGACACACAGAGCAGGTGCAGCCTATGGACCTTGTGTGACTCGTGTGTATTGCTGATCTGTCTGCATGTATGTCTACATGAGGGTGCCAGGTACTTTAGAATGGGAGTTACAGACAGTTGTGAGCTGTGATGTGGGTGCTGGGAATCGAACCCGCGTCCTCTGAAAGAATATCCAGGGCTCTTAACTGCTGAGTCATCTCTCCAGCCTACCTTGTTTGAATTCTATTGTGAAGGTATCAACTGGAAAAACAACAACGAGACCCACTAAGTTTGGAAATATGAATATGCTTGGGTATTTGATATCAAGCAACCAGTATTAATTTTTGCAGAATGAAATAATTTTGAGGGTTTTTTTAAAAATGCTTTTCTTTTAGAGACACATATTGAAGTACTTGTAAATAAAATGAACCTTTCTTTAATAATCAGGTGAAAGGAGGAACTAGAAATGAAATAAGATTGACCCCAAAGAGGGGCTGCCATCCCTGGGACCCACTGATTGATCACAAAGGAAGACAAGTAGCCTGCCGGGCAGAGGGACAAGTCAGACACTGGTTGAACACGGTGACAGACAGTGGGACATGGAATGGAGAATGAAGGAAGAAAAGCAGACGTGAAAAGATCTGACCATGCCCTAGGAGACCCAGAGTCTTGCCCAGTCCCATCATTCCCAGTTGACAATCTCATTCAAGTCACATCTACCCTTCCCGCTCCAAGTCCTCACCTTTAAAACTATGGGTTTAAATTCCCCCTCCTTAAAACTACTACAATATGTGCGATCCAGCTTTTTCTTAAATTTTATTTAATTTGCTTTATATATGTGGTTTGTAGATGAGTGTGTAGGCAGGTATGAGCCATGTCATAACACATGGAGGCCAGAGGACAAGCTTCAAAATCCAGTCCCTCCATCCAATATGGGACCTGAGGATCAAGCTTGGATCTTCAGCCTTGCGCTACAGGTACTTTCACACACTGAGCCATTCCACCTTCCTTAAACCCCCAATATTACAGGAGAAAAGTATAAAACCAGTCTACTAAAGCATGTCTGAGCATCTAAGAATTATAAATCAAGATAACACACACTCAGCCGGGCGTGGTGGTGCACGCCTTTAATTGCAGCACTTGGGAGGCAGAGGCAGGCGGATTTCTGAGTTTGAGGCCAGCCTGGTCTACAGAGTGAGTTCCAGGACAGCCAGGGCTACACAGAGAAACCCTGTCTCAAAAAACCAAAAAAAAAAAAAAAAAAAAAAAAAAAGATAACACACTCTCTTCTCCAGTTCTCTCTTGACCAGTTGTGGTTGTTTGAATGAGATGCTGGAACTGATTGGGAAGGATTAGGAGGTGTGGCCTTGTTGGAGGAGGTCTGGCTTTGAAGCTTCAAAGGACTTGCACTATTCCCAATGCTCTCTCCTTCTCTGTCTCATACTCCTAGACCAAGATGTAAGCTCTCAGTGGTTCCTGCTGCCATGTCTTCACTCCATCATCATGGATTCTAAGCCCCTGAAACCATGAGAGGAAATTAAACACTTTGTTTTATAACTTGCCACGGTTGTGGTATCCTGTCACAGCAATAAAAAAGTAACTAAGACACCAGTGTACTCTCATGAACTGGAAGTCCATCGGCATTCAGTCTCGAAGATAAGATTCCCTGAGATACCACACCTGACATTCAGTGCGATCTAAGTCCACTTTCCATCTGTCATGTCTCTGGCGCCCACTGTAATCAGGTGAGTCACGCCTGCAGAGACCCCAAGCCCTATGCCCAAGCTCTGGATGCATCCCCTCTAACTAGCCATTTCTTAACCACCTCAAACCTGGCATCACACACTCAGACAACAGTCTCATGAAAGAGCCACGCAGAGGCCCTGGAGGCAAATGTGAGAGTGTTGGGGAATTCTAGAGCTCCAGATGTCAACAGCCAAATACAAAAGAAGAAATAAGACTTCAAGAAGGTATGCTTAGGAGACACAGGGGCTAATATGATCAAATCACATTACATGCATTATAAAGTTCTCAAAGAATTTTTTAAAAAGGTATGCTTATCCTTGGCCTTATAGACATCTCCTTCCATTAGAAACAACATTAGCTAGGAAAAAAAAAAACCAGTAGGTTTCTAAGTGATCCAACCCAACCAAGGGCCTTTCTTAACAATGCCCCGGGTAGTATGAACTTTAAAATTTTGCTATATTATATTATGCAATATTATGTTATATTTATTATATTATATTCCCTTTACTCTTTATGCAACTTTGAATTTTTACCAGTTAAAAGATTTCTGGGATTTTTGTTTTTGTTTGGTTTGGTTTAGGGTTTTTTGTTTGTTTGTTTGTTTGTTTGTTTTTTTCGAGACAGGGTTTCTCTGTATAACCCTGTCTGTCCTGGAACTCACTTTGTAGACCAGGCTGGCCTTGAACTCTGAAATCCGCCTGTTTCTGCCTCCCAAGTGCTGGGATTAAAGGCGTGTGCCACCACCACCCGGCACTTTTTTTAAGACAGTGTTTCTCTGTGTAGCCCTGGCTGTACTGGAACTTACTCTCTAGACCAGGCTGGCCTCAAACTTAGAGATCCACCTGCCTCTGCCTCTTGAACACTAGGATTAAAAGCATGTGCCATCACCACCCTGCTAAAAGTTTTTTAAAAGACTGAAACATGATGGAGAAAAAAAAGAAAAAAAGAAAAAAAAAAGAAAAAAACAAAAAGCAAAAAGCAAAAAAAAAAAAAAAAAAGAAACATGATGGAGAAAAATCCATCTAAAACCAAGATAAGGGGGCTCCTGAGACTCCGGGATTCTGGGTCTTTGTGAACACTGAGATTTCCCTGCAGGTGAGATTTCTTAGAAACTGGAAAGCTAAGCTCTTCAGAGCTGGTAGAAATTCTAGGAAGAGAAGAAGAAAGAAGGAGGGGATGTACAGATGAGAGGAGAACAGAGCACACTGAGGAAGTGCAACTTAATGGACCTTGTTTGAATCCTAATGTGACTATGTCAACTATAAGAAAAAAAAAAACTTAGTGACACATGGAAATGTAAATATGCTTGGATATTTGAAATCAATCAGTATTAATTCGGTAGAATGAAATAATTTTTAGATTTTTAGTGCTTTTCTTTTAGAGATACATATTGGATTATTTATGGATAAGATAAGCCTTTCTTCAAATAATGTACTTTTAGGTGGGAATACTACACAGTGATTATCACTCAATAGTGGTGCAGGCCCCACTGCCAAAGAGAACCATCTCCAGGGACTGAGCAGAAGTTAGGGATATTATGGAGGCTCCCATAAGCTGAGCCCAGCTTCCCAGCACTGCAAACACTTCTGAAAAGAAACAAAGGGGATACCCCCCCCCCAAAAAAAAACCAGACACAAGCAAGTACTACCTCCTCTCTTCCTAGAAACAGAGAGTCTTTGCTTGAAGGGGTTGTGTTTAATGATGGGAAGCTGCCTATATTCCATAGGATTAGGCTTTCCTCACTCATTTTGGAGGCAAAGAGTAAATGAAGAATACAGGTGTCTAGGGCCTGGTCCTGCAGGAGGATCCAGAGAACAACATTCTCTCTTGTTTTCCCTGTGTCTGAGGTTGTTGTCCTCAGACAACAAGAACTCTCTGGCTAAGGCTGCCCAAAGTGATGACTTGAGCTAAGCTTCTAGAGACGTCTCACTCTGTGCCCTAGAGTTATGGCTTTCCTCTTCTTCCTCCTCAGTGCCCTGAAGAATCCTCAGCAATTTGAGCTCAGGGTTCCAACTGATATCGTCCATCATTGCGGAAAGGTTCTTGAAGCTACTGTCTTTGCTAGAAGCCTTGATTCCCATCACAGTCTCCTCGTTATCATCAAGGTCCTGGTAAACTGTTTCATATAGTACAGCACCTAAAAGAAGACCCAACCATTAACAGCATGACAGATTTCTCCCAAATGACTGTAACAAGCAGCACTTCAGGAAAGACCAGGGTCTCTTTAGGACCTCTCCAAAGGATAAGGGCTGCACTCACACCTACAGACCAGACCCCATTCCTGAAAACCAGTCACCCTGACTAGCACAGGGTCAGCTCTCCCCATCCTCGGGCACTTACTGAGACAGCTCCACTTACTCTCCGGACTGGGGTAGTAATCTGTGTAGTAGTTGTCAAATTCATACACCTCTTCTAAAGAAACCTAAAATTCATTAGGGTAAGCAGAAGAAATGTGAATCTAGACCTTAGCGAACTAAAAGAGTTTTCGAAAACACACTTATCTTGGGGGAATTAGACATCTAATCAGGGTAAAGACCCACTGCCTGGAACTGAAAGCAAGACCATCTCACACACACCCTGCTTCCCAGACCAACCAGATGAAACTAGGGCCACTTCTCCCCATTTCCAGAAATCAACTAAATGATCCCTGCCTTCAGAGATGGCTGCCAGAATAGCCACTGCTCTTATCAAGAGACGTGGTCTAGTTTTACGCCTGGAAATTTGAGTGAAATGGTGACTTCTTCAACTAATAAATGGTGTAAGAAGTAACACTGTTTTAGCTCTAAATCAATTGCTTAAGGAACAACTAGAAAAAAATGATTAATAATTAAAGAAAAAAAAAGGCTAGAGGAATGGCTTGGCAGTTAAGAGAAATTGTTGCTGTTGTGGAGTTTAGTTTCCAGCAACCACATCAGAAAGCAAACATCTACCCCTCAATTCCAAGTTAAATTCGGTGATCTGATGCTCTCTTGTGGCCCATCAGCACTTCACATCCACAATACACATTTTCTCCCCCTCCCCCCTCCCGTCCCCTTCCCCTTCTCTTTCTGTCCCTCTGTCTGTTTCTCAGTCTCTCTCTCCACTTTCTCCCCCTCTATCTCTAGCAGTGCACATACACATAAAATAAAATGTGTTTTTAAAAGACAGAAAATGACTGGTTTGTCATTAAGCATGAATAAACCACTTAGAGAGAAATCATAGAAGAGAACACAGGCAACTATGCTAATCGCTCCTGCCAGGAGCACTAAATGACCTCAAGTAGGAGCAGAATGACTATCCAGTCAACCCACAGACGTGATTAGTCTTGAGGAGGCTGAGGTAGAAAGATCAAATCTGAAGTCATCCTAGGCTACTTAGCAAGGTCTAGGCTAGCCTGGGCTACATAACAAGATCCCGTCTCAAGAAAAAAACTAAGTAAATAGATCATCTATGCATGTACTTTGGGGTAGTTTGTTACACAGTTAAGAGATGGTTGAAACTAGGCCCCAGCAGAGGCCTTGGTGGACACTCACATGTTTCTCTGCAGATGTTTTCTCTACATCCTCTTCTTCCCACCGCTTTTGTTCATGTTCCTGTCCTGATATTCTGAGTCCTACACCGTCATGTAAGAAATGGTCCGACGTGGTTTCTTCCCCTGGAACAGAACCAGCAGGGGCATGGCCCTCCATGACTGTTGAAGGTTGCTGGGTGTGAGGCTTATTTGATATATATATTTGATATATATATTTGATATATATATATGTATGTATATGTATATATATATATATATATATATATATATATATATATATATTCATGTTCCTTCTTCAGGAAGTAGTCTCCCTGCCATGGCTATCAGGGAATATTCTCAATGTCAATGTTAATGACAACATGATAATCAGAGACAGCATGAGTCCAGGAAGCAAGGGTGTGTCTATGTCCTTAGCAAAGATGATAAATGCTGTGACTTTCAGGAAAGCCCTTAAGACTGTGGGAAAGAACTCTGAAAACATGAGTTAAAAATATATTAACAGGATTTCTCAACTCTGCAAAATATAAGGATGCAATATGAATTATATGAGAGGCTTCACAGACCTAAAGGAACAGGGACAGCTCCACGAGGAGCCACCTTGTCAGAAAGATATGAAGGAAGGAGAATAAGAGATTTGGTAAGTGATTACAGGCCAAGATCCCACCCAGCTAAGTTTATTGTTTGTGCTTACAAAAGCAGGTAGATTCCAGAATTGAAGGCCAGCCTGGGACAGAGCTAATTTAAGGCCCAGGCATGGCAGGAACAGCTTATTTTCTGTGCTTTCAAAGGCAGGCAGGTCTCCAAATTCATTTGCAATGTTAAGAAAAATGTACTTGCTGTCTTTTCCTAGGAGTCAGGGGACTAAGGTCAAAAAATTCTGATTAGCTAGGCAGTGGTGGCACACACCTTTAATCTCAGCACTTGGGAGGCAGAGGCAGGCAGATTTCTGAGTTCAAGGCCAGCTGGGACTACACAGTGAGACTCTGCCTCAAAGAGTGGGGAAGAGGGCTGGAGAAATGGATCAGTGGTCAAAAGGACTGGCTGCTCTCCCAAAGGACCCACGTTCATATCCCAGAATACACACTGCAGCTCACAACCGTCTGAAACTGCAGTCCCAATGCCTTCTTCAGGCCTTCTCGGGCACCACATACACATGGTCCACAGATACACATGCACAACACCCATAAACACAAAATTAAATGTTAAAAGAGAGAGAGAGAGACCCAGACCCAGACTCTTTTGTGGCCATTGCTGGAGTGGCAGGAACCAAATGAAATCTAATCCCTTCATGACTCTGACTGAAGCAAGAATCGTAACCGGTAATTCAATGACCTAACCGGTAATTCCCTGCAAGCTCTGATTCTCATCCACGCTTCACACTGACAGCACTGGAAAGCTTTAACAGACACAGAAGACAGCTCTAGAAACTCTAATCTAAAACAGGTAGGGTTCCAGCTGCTTGTCAAATGCTAAAAGCCTCTCAGTTGGCTTCAGTGTGCAGCCAGGGTGGACCTACCGCCCTGAGAAATAAAGGCCGAATCCACGTGCACACACCCCCTCTCCACACACTCCCCTAAGTCCTCACAGCTATGCTAAGCAGCCACACTCCTCCAAGATACCTCTTCACAAGCTACTCTCGATTCCAGGAATTCTTTTCCCATACCAGGAAGCCACACACGTTAAAGATCCAATTGACAAGTCAACTCTTCTGTAAAGCCCTTCTCTACTCAGAGAGGGACAGGCCACCGCTCTACAACCGTAACTCAAAGAGGTACTCTGGTCAACCAAGCAAGACAGTCTTGTTGGAAGAAGCACGAAGGTATCAGAATAGAATTGAGAAAGTGATAGTGATCACCCTGGGTCTGAACTCGCCTTGGACAAATCTCCCCTACCCTGGGCCTCAGCCTCTTCTACTTCCAACCAAAGGCTCAGGAGCCTTTGTAGACCTTCAGGCTAACAGATGTTGCTGATACCAGAGACGATAGTGAGACGGGACACAAAGCAAGAGGTCTCAGGTACGTCCCGCCTGATTCCACTCAGGACCCCAGATTTCAGAGAGAATTCTGAAAACCCTGTTGTTTGCAGAAAAAGCCAGCAGCACACAGTCTGAACAAGGAAGAACAATCTTACAAGATTCAGGGTGGGTCTTCCTGGGCCCTTCTCACTCTGCATTCAAGCTGGGAAATTCGGCCAAACAGTGCTACATGTCATATGAGATCAGAGTTCCAAAATGAGATGTACTATTCTAGGTTTCAACATGAACACTAGTCAAAAAAAGGTTGCCTGTTGAGTACTGGCTACTGTTGAAACAATGTGTTAACTGCCAGCTGAACCCCAGAACTTGCCAGCTTTTAGTGTGGAAGCCAGAGGGCTCTTAAGAAAGGGATCTGTCTATGGAACCTGAATTCCCAACCCTCCCGCCTCAGCCTGTGAGGTATGGTACAGGCATATATCACTACACCCCGCCATCACTCTGATCTTTCTAAAGCAAGGTCTGAAGAAACCCCAACTATGAGTCAGTCCTCTCTCAGATGCCCACATGAAGAGGCACACGGCCTAAGCTGCTTGTTCAGTGACTATCCAGTTCGAGGATGACCTGGGGTGGGCCAGCCGGCCAGACTGAGATTTCCCAGAACAAGTCTGAATGCCTGACAGAGGTAAGTTTCAAAGTGACAAAAGCATGCTTGGCTTCTGCCCTTTGCCACATTCCAGGATTCTATTTGACTAAGCAAAGGGAGGGTTATAAATGTCAATGTATACATACCATACTGGCCCTTGACATTTCTCTTGGCTTTCTTCTTAGCCTCCTAAAACCAACATGAGAAGGAACTGAATTAGGACTTTGGGAAGTGAAGAAAACTTTTGCAAAAAGAACGAATTTGAAATGACTGTCAGCGCAATCTCATCCACACAGCCGGCACCCAGGGGAGAACCCTCCTCCGAGATATCCCTTCCCAGCCCACGCCACACCCGCATCCCACAGACTTCCCTCAAGACCCTACCTGTTTCTGAGTAAAGGTTTTCGCCTTCCCCTGCTGCATCAAGGAATCTGGCAACCAGAAAAGCTGGCTCAGTCCTCTCTCGGATTGACATCCTACACCTTCTGCTAGGCTACCTACAGTGACCGGCCCCACTATAGTGACTCTCCTTCCCTGACCAGGACCAAGCAAGAAGCTGCTCTGAAACTGGAGTTTCCTGAGTTCTTCATGTGTCCCTGTGTGACTATGGCAGGAAACAGATCTGAACAGGGACCATGTGACATTAGAGAACTCTGTGGTGTTGAGGGCAGGGTGGTACCTGAATATCCATGCCCAGCAAGGCCCTCACCTCGCTTCAGGTTGGGGCGAAGCTTCCTCAGACGAGCAGGATGCCGCAGTGCTGGTCTCTGCCGGTGGTGGGGGTTATTAACAAAATGCCTTTCTGTGGGTCTTTCTTTGCCCCAAATACACGTATCTACCTAGTCTATAAATACTTTCTGAGAAACCAATGTTTGGCAGCAGGATTGTATGAAAGTACAAGGACAGAGGGAAAGGAGTTGGAAACAGTCCTGAGGAACCAGAGGCATCCCTTCCCTTGCCCGTCCCCCTGTACTGACTTCCACTTCCCATACAATCCAGCCCTCCGATCTTCAAGGCCTGGGTCCAGAGTAGCAGAGCAGAACCAAGTGTGAACAGAAAACCAATTCTGCCTTGAAGACTGACGGGTTTGATCTTCTCCTCTGAGGCGTGTGGCTCTTACTTGCAAGGTGAGGCGTTGGACACTCAGATACATCTTAGATGAGGCAGCACTTTCGGACCGCCTCCTTTCCAGGGGAAGACCCTTTTTCATCTTGGACAACTCGATCTTCACCTCAGGGCCAATTATGGATTTCTCGTGTGCCAAGATGCTAAAGGGGACAGAGACAGCAGACAGTCAGCAGCATCTCTTCTCAGAGAGTGGGGCTAAAGACAAAGACACTTCCCCTCTGGCTCTAGAAAGGCTCGCATGGCTTCCCTCAGTGATGCATTTCCTGCTTAACTAGCATGACCACGACTGAGTCTCTTAAGGGCTTGCTGTATGCCAGGCTCCCGTGCTCTGTATCACTCACCCCTTCCAGCACCCAAGGGCAGATGTTATCACCCTCCTCAGTGTGTAAATGAGGGGAGCTAAGCAGAAATGAGCTGAAGAAGTTACCAATATTCACAAAGCCAGTTAAGTTTCAATATACAATTCAAAGGTGTCACCCTCCAAACCACATACACCATTTTGCCTCCCAAATGGACAGATGTCCACAATTAATCTGTGAAAAAAAATCAAAAGGAGAAGAGAATTTCAAATGAGAGTTCACATAATGTGCTCTGCCCGAGCCCAGTAGATGGTCAGCATTGGATGGCAGTGGCAGTGGTGACTGTCACCTTGCCTGTCAGTAGACACAAACAAGCGGGGTTACAGCTGGCTCCCTGTTCTCAGAGCACATGGTTTTGCCTTTACTCAGCTTCAATGAAAAGCAGGGTCTGGCTCTCTCCACCCTGCCCCATGGTGCTCACCACTCCTCCAGTAGGTCCTGGGGAAGCATGCCAGCTTGAGCCCATAGTGGTATGGGTTCAGAACTTAATTGCTCCATGTGATGTTCTGGGGAGGGGGGAGGTACAATTGCCGCTGGACTCCTCGAATACTGCCTTCCAGGGTAATACAGAGGTGGCTTGCTTTTCTGGAAGAGAAACAATGCAAGGGACTCTCTGAAGCGTCCTCGTCAAGCCTGTTTCTTCCCACCAATATTCCTCCCTGACAAATGAGGCTCCTTGATTCCCGACAGTGTCAATTTGATTGAATTAAAAACACTGAGGGAAGCCGGGCGTGGTGGTGCACGCCTTTAGTCCCAGCACTCGGGAGGCAGAGGCAGGTGGATTTCTGAGTTTGAGGCCAGCCTGGTCTACAGAGTGAGTTCCAGGACAGCCAGGGCTATACAGAGAAACCCTGCCTCGAAAAAACAAAAGAAAAAAAGAAAAAAAACAAAACCCACTGAGGGTGGCAGGCAGCAGGACTCAGTGGTAAACAGCCCTTGCTGCACGGACTGGAGCCCATGATGGAAGGAGAAACTCGACTCCCAAGACTTGTCCTTTGATGTCTATACACATACCATGGCACACGTGTGTTTACACACATACATACACACACACACAAAATAATTATGGTGATGGCAACAACAATGTTGATGACAATGATAATGACAACAACAGTACATAAAAACATTAAATAGATCAGTGAAGCACCCTCTGGATGTGTCTATAAGAGCTCCGAAGCCCTTACAGGAGTGTAAGGAGTGGATTGCCCTTTAATGGAGTCATAACTTGATGGAGAATAACTGGGAAGCAGTTAGGGGAAGTGGAGCAGGCATGGGGACACATGGCCCTAGAGGCCACATCTCTCCCTAGCCGCTTCCTGCACTCCCTTCTCTCTGCAGTCAGTCTATCACGACCTGAATACCCTCTGCCTCATGCTCCTACCATCCCAACACTGCCAGACTCATGAGACCAAGCAACCGTGTGAGCAGACAGGAATCTCTTCTCCTGTGAAGTTACTCTCTTAGGTATTTTTGGCGACAGCCACAACAAATAACACACAGGCCTCCTTCAATGTCCCCACCTCCTCTCCATCATGAAGGACATCCAACTTCTCTTTTGCTGGGCTTCTAACATTCTATTCCATTGAGATCAAGCCAAGATCAATTTGCTTTTCTGGAGAGGCTATTCCTTTATCCACTGAACAAATCAACAATAATCATCTAATGAGATGCCAGACAGAGAACTGAAGTGGGGATTGGTTAAGGAAGGAAATGGAGCAGGAATGACTTTGAGGGATACAGGTCACATTTACCAGGGAGGCAGGTTTGGGGTTGGAAACCCAGATCTTAGTAACCCTTGGTCCACTGGAATACTGCCCCATCACACTGGGGATTGGCTTGCAGCTGACAAAAGTCCTCCTGGACAGCCAGTGTTTCCTCTGTCCTCTCTTCAAAGTATTCCTTACCTTCCTACAGACAGTAGACAGGGAAGGACCTGAAGCCATCTGCAGCTACTCTTAAGAAAGGGTTCTTTTACCCTTTGGGTAATGGAGTTCGTTCGTTCATATAAGAAGGTGCGTTAGGGATGGGAAAGCCATGAACCCTACAAAATCACTTCATAAGGGACAAAGCCCATAACTCACCTTCCCCAGTTTCTTTCTCCTTTTCTTCCCAGGCCAGCTGGAAACATCAGTCTTTTGAACTGGGCTTAAAATAAGAAAAACCAGAACTCATTCCCAGATATTTTAAATAGAGACGCTAAGGCCATCTATAAGTGACAATCCTGGAGATGGCAGGAAACTACAGGTCTTCTTCTCCCCTGCATCCACCATTCTATCCCTGGCCCACCTTCCACACACTTCCTTTACGTGTAAAACAAACAAACTACTGTGGCTCACATCGGTGACAGCGTAATGTACACACACAAACACATGTGTAAGGAAGGACTATTTGGGCACAAAGAGAAAATGGAAAAAAATTCTCAAGGTTGCTAAAAAATGAGGAGGCTGCTTTATTATTACGGTTTTAATTTAGTCACTTAATGAGAACTGGAACATCAGTGATTGTTAAAGAAAAGCCAACACCTTTTCTACAGCAGTCAGTGCTAGCCAGCCTAGCCAGCCTCTAGGCCTCCCCGCTGGTTAGACACAAGTCTGGTACACTATTCATTCTGTATCAGTGCCCTAGGCCTTGGGGTGGAGATCAGAATTTTATGTTTTACTGAGGGCTATTTTCCTCATTTTTTTGAGGGGAAACAAAACAAAATAATAATAATAATAATAATAATAATAATAATAATAATAATAATAATACACAAATGTGTTTCTTTTTAAGTGAGAGTATTTTTCACCTGTATTTACTGACGGGGCTGAGGCTACACATGCCTCATGTGCAATGTGGGGATCAGAGAACAACTTGTGGGAGTCACTTCTCTCAGTCTACCCTCGTGTGCTCCAGGTCACAGGTCACTGGGATTGGTGGGAAGGGTCCTTGCTTGCTAAGTCACTTCATGGGTCCAACACTTATTTATCTTAAACCTCACAAACAAATTTAGCTTTGAGAGGAAGGATGGCTTAGCAGGTAAAAGTGCCTGTCACCAAGCCTGACGCTGACTTTGGTCCCTGGAACCCACATGGTGGAAAGGAAGGAGAGCAACACCTACTGCAGTTTCTCCTCTGATTGTCTTTCCTTAGTCATCCTGTGACTTCTGCATAGGCTCTTGGCATACTGCTAACCCCTTAGTAAACAAATGTTTAAAAAAAAAAAAGTGTAAAATCCTGCCCAACTACCTGAGTTTGATTTCTGGACTCCATCTCACATGGCAGAAGGAGAACCAACTTCAACAAATTGTCTTCTGACCACTACACCTGTGCTATGACACACACGCATGCATGCGCGTGTGTGTGTGTGTGTGTGTGTGTGTGTGTGTGTGTGTGTATTACATATATATATAAATGTAGTAAGTAACCTGGACCACCCTGTTTATGCTATTTACTTTCCATAGAGAATTCCCACAGCATGCATCTCACAGGACATCACACATCACAACAGAACTCCAGTGTAGAGAGAGGCAGGAGCAAGTCTTGGTCACTTTCTGTGTTTGGCCTGCTGCTAATGAGATAGCTTAAAAGGAGATGAAAAAAGGGAGGGGTGTGCAGAAGGCCACAGGGAGTTTAAGGAGCGCGGGCATCGAGGTTGCCAAGGTCTAGAGAAGATGCTCACCTCATGTCCTCCTCTGGAACCCAGGTCACAACCATGTTTCTGACATCTTCAGAGAAAGGAAGTTGTCCTTCATTCAAATTCAACACTGAGAGCTAGAAACAGGAACAATGGGATCTGAGGCCCAGCCTCCTGCTGAAACTAAGCTCAGGGCCAAGCTCGGCCTTGCTATGCTTACCAAAACAAACTGGTGATTCAGAAAATAATTAAAAAGGAAAAAGGAAAAACAGACATTTGTGGGGCTAGAGAGATGGCTCAGTGGTTAAGAGCACTTGTCGCTCTTGCAGAGAATCTGGGCTTGGTTCCTAGCACCTACACGGTAGTACATAACCACTCATAACTCCAGTTCCAGGGAATCTGACACCTTCTTCTGACCTCTACAGGCATCAGGCATAGACACAGTACACATGCACACATGCAGGCAAAACACTCATACATGTAAAATAAAATAATAAAATTGAATAGGAAGAAAGAGACATTGGTAATCCCCCAAACCATCCTCAGAGTATCCTGCCTCCTGTATCAGATACCAATGCACGTACTCCTCAAGGGGAGGGGTTTTTAAACAATAACCTTCCTTGCTTCTCCATGACATTAGTATAGAGTTTAGAAAAGCCAGCCCATCTTCCATGAGGACAGGGAGGGATGCTATCCCTTCTACCGGCCCACTGCAAAACCTCAGGTCCCCTGCAGGTGATGCGGCCTGAAGTCTGCCAGCCGAGATATACTGAGTGCTGGTAACGGAGGTTTCTTCCTGTAGTTCACCCTGTCTATAATTACAGATACCCAGATGAGTTAGCGTGCTAATTTCTCCCACCCTTGGGACTGATCACACTGCACTAGGGTTCAAGGAAATCCTGTAGATCATCTAGCCTGTATTTTATTTAAGGCCTTTTTCAAAGTTATCAAGGAAAAAAATCTTTTGCCTGCTGATCAGAACTGACTTAGGAAGGCAGAAACGGGTTCTAGGGCAGCCTGATCTACATAGTAAGTTCCAAGCCAGCCAGAGCTACATAGTGAGACCCTGTCTCAAAAAACAAACAAACAAACAAAAAACAAATAAACAAAACCAAGAAGGAAGAAAAATAAAGGAAGGCAGAGAACAGGACAGAAAGTACCAGAATACTTCCCCTATGGTGGGGGCAAAGGTTATTCTATGCTCCTTTTGACTGTAAAATCTAACCTTTTCTAATTTTTTAGTTATATAAAATAATGAATTTCATGATGACATTATCACATATGTATATAAAATTTCTGTCTAACCATGGATCACTAGGTGACCTTAAGGCCCATTTTAAGCCTGACATTTCTGCAATCTAAGTTCTCTTCTTATAATAAGAATGTCTACTTAAAAGCTGAACATGTTCTATATAGACAGAGAGAAAATCCTTCCCTATTCTAAACATTCATAAATTACTCTGGGGTCTCTAAAAACAGTGTAGCATGTGAAGCTGTTAGCACAGAGCCTTCTATACAGTAAGGACCTAATACTAGACAGCTCTTACCAGCCTCCTCGTTCAAACTACATCTATCATGAAGAATGATAATGTTGGGGACGGGGAGACAGGTCAGGGAAAAGACCCGGGTCTGACTCCTAGCTCACAGCCATCTATAACGCCAGCTCCAGGGGATCCAAGGCCCTCTTCTGGCCTTGGAGGGCCGGCACCAGGTACACACATGGTGCATGCACATACAGGCAGGCAAAACAACCATACAGAAGAAAATAAAAATGTGGGCTGGCAAGATGGATCAGTGGGTAAGAGCACTGATTGCTCTTCTGAAGGTCCTGAGTTCAAATCCCACATGGTGGCTCACAACCACCCATAATGAGATCTTATGCCTTCTTCTGGTGTGTCTGAGTCCAGCTACAGTGGACTTATTTATAATAATAAATAAACCTTTGGGCCAGGGCGAGCGAGGCCGACTGGAGCGAGCGGGGTTGACCAGAGTGAGCAGAGGTCCTAAATTCAATTCCCAACAACCACATAAAGGCTCACAACCATCTCTACAGCTACAGTGTACTTATATACATAAAGTAAATAAATAGATCCTTTAAAAAAAAAAGGAAAGGAAAGGAAAGGAAATGTTTAAGAAACAATAATATCAAAGGCAAAATATCCCCACAAATAAAGAGAAAATGTAGAGGAAGCAACTTTTTAAACTGTGACTTACTTTGGGAGGCCTAGGAGAACGGCTAGTCATATCTTTGTCACGTAAAGCCTTCTGAGACCTGGAAAAAATATGTTCCAAGCATAAAACAAAAGAAAAAAGGGGAAAGCCAATGGAACAACAAAGTTTATATTCTGAAGAAAGCCCATCTATTTACTATGATGGTTCTGGATTTTTTTGTTTAAGATTTTATTTATTCTTTTATGTAGCTACAGTACATTGTTGAGGTCTTCAAACACACCAGAAGAGAGCATCAGATCCCATTACACATTGTTGTGAGCCACCATGTG
>NC_034595.1:16458311-16463011 GCF_900095145.1 Mus pahari | reverse complement strand
AAAAAACAAAAACAAACAAACAAACAAAAAAAAACCCCACAGGTACCACTCCATGCGCATCATACACTGCACTTTATAACTATCTATCTCATCCAACTCAATCCATAGCCCAGGCCCTCTCTTTGTAGCTATACAGAACAAGGCATGGCGCCCTAAATAACAGTGTACTAAGGGCCACTTGCTGTGTAAGCCTGGCTACCTAGCCTTGATCCTGGACACCCACACTGGAAACGTAGAGCCCATTCCCAAAAGTTGTCCTCTGACTTCCACATGTGCAGTGTCCTGCCTGGATGCTTGTAAAGACACACACACACACACACACACACAGAGAGAGAGAGAGAGAGAGAGAGAGAGAGAGAGAGAGAGAGAGAGAAACATCCTGTTAATACTCTTTTTATCATTTGCTCCTTATTTTTAAAGACAACTTAATGTTATGAATGAAAGAGTAATATGGAGGTATGTGAAAACAAAGACTCCACACGTCCTGGTCCATGAAGTCTCCTGAGATGGAGAGCTGCTCACAGCATTCCTGCTCAATGTTCCTGAAGGACATCCTCTCCTTTGCAGGCCCTTCATGTGCTATTCCTATAGTTTGGAAGTTTCTTCCTGCAACTTCCCGCATGCAGACCTCCTCCTTCTGTGCTGCTCTAAGTTCAGGCTGGGGTGGAATGCTCGCTGTGCACATGGGGGTGCCCTAGGTCAGAAAGCCTTGCCTGTGCATCCATAGCCCCATGGCAGCCCTTTTAGGACATTCTACACTGGATGCCCCTGACTGCTGGTGGGTTTCCATCTTATTCCCATGAGATACACAAACTCCTGTTGGATCCCAGCACCCGGCCTGGAAACCCCACCACCTCACCACCACCACCACTACAATATCCGTGAACTGCACACACGACTAAACAAAGGATGCCATGACTCCTGCTTTCAAAGGGTGTAAAATCCGGATGAGCAAATAGGATGCAGGGCTCGGACGTATCCATAAGCATGGCAGGAACAACCACTGCTGGAAGACTTCAGCGGGATCAGTGCTCAGGGAGAACGGGAAGGGGTGAAACTCAACCTTGCGAGTGGAGGAGGACATATTCATTCAACAGGAACCTGAGCTTCCACCCGAGACACAGGAAGGAAAAGGGCGCTTGGGCTCTGTCCTGGCCCCTCTGGTGCTCTTAACCATAAAGCCATCGTTCCATTCCTAAGCACTGACATTTCAGTGAAACAAGACCGTGAACTGATGTCCCCTCTCCCAAAGCCACGGTGACACGAAGGAGTCTATGGTTGGATGGATGGCTGATTTTCTGATTATGGAGAGTTGGGATGTTACAGGTCCACAGTCAAATTCTCCCAGGCTACCTTCCATTCCCTTTATAAGCATTTGCTGTCCAGCCCTGTGTCTGACCTAACATCCTTGTAACCTTCAGGTGAAACCTTTTGTGAAGTAGTAACAGATCATTAGCTTTCACCCACCCAAAAGCTAAGTAAGAATGTCATCACACTGGGCATGGTGGTGGATGCCTGTAATCCCTGCACTCAGAAGGTAGAGGCAGGCAGATCTCTGTGAGTTTGAGGCCAGCCTGGTCTACAAATCAAGTCCAGGACAGCCAGAGATCTGTTATACAAGGAAACATCCTGTCTTGACCCCCCCACTACCCCCACCAAAAAAAAAAAGAAAAGAAAGAAAGAAAGGAAGGAAGGAAGGAAGGAAGAAAGAAAAGAAAAGAAAAGAAAAGAAAAGAAAAGAAAAGAAAAGAAAAGAAAAGAAAAGAAAAGAAAAGAAAAGAAAAGAAAAAAAGAGAAACAGAAAAAAGAATGTTATCCTATAGCATCTGAGAACTATGACAGAGATCTCTCCTGCTTTGTCGCAGGCCATGGTCAGTCATATTTGCCTCCAGAATGAACAATCTCATTATATTCCTTCATGCTGTGGTTGTTGTTTGAGACACGGTCTCTCTCCATAGCTCTGGATGTCCTGGAACTTTCTGTGTAAACCAGGGTGGCTCCAAATTTACAGAGCTCCACCTGCCTCTGCCTCCTGAATGCTGGGATTAAAAGTTTGTGCCGCCACACCCAGCTTCTATTTCCTTTGAGGTGAGAGCTGTGTTTTGTGGCAGCAAACAAATCAATAAAAGGCAAGAAAGGCCAAATCAAATGATGGTAAAGGTGTACATGGGAAATTTTAAATAAGGTACTCACCTCTGTGAAAAAGCAATTCTTAGCTGGGCATGGTGGCACACGCCTTTGATCCCCGCACTTGGGAGGCAGAGGCATTTCTTTTTTTTTTTTTTTCGAGACAGGGTTTCTCTGTATAGCCCTGGCTGTCCTGGAACTCACTCTGTAGACCAGGCTGGCCTCGAACTCAGAAATCCTCCTGCCACTGCCTTCCGAGTCCTGGGATTAAAGGCATGCGCCAGAGGCATTTCTGAGTTCAGGACCAGCCTGAGTTTCAGGACAGTGGAGACTATGAAGAGACTTTGTCATGAAAAGAGGGCTGGGGGGAGGGGGGGGTAGACAGGCAGGCATGTGGAGGCTGCTCTCTGCTGCCCTGCAGAGGCTGACAAGCTTGCCCTATTAGCAGCTAAGTTGTGTCCTGACACTTAAAAATTCATTTGCTGAGTTCTTTAGCCCAGTACTTCAGACTGTGGCTATATTTGGAGACAGAGTCTTTAAAGAAGTAACTAAGGTTGGATAAGGTCCTGTGGGTGGGTCCTTACCCAACAGCATTAGTATGTTTATAAAAGGATATTAGGGTTAAGACACACCAAGAGCAAGGGCCACAAGAAGCCTGAGGGACATGGTGCCATCTCCTAGGAGAGGGGCCCAGAAAGAAACAGCTCTCTGACTCTTGATTTCAAATGTCAAACCTTCAGAACTCAGTAACAATGCATTTCATTAACTATATCACCCAGGCAACAGGACAACTACCCTACCCCTGGAACACCTGTTGGCAGTTTCCTTTTGGGTTCCCCTCTCCCCATTTACCATTGACCTAATTTTGGATAGGTTCCATTTGGCTGTTTTGTTGTTAATAATACTCGAGATCAAATCCACAGCCTCATACATGCTAAGCCACATGCCCAGCCCTTAGTGTCTTCTTTTAAATGTAGCCTTCTCAGGGTCATCTATAAGGATAAGAGAAGTGCAGACCTGGGATTTGGAGACACAGTTTGCTAAGGAAAGAGACCGTGATCATTGACCTGCTCTGACGTTTGGAGGCTGGTTTTGACAACGAGGGACGATCCTTAGGGAAGGTAAATTCTGATGGCTGTTGCTGAACCACCCTCTTCTGGGTCCACAAGCAGGTATCCGTGATGTTTACAATGGTGAGTGTCGGGAGTTTATCTGAGAAAGCACGCCAGAGCAAAACATGTAACCTGCTGCTTGGAGAAAAGAAACCAAACAGAAACAGCACGGGACTTTGTGGAGAAGATGATGGAGGTTAGCTAACACACCTTCAGTTTCTCTGGGGGACTTGGGGGATGGGTCCAGGATCCTAGGATGGCCCCTCTCAATCCGTCGGAGAGATGCCCAGCACTGTGGATGCTGACAACCTGACAAGGTACAGACGGCTTCATCCCACTGGGACTCGTCTGCCACGTTCATAGCTATAGACAGGTTAAGACAAAAGTCCAGTGTTTCAGTATTCTAGTCCTCTGGAGAATAAGCAGACACACACACACACACACACACACATAGGGGTTATTATTTTTATACATTAGACAGACATGCAGTTCAGATTTCAATTTGAAATGAAATCATAGTTNACACACACACACACACACACACACATAGGGGTTATTATTTTTATACATTAGACAGACATGCAGTTCAGATTTCAATTTGAAATGAAATCATAGTTATCTATCAAATGCATATAAGTAAATGCTGGTTTAAAAAAAAAAAAAGAATAAAGGTACCATGAGCTCAAATGGCAAGTCTGGGAGACTGTCTTCAAAAGCCCTTCTAAACTGCCATGCCAAGTGACATGAGACTTGCCCACTCAGCCTCAGTCTCACCTGGAAAATGACAAGTCTGATTCAGTAACTGCAACAAAGACTTTACAGATGTCTAAAAACTCGCTTAATGCCAGGCAGTTGTGGTGCACACCTTTTAGTCCCAGTGCTTGGGCAGGCAGAGAAGCAGGTAGATCTCTGAGTTTGAGGTCAGCCTGGTCTATAGAGACAGTTCCAGGACAGCCAGGGCTACACAGAGAAACCCTGTCTCAAAACAAGCCAGATGGTGGCACTCCCCTTTAATCCCAGCACTTGGGTGGCAGAGGCAGGTGGATCTTGAGGCTAGACCAATCGACAGAGTGCATTCAGACAGCTAGGCTGCATAGAGAAATCCTATGTTAAAACAAACAAACAAACAAACAAAATGCTTAATGCTGGATGGGGTGGGGTGGGCACACCTTAACGTAAGGGGAGAGGTTCTGTCACTAACATCTTGTTCCCCAGTTGGTTCTTAACTTGTCAATAAAGAAGCCAGGGACCAATTGCTGGACGGAAGGTACAAGTGGGTTTTGGGATCCCAAGAGAAAACAAAGAGATGCAGGGAAAAAGAGGGGGGCTTTTTTCTGTCATGCTGTCGAATGAGAGAGGCATGCAGCAATCATGTAAGATCTCGGGCAGCAAGGGCCTGCGGCCTCCACTATGTGCGAGTAACCAAAGATGTTTAATTTTTTTTTTTTTTTTTTTTTTTTT
>NC_034595.1:16453138-16457861 GCF_900095145.1 Mus pahari | reverse complement strand
CTGGTGGAGCAGCCAACTCCCAGAGCATAGGGTGGGGAAAAAAGAAAGCTGGGTGAGAGCACACACACACACACACACACACACACACACACACAGAGAGAGAGAGAGAGAGAGAGAGAGAGAGAGAGAGAGAGAGAGAGAGAGAGAGAGAATAGGAACGGCTGAGAGAGAAGGAGGGAGGGAGAGGGAGAAATAAGAATTAATAATATTAAAAATAGGAAAAAAAATAAAGCAAAACCACTGGGCTGGGGAGCTGGCTCAGTGGCCGTGCAAGTGCAAGCATGAGGACCTGAACCCAGCTGCCCAGCTGAGCCCACGTAAAAGCCAGGCATGGCATTGCACCTGTAACCTCAGCGCTGCAGAGGCAGACAGGAGGATCCCAGGGCTTGATGGTCAGCTAGTCTAACTGCACTGCAACCTCGAAGTTTAGTGAGAGACCCAGTTTCAAGAAATAAGATGAAGGGGCTGAAGAGATGAGTCGGCGGTTAAGAGCACTGGCTGCTCTTTCAGAGGACCTGGGTTCAATTCCCAGCACCCATGTGGCAGCTCACACCTATCTGTAACTCCAGTCCAGGGAATCTAACACCTTCATATAGGCAGGCAAAACACTAATGCCCATAACATTGAAAGAATGAGAGAGAGAGAGAGAGAGAGAGGAGAGAGAGAGAGAGAGAGATTGGGAAGGGATTAAGGAAAACACCCAGTGTGTTGACACTTTTGGCATATACATACACATTTACATGGTCAAACATACTTGCACACACACATATGTGCATTGCAAACACATACACATGCACACACACAATGAAAAAAATCTAAAAATATCAGTATCCTTTTCCCCTTCTTTTATCATTACAAAATGTTACCATCTTTGAAAAGTCTTACTAAATTACAACCAGTTGTGATAGGCATAGAGCTGTAATCCCAGAACTCTAGGAGGCAGAGGCAGGCAGACCTTTATGAACTCAGGACCAGAATAATCTACACAGCAAAGTTCAGGCCAGCCAAGGCTGTAGAGTGAGACCCACCTCAAAAAGAAGCCACCAACAAAAATGTCAAAGCAATGAAATCACAGAAGGTCTGTTACCTGGCTCAAGCCTTCCTCACTTTTCAAACACTGTAATCATCCCAGAATGCCCACTCCCTGGGAGTGGATTTGCTCAAACTGCAAATCCGATGGCCATTAAATTTCCATCTACTGGCCACGTGGCCTTAAACAAGCAACCTCCCCCTCCTCGGCCCATTTCCTCATAGAGTCCCACATAAGACTGTAGGGAGGCTGGGGAGGCTCAGCAGATAAGAGAACTGGCTGTTCTCCCAGGGAACCTGAGTTTGATTCCCAGCACACATGCGGTGGTTCACACCTTCTGTAATGTCAGTTCCAAGGGACTGGATACCCTCTTCTGACCTCCACAGGCACTGTCTGTGTGTGGTATGTACATGCAGGTGAAACATAAGATAAATTTTATGTGATATGTATAAAGTAAAATTTAAAAATTTAATTGGAGGAACACAAACACACACACACACACACACACACACACACACACACACACACCAACAATTTTAAAAAACGAAAGGGAAATAGCAAGACACCAGGGATCTGAAGGAGGAAACAGGGGAAATGAGGGGCTCTGATTAGAAAGGGAAGGGAAATAAATACAGGAGGAGGGAGGTTAAAATAGCAAGAGAAATAGTCACAAGGAATCCTTCTTTCACTATCTACCTAAAATACCTACAATACACATAAGCCAGTATATAACTGTCCATATACAGTTTAAGTGAAATTCCCCGTCTGAGCCGAGAGTGCTCCCTGTAAGGGCCATAGACCGGTTAACAAAAACCACCACACCAGGCATGAGAAGCCCTCTCTTTAGTTGTTGGTCAGAGTTGTCCAAGAGACTCCCAAAACATTATAGGCTATTACTACTGCCCTTGGTTACCCCCAAAGGGGGAAAGTAAGTCCCTATTACTGAAGACACCATACACTTCAGACAAGGGGTTCAGATCAACCTGAGAGCCTCCTCCCTGGGACCAGCTTTCTTGGTACCAGAAGGTGCTACTCAGGCTTCCAAAGGAAAGAAGCAACCAATAGTTCTGCCCAGCTATGACCCTACAAAGCACTTCAATGACCAGCAAGGTGCCATAACTCTAAGGTTGCAATAGAGGCCTGCATACCTCGGTGGGAACCAACAACTCTCTAATAGACCTTACGACCCTGCTCAACATGTGGGAAAGCGTGCCTGGTCCTGGAAGCCTTGTCATCTACCGAGGGCTAGTGAAGTCATGGATCTTAAAGGAGAACCTACAACCATCCATTTACTAAACCAGGACAATCCCTAACTACACGCTAGACATCCGTCCTTATACCCACAGATAAGTGCAGTCCTCGCCACTCATCAAGGAACCTTCTCTTTGCATCTGACAGAGACTGGTACTGAAAACAATATCCAATCAGAATGCAGTCACACAGCCCAGTCCCTACGGAGACATCGGCCACACAACTCCTACAGCTAAGGCCCAGGGGCTACTGCAGACGACAGGCAGGAAGATGAGAAGAGCCAGAGGAAGATGAGAAGAGCCAGAGGAGCGAGGGTTTGCTGAGAGACTGCAAATGTCAGAGGCTACACTCATGAAGCCCCACCAACATAACTGCCTAAACACCAGGCGAACGGCGCAATGCCACAGACATGCTGACAGAGAAGAAAAGCCTCAACCCTAGATAAAGAACCACAGGCACTAAGGAATGCCAAGATCTGAGGAAGAGTCTCATCCAGGGAAGACCAATCAAGTTGGTTATCCAATATTAAATGGTCAGCCCTAAAACATACATACAAATAACATTATTCTGACTGGACAGATTGTATTGTATCTGTGTGTGTGTGTGTGTGTGTGTGTGTGTGTGTAACAACAAAGAAAAAGAGGCAATGAATTTGAAAAAGGGAGAGGTACATGAGAGGGTATGGAGGAAGAAAAAGGAAGGGGAAATGATGTCATTATATTATGATCTCAAAAATGTTTTAATTATTTTTGTAAAAAGTGTAGAAAATCAGGCTGGAGATATGGCTCAGTGGTTAAGGGTACTGACTGCTCTTTCAGAGGTCCTGAGTTCAGTTCCCAGCAACCACATGGTGGCTCACAACCATCTATAATGGGATCCAATGCTCCTTTCTGGTGTGTCTGAGGAGGACAGCTGCAGTGTACTCACATACATAAAATAAACCTTTAAAAAATATATTTCCCCGGGCAGTGGTGGCACACGCCTTTAATCCCAGCACTTGGGAGGCAGAGGCAGGTGGATTTCTGAGTTCAAGACCAGCCTAGTTTACAGAGTGAGTTCCAGGACAACTAGGGATATACAGAGAAACGCTGTCTCAAAAAAAAAAAAAAAAACATACATACATATATATATATATACATATATATATATATGTATGTATGTATGTATTTAAAAATTGTAGGCCAGGCGTGGTGGCACATGCTTTTAATCCCAGCACTCAGGAGGCAGAGGCAGGCGGNTTTCTGAGTTCGAGGCCAGCCTGGTCTACAAAGTGAGTTCCAGGACAGCCAGAGCTATACAGAGAAACCCTGTCTCGGAAAAAAAAATTGTAGACGAATCACATAAGATATAAACTTCTATGTATGACATATAACAAATACCCAGTAAATAATATCAGGCTGGGGAGATGCCTCAGTAGCTAAAACACTTTGGAGGCAAAGCGTGAGGCCCTGAGTTCAAATTCCAGAGCCCACATGAAATCAGGCACAGCAGACATCTGTAATCCCATTGCTCCTACTGTAAAACACAAAGCAGAGAATCCTCTGAAGCTTATGGGCTACCCTGGCAAGAGATCCTGTCTTAAGGCAGTGACCAATTTCTGACCTCCACACCAGAACCATGGCAAGGCATGTGAATGTCCATACTCACACACATGCGAGTACATGCATTATACACACAGAGAGACAAATAAATACTAAACTATTATCAATCCCTCTTTTAAAGATGTTCTGCAGTCACTACACCTACCTTATTCCTCTTAACATATAGGTACATTGTATCCATTTCTTTGGTGGCATGGGTACCATGGGGCACATGAGAAGGTCAGCAGGAAGGCCATCCTGTAATGAGCCCAGGGACTACACAGTCCTCAACCCAAAAGTGTCTTCATTTACTGAGTCATCTCACCCTGTCCCCTTTCTAACCTTTAAGGACAATGTCCATTTCTTTTTCTATTCAAGACGTTTACTGACTGTCAAATGAGCAGACCTGTTTGGGGCATATAGAGTAGCAATAAACAATTTCTCTGTTCTAAACAGCTTCTAATTTAAATTAGAGTTAGGAATCTAGTGGCCTGGGCTGCAACTGGCCTAGGAATAATTTAGCTGGGCAGGCACTTGGAGCCAATGTTTTAAAAACTGAAATGGTCCAGAATGTTAGCTTTTGGGCTTCACTCCTAGATTGAAAGGCCTGACAGCACCAGTTCTAGCTAAACAGTGGCTGGAACTAAGACTTATGACATCTTTAAACCAGGCCTGTTCTAAGTGCAGAGTTCTTTCCACCAGAACAATCCCTCAGTACTGTTCACCATCCCAACCCTGTCAGGTTGTTTTTGTTTTGTTTTTCCGAATAGGGAAATACTTCTTTGTAATGTCCCCATCAAAAATTAAACAAACACGTTTTGGAACAACATGCTTTAACAAAAAAGAGAGAGAGAGAGAGAGA
>NC_034595.1:16448300-16452743 GCF_900095145.1 Mus pahari | reverse complement strand
ACAGAGAAATCCTGTCTCAAAAAAAAGAAAGAAAGAAAGAAAGAAAAGAAGGAAAGAAGGAAATGATCCAACATTAGTTCTCAGTAGGAGTATTTTTTCAGTATTTAATTATGCAACTTAAAGCAACATTGTAAACGTAAAATAAGTGATGATTTTTGATAAGAAAAATCTACAATAAATCACTGAATGATTTTTAAAAATACAATTTTAACTTGGGTTTTTGAATAAGAATACAATCTTACAATCAAATGGTCCTTGCGCTTTCAGTACGGAGCCAGACCAAATTGAGCTCCGAAGTCTCATCAGGCGTCTTTTGATATCGCCCTCGTAGCTGCTGTCCTGGTAAAGTAATGGCATTTTTTTTAAAACGAAATTGTAGATACACTTATCCTTAATACAATTATCACAAAGTTGTGAAGGGCATAAGATTAAAGATGGACAATCCTACTGCATCAATCGGTGCAATAGAATTGAATGAAAATCTACACTGAGTTCCGAGCCAAAAAAAAAAAAAAAGGGGGGGGGCACTCAAGTGTCAGTCGTCCGCGATTTTGCCGGATCAAAGCAGATTCCAAAGGGTTAGGTTCTGAGCCTCTGGAGACAATGCTGAGATTGCGAAAGCGCTCTGAAGCACTGGCCCCGCCCTCCTCTTCATAGCGAGGCCCCGCCCACTCGACAGTCCGAGTCCCGCCTCTCCCGGCTCAGTCTCCGCCCACCCTTTCCAAGCTGGGCACCAGGCCGCACGGTTGCCTAGCAGCGGCGCACGGCACGACGGGAGAATAGACGGAAACCTCAGAGAGTCAAACTTAGTTTGGTGCGAAAGCTCCAGCGATGTGTAGTAAAGAAACAAGCCTGGAGTGGAACGTCCGGGATGCCGTGGAGGCGGATGGAAATCTCAATGGTCCTAAACCATTGCGACATGGAAAGCTGGGCTACACTGGGGACTCGTGGCGGGGCTGATGTAGCAGAGAGGCTGTGGTGCGCAAAGCACTGTGGGACATTGGCAACGTGGGGTAGGACGGAAGCCTCCGAGGGTCATATCTTAGCGACGCGGGAAGTCCAGACGCCAGAACTGTCTGGAGACCTGAGCAGGAGGGTCGGGCCCCAGCGGAGGCAATGGCGGAGAGGCCCGAGGACCTAAATCTGCCCAACGCCGTCATCACCAGGATCATCAAGGAGGCGGTGAGCCGCTCGGGCTGGCGAATGGGTCGAGGGCGGACGTGTGGGGCAGAAGGTTAACAGAGTCCGCGTGTGTGCTCATCTCCACTCTCCTCGCAGCTCCCGGACGGTGTCAACATCTCCAAGGAGGCCCGAAGCGCCATCTCCCGCGCCGCCAGTGTCTTCGTTTTGTATGCCACATCCTGGTGAGCCTAGCAGAGGCGGGAGGGAGGCGCAGCGGGATCCTGACCCCGGGTTCGTGGCCGGGAACCCACAGGCCCCGGTTCCCTGCCTCAGTGGAGAGCGACTCACAGCTCCCCTCCAGTTGTCCCACGTTCTGGAGCAGGTTAAACAAGACGGTTATCCTAGCCCTTTGTATGGGGAAGGGATGAACTGAGCCATGCCACACACACACACACACACACACACACAAATCCATTCATCTAAGATACGTACGGCTTTTCCCACCCCATTCCTGGGGAGTCATGCCTCTACCCACTTTGACAGTTTCTAAAGTGCTTTGCTCTTTCTCCCAGTGCCAATAACTTCGCAATGAAAGGAAAGCGCAAGACTCTCAATGCCAGCGATGTGCTGTCAGCCATGGAAGAGATGGAGTTCCAGCGGTTCATAACACCCTTGAAGGAAGCTCTAGAAGGTATCCACGTGCTCTTCTGATTTTTTTTTTTTTTTTTTTTTTTTTTTTTTTGGTTTTTCGAGACAGGGTTTCTCTGTGTAGCCCTGGCTGTCCTGGAACTCACTCTGTAGACCAGACAGGCCTCGAACTCAGAAATCCGCCTGCCTCTGCCTCCCAAGTGCTGGGACTAAAGGCGTACGCCACCACCGCCCTGCGCTCTTCTGTTTCTTAAACCATATAAAGAAATGTTCATCCTTTATCCCTGATTTCAGTATCGGTGCTATTAGGTCCCATTCCATAATCCAGGACTGGTCATAATTCTGCTCTGTTTAGTTGGTACCATCTTGGATGTGATAGGGACCTGGCTATTTTGCCTGTGCCTCTGTTTGTCTAAATCTCCTACTTCCTTACAGCGTATAGGCGGGAGCAGAAAGGCAAGAAGGAGGCTTCGGAGCAAAAGAAGAAGGACAAAGACAAAAAGGATTCTGAGGAGCAAGACAAAAGCAGAGAGGAGGAGGAGGAGGATGAAGAAAGACTGGATGAGGAAGAACAGAACGAAGAGGAGGAAATAGACAACTGAATGGAGAGTGGGCAGACTGTGGTGTGCTGGAAGGGACCCTGAAATCCTGAGATGTGTCTGTGAAGCCTCTCCCTGCAAGGCAGAGCCATCTTCGGCACTGGTGCCTGAGATCAAAATAAAAACTGACCAGAAAGATCAAAACCAGCTCTTCCTGGGCTCAGCATCTGAGTTATAGAAACCGGTTATGCGTCATCAGTCTGCAGGTTATGATGTTTTTGTATAAGCGATTCTGAGTGACTACATAGTTTGGTATTGCTTGTCTACTTAAAATATATGGCTAGCTAGTTTCTGATCCCATTTCCCTGCCCCTGTGAATAAGTAATAATATCCATGTTGCCTGCTGTGTTCCAAATCACAGAGGCATTAAAGGCTCAGGGGAAGAAATGGGGCTGTGATCACGGTCACCCAGTTCGACTGTACAGTAGCTGACCATAGGTACTTGTGCTCAGAATGGCTGCTCTCTAGGAAATGACTAAGGGGCTGTGAGCGAGCAACTGAGGGAATGTCTTCACTTGATGGTAGCATTACTTACTTGGTGTCTGGCTTTCTAGACTTACTTAGCTTTGTAGATGCTCAGTCGTCTGGGGTGGCTGCACTCCTAGGACACATACTCTTCAATTCTGAGTGTTGATTAGAATATGTCAGAAAAGGGTGCCAATTCGTAAAAGCAGGGGGCTTATTCTTGGAGGTAACTCAGTGCCTACCGTGGTAGGACCTAGTGCCACCTCCTGGAAGGTATAAAATTCCAGATCCATCTCCCAGACTTGTGGCTGCTGCTTTTCATTCCCTGGGCTCATAACAAGTTCCAGAGACTTTATTTCCTCTGGGCACAGCCTGTTCTGTCTCCATCTCTCCAGCTTCTGCTTCCTGGCCCTGCTTTCTCCTCCTCTTACTTATTTCATCTTTTAGTCTAGGGACTCTGATAACCTATGTCATATTCCAAAGTGCAAGGTCCTCAGATTCCTTAGTCCTAATCTCCTGTCTTCTAAAGAGAATTGAGAAACACCTCTGGACCTTAAGGTAAGAGGAATGGTGCTCAGGAATGTAGCACTACTGCTGTTGCTTTGAACGTGTCTGTTGGCCTTTCCTTTTCCCCATTTGGTGCTCCAAGCACTTTTTCTGTCTTAGTTGTGCACTTGAGGCTGACAGGTGATGTAATATAGTTTGGACACTGTTTACTAGTCAGGGGAATACAGGGAAGAGTTTGGTGAAAGTGACTGGAGACTGTTGAGAAGATTTTAATGCTTTCTACAAATAAAGAGCATTCTTGTTTAAACTGATGACTCATTCAATGTGCTTTTGCAAAGGACTCACTGAGACCCCTCTCTCTATCCCCCTACCCTCAGAGTCCTGTGTCTTGCATTACCAGCAGGTGAATGAGTATTCGCAACTTAAGGGCACTGCTCTTAACCACAGCCAACATATCCTGAGGTTCTCCTGGTTACTTTACATATCTCACTAGCTCCTACTTCTTTTTGTTTTGTTTTGTTTTTCTTCCTTTTTCGAGACAGGCTTTCTCTGTGTAGCCCTGGCTGTCCTGGAACTCACTCTGTAGACCAGGCTGGCCTTGAATTCAGAAATCTGCCTGCCTCTGCCTCCCAAATGCTGGGATTAAAGGTGTGTGCCACTACTGCCCAGCTAGCTCCCACTTCTTAAGTTCTAAGTACTTTCAAGTATTAATTCCCATCAAGCAACATTGCTATTGCCTCTACTAGCTCTTAACCACAGCTCTATATTCTCCAGTACACACAGTTCTCAAGTCATAAGTAAAATTTATAAATCAAAATTCACCAAGAACTGCAGTGGTCCTTAGGTTAATAGGCTTTTTCCTTCCCGTAAGAAACATTGCTTCTTAATTCCCAAGAGCCAGTGCTAGTGTAGAGCCCTAAATTTTAAAAAAATTCCCCAAAACCTGTTCCCTAGATCATTAGGAATGTGGCTAGTAAAGAGCCTTTGTTCTCTTAAGGCAGCTGAAGGTCTTCTGTTCCTCCACCTGACAGCTAGCTAGGCAATTATCTCAGTTGCCCCAGCCAGGCACCCATCTTCCTATGTTTGAAACTAAAAGAAATAT
>NC_034595.1:16433163-16448289 GCF_900095145.1 Mus pahari | reverse complement strand
AGCAAGGTGTATTTTGAGAATTTTCTGGGGACCCAAGAGAGTACCGGACCAGAGGGAGTTCCTCCTTTCGGGGTCTTACACTAGACCTACCCTTCACGGCCCATTTGTAATCCTGTGACTTCCTTTGAACTCAATTTCAATTGTGTGTACTATGTACCAAGTAGATCTTCCTAGGATATACCTTTGCTTTCAATGAGATCAAATCCATAGTTAAACCTGCTATTCAAGGCTTGTGTAAGAAGGACTCACCCTATCATCTAATCTCCATAAGGCTGTCAAGAATGGAAGGGGCTCGGTGACAGCGCTTGCTATGTCATAGCATGTTCAAACAAAACCGAAAACCAAACTCTTCCATGTCTTTGGTTTGTTCTGCTCAATCCCTTAACTAAACTTTAACATTCTAAGAAGAAACCTTTTCTGGGAGTGAAGATTTGGATTTAAAAGTAAGGAATTCAATATCTGGAAAGAATGTTTGAGGTCTTCCAACAGTTTTTTCCTATTGTAATATCCAAATAAATTCAAGACTACCCCGTACCTTCCCCCTTCAAAAGGACTTTCCAAACTGTACTAGCAGGCCAAGTACAGAGCCAGATAAAAAGCTGGCTGACTAAACAAATATAGAAACATAGTTTTAACGGTCAAAAACAAGATTAACAATCCCCACCTCACTCTAAAACTAAAAAACACAAGGACAGACAAATAAGAGTCACCCTATACAAGCCAACCAGTGTCTAAAATGGTCATTGGCTACACCAATAATTAAAATAAGCCAAACTACCCTGGTGCCTATATCTGGCCCTAACAAAGGTATAAAAAGTGTGTTCTTTCTTTGTTCTGGGTCTCTCCTCCGGCCTGGGTGCTAAGAGGGGCTTCCCCCCGACATGTTGAATAAGTAAAATCCTCATGCATTTTTTCAACAATGGCAGTCTCTGTGCTCTTTGTGGATTTTTTTTTTTTTTTTGACAAGCTACAACTCATACCCTTCACCCAGCTTCTCATGTTACAACTTTAAGTTCAATTTAGTGAATTATTGAAAACCAAGATGAGTTCACAGATCTTAAACATTTTTAAAATGAAGATCTGGTGGTACCTAGGACATTTACAGTATTTATTACACAACTACCCACTTCTACGTCCAAAATAATTTTATCACCTCCTCCCCAGTAAGCAGTCATTCCCTAAGGCTCCCTCCACTCAGGCCCTTGCCACTCACCACAAGTCTTTGTCAAAGCCCCATAAACCTCTAGACCCCATGCTCCAGGCCTCCACAGACCTTTGGTCAGATCTTTTTTTAATTGTGTTTTTTGGGTTTGTTTTCTGTTTTGTTTTTGTTTTTTTGTTGTTATTGTTTTTTTTGGTTTGGGTTTTTGTTTTTTGTTGTTGTTTTGTTTGTTTGTTGAGACAATGTATCACCTAGTGTTAAGTTTAAAGGCATGCACCACCAAATTTACTCCCTTTGGTCAAATTTTAATGTATCCATTGTAGATAAACCTGATATCCTAGCACACTTGGATAGTTAGTTTTCTTGGCTTTTTTTTTTTTCAATGTCTTTCACATCTCTCAACCCATGACAGATAGGGGCTGGATAGTCAATTACATAGAATAAATATAGACAGTTTGCTGTTGAACTCAGTCTGCCAACACGGATTTACCGGCTGTGTTAGGCTTTACCGAGGTGTTTTAATGCCGTTGACATCCAATTGTTCTTTTACCAGTGAGCAACGCCGTCAATTTTTGCTCCGGGCTGAGAATAGACCGTCAAGTGAACTCTGGAATGAGTTCGGGATTGCAAGCCAGGGCCCCTCCCAGAGGCTCCGAAAGCCCACGTGGACCCCCTCGGGCCTTCCCACTTCAAGTGAGGCCCGAGCTGGGGGCCAGGGGGATGCGCGAGCTCTCGGGCTCCCGGGAAACTCTGGATTGGCCAAGATGCCAGCCCCGCTCTTCGTGGATCCGACCGCGCGAGCTGACCCGGGATCCGGAGACTGCCCCGAAGGGAGCGTAGGCTGCCTTCCCCGAGGGGCGGGCGCTACGGGAGCCGCTTCCGGGTGAGCCGCCCCGCCCCCACGTGGGTTGCGCTTTTAGAGCGGGAGAGCGCCGTGGCCAGAGCCCGGCTCCGAGCGGCGGCGAGCAGCGTCCTTGGTAGGTGAGCCGGCGCCGGCCTCTGGGAAATGGTGGGTTGAGGCGAGGGGACGACCCCTGAACAAGGTGAGGTGCACCCCTATGGTGCTGTTGTTCCCGAAGCTCTGACGCTGTAGCGGAGACGCTGTCCCTATGCACCTAGTAGAGTGGGCGGGATTCTTGCCGCTACACGGTCCTGCTGCGTCCAGGCTTCGGGACTCAAAGCTGGGCTCCACCCGCCCCCTTTCTCGGAGACCGAAGGGGTAGCCTCGGTTTCTGCAGAGCGCGAGGTGTCTAGCAGGCTGGAGAAGTGGGGAAAACAATAAGGGTCGCCTGTGCTAGGTCTCTCCTGCTTCTGCTCATTCAGTCATACAACAACCCATTGAGATCCGCTTAAGCCCCAGACCACAGGAGAAGACAAGTCATGCAGCTTGAAACAAGAATTTGTCCCCATGCCTTTTAAATCCCAAAGTCACATGCTAACCACCCTGCTACCAGCCGTGGCCAGGTCTAGGTTAAATCTTTCTTCCCCTGCTCTCACCTGGAGTTTCTGTCGCCTCTTCCATACTGGGATAATAACGTGTGAACTCAGTCCTTCTAATGCCAGAAGTCCTGGTGAGCCCTGAGGGCTGCTGGACTCCAGAAGTTTGGACCATATTTATAGCTGACCTGCTGTATGAGACCTGCCCTTCTCGGAATTCAGTTTTACAGTTTGATGTAAAAGCTCTCAGCCAGAATAGTTTAGCAGTCTGTGGAAAGGCAACTCCCAGCTTGAAATGGCTAAACCCCCGGGCAGCAGGGGAGACTAAGCCGGCACACTAGACCAGGTCTAGTTCTTTAACCCCTCCTAACAACGCGGCAGGTGGCAGCTAGAGTATGCAGGAAATGCAAATGGACCACTAGGCAGTCCCTCTTCAGAACTGCCCAGAGATGCCTTTCCCGGGCCTCTTTGGGCTTCAGATTTCCCAGCTCTGAACCTTCTACCTAGCTGGCCCTGCTGACTCGTCTCCTCCCTAGCCAGTGCAGAGCCTGCTCGAGCTGGCACCACTTCACTACTATTTATGCCAAGAGCACAGCCTCTGGAATCCTTTGTGGCGTACAACCTGGGAGCCCAGGCCCTGAAGCTCTCTCTCAGCTGCTCCCAGTGGCAGTCTCACTCCCAGGTCGGGGGATGCTGCCCCCTAAGGAAGGTGAGATCTTTACAGTCTTTCAGAAAAGCTACCCCGAAGTGTCTCTAAGAAACTACAGTGTTCCGTTTCCTTCTTGTCTAGTACATGCTGCTGGAGGGCCCCTAGCCTCTCTCACCTCAGGCAGTGGCTGGAATCTATGTCCTTCCCCAGGTGTGGCGAAGGGTCACACAGTACAGCCTACTCATCCTAGCTCAGCACTAGCCATAGATTTAGCGTTACTCGCCGCTGCCACCGTGGTGTCAGACACACCTCATCAGTAATCTGATCTCCACAGCACACAGGCTTGATAATATCAGCACATTTTAAATTTTGAAAAAAAAAAAAAAAAAGCGGGGGAGGATCCGAAAGGCCTTGCCCATAGTTATAGAGTCGACTCTGGGATTGTTTGGCCCAGAAACAGTTGTTTCTGCAACACCTCGTACAGCTTGCTAGCAGAGTGAACCTGTTGTAAAATGAGAGAGAAGGTAGCTTGGGCCCCTATGGTCATGCGTTCCTGTATTCCTAGGTCCCTGTGTTTACTGTTTGAGACACAGGGTTTAAGCTCAAGTTTGCAAACCCCCTTAATTTGAGGGAAATGCCCTGCCCATGTTTGGAAATCTTCCAGACTCTGAAGGACTTCTCTCATAGAAGAACCCTGATCTAGAATTGGTTCTGTAAAACAGAAGCACCTTCCCGCTCTATGGATGTTCATTAAGCATCTGCTGTCATACACTGTGTAGTACAGGGCCCCGAGCTGGAAGTCTCTGGTCGGTCCCTATCTCTGCCTTACTCACTGTGTGAGCTCAGGTGCCTTTCCATCCCTTCATTCCTCCTATCAAACTGTGAGGGATTGAATAGAACTTTTTTCCTTTTAAATTGGCACCAACATCTCTTTCAGTTTTATCTAGTGGCCAAAATAAAGACAGCTCAGTGATCAAGAACACGTGCTGCTCTCATGTAGGACCTGGGTTTGGTTGACTCAACAGCCATAAGCAACACTCGTTCCGGGGACCATACAACCTCTTCTGAATTCTGTGGGCATTGCAAATATGTGATATACATTCATGCATGCAAGCAAAACACTCCTCGCCATAAAATAAGCCTTTACAAGTTCAAAACAAAGCAAACAAACAAAGTCTAAATCAAAGTTGGACTGTTCTGGCTGGGAATGTAACTCAGTGGTGGAGCATAGGGGTGCAGGGGTTCAGTCCCACCACAAGCAAACAGAAACTGCTGACATGCGCCTCCTCACACGCCTCTCCTCTCTTCCCCTCTCTCCTCTCCCAGCTACCCTGAAGTAGAAGCTGGGCAGCGCAGCTCCTCCAAGTTTTACTTATGGGCAGATGGCCTATCAGCGTTGCTCCCTTAAGCTCTTAAAGGAGATGAGTGAACGCCAGGGAATGCAGGTGTGGATTCCAGAAGCCAGGGCCTGCTACAGAGATGATTCTTGGGCAGAGAAATCTGAATGTGCACCTGGTTCCAAAACCTGACTCCAGTCCAAAACGGCATTAAGCAGGTTCCATAACCTCTCTGAGCCTCTATTTCATAATTGCTAAGTGTTATATTAATTTCGCAATGTAACTTAAGTGAGATAAAGTACTGCCTTCCACACCTTGCACCTAGGTAGAGGGAGACCAACTGGAGTCCAGCACAACTTCAGATTCAGGCTTTATCATTAACCAGCTATGTCATTTTGAGCAAATAGTTGCATATCTCAGGGCTACCTCCTGGCAGATGTGAGAGCCAAATTCTGCACAAAGAGTCTATATAGATAAACTCTCATATGTGCTGAGTGTGTTATTTAGGAGCCAAAGCATCTCTAAGTAGGCTTGGCCTCTCTTGTCTTGTGTCCTGTGATGAGGCTGGCCCACCCAGGGGTGTGGTGGCAGGGTTGGTCCTTGTGTGGTTCCTGATAACCTCAACCCCAGCAAGGAGGGACAGGGGATAAGGTGGGCCCCTGAGCTGCTTGGGAGGGAGCTGAAGGAGCCTGAGAGAGTGGGAGCACAGCCAGGCACACTGAAGGACCCCTTGGGTTCTGGGCTTGTTTTCACTGGTAATTTGCTGTAGGACTTTGGGTGAGTACCTGCCCCCTCTTGATGTCCCCTTTGTTGGAGGAGCAGAGATTCAAGCCTTCCAGCCTCTACTGTCTGTGGCTTTCTCTCTCTTCCTTTTCTTTTCTTTCCTTTTCTTTTCTTTCCTTTTCTTTCCTACTTGGCTGCTTAATAGCCAAAAGGAAATGTCTAAAATGGAACTGGCTGTCCAACTCTGAGTCCCACCACCCTCTTCCTGCTTTGTCCCTGTCTCTGCTGCCCCCTGGGTCAGAGCATCCGCCCTAAGGGACAGCCTCTTGGCCGCCTCCAGATGGCCCTTCCTTCTCCGCCTCCTGGCCTCCCACGGCTCCTGAGCTCCTCTGCTTCCTGTCTGCTCTCCTCAGCCACAGAGTTCTTTCAAAGCCAGGCTCTGGCCAGGCCAGTGCCCTGTTTGATGCTCAGAACTCGTCCCTGTCAAAAACCCTCCACCTCTTCTGTATGACCCCTGCTACATCCTCAAGACTTCAGACTAGTCTGCAATCGTCCTCATTCACTTTTGTGAGAGGAACACTGTCTCTTTATCCTTGCCAGAGAGCCCAAGCCCTGTCTTCTACAAACTCCTCTGCCCTCCTCTCTGGGCCCATGGATCATGTAGGCTCGGGCTGCCAGGTTCTGCAGTACACTTATCAGCCCTGCCTCCAGGGACTGGCCTATGGCTTCCAGAAGGCACCTATGAGGGTATATTGGTGGGCTGGCATACAGTAGGTGCTCCTGAAATAGTGTGACACCCGGGTTTCCTTCAGTCTTCTATCACTGACTTGACATGCAGTTATTGTCTCGTTCCCAGTGGGATGAAATATCTGCCCTATGCTAGAGTCAGTGTGTAGGGAGGGCTGGTGTGGGAGGCGGACACGAAGTCAGCACAGTCCCTGCCTCCTGCAGAAGCTCTGTCAACTAGCCACAAGGTAAGCCAGTGCCACACGGAGCTCTTATACAAGAGAGATTATGAAGTGGGCAAGAACGAAGCCGCTGAGGGAGAGGGAGAAGTCGGTGGCATGCTTACTTGAGGGAAGGCTGCACGGTGTAGACCTTCTAGGGAAAGGGAAGCATGGCATCACAAAACAAGTGCCCGCCTGGCACAGGAGGATCGGGAGTCCATGGCCATCCTTAGCTACATAGGAAATTCAGAACCAGCCCTGTCTCAAAAGAAAACCAACAGAATGGGGGAAGGAGAGGAGACAAGAAAGTGCAGTGTGGGGCACTGATTGGCCAGCACAGAAGGCTCCTTAGTCGTAGGAGCTCCTTAGAAGCCACCGTACCGTGACGGACAGTGCCTGTGCGTGTCCGCGTCAGTCATGCATGCGGTGCTTGGTATACGATGAGCCTAGTGCCTCAGCCCACACGGCAGGGTCTTAGCGGCGCTTGGCACTAACAGAGGAATTCCAGGGCATCTTACTTTTCTGCTTATCTAAAATTCTTGCCAAGCAAGTTTGAGGCCAGCCTGAGTTACATAGTGAAACCCTGTCTCAAAAATCAAAGTAAAGCGCGCAGGCTGCGGCTGTAACTCAGTAGTTGAATGCTTGCCTGACATGTGCAGAGCCCCTGGGTTTAGTCCACGGCATCACCAAAAAAAAAAAATTGTAACCTCTGAATCCGCCGTAATCCGTGGGCGTTTTTCATGGAGTAATTGAAGTTTAAATGCTATGGTGATCAGTGCTTCTCACAGTGAACACAAGGAAGAATCCGTTCGGTTTTTCTTTTATTCCTCATTTTCTGATTCTTTGCTAGGACACAATTTACAGTTACTAGAAAACTAGTGGGATCTTTTTGTTTTGTTTTTAAATTAGCAGTCCTGTGAACCATGGCCTAAATACTATTATGACATTGAAATTGCTTTGAAGGTTCTAAGGTATCCCTGCCTTACCTTGCCCTGGAGAGGCAGCAGTTGGTAAAACCACACCTTGAGGAGCAGGGGCTGGAGAGGGGGAAGGCAGGACCGGGACCCCGGGTACATGTCTTTTGTCTCCTGATGCCCACTGCAGAGCTGAGGCTGCAGCAGACACCCAGGAGCCTCGACGCCATCCAGCAGACGACTCTGTGGCCCACTGCCCCGACCATGCATCACCAGTCCGTTCTGCATAGTGGCTACTTTCACCCACTGCTTCGGAGCTGGCAGACTGCCGCCTCCACCGTCAGTGCCTCCAACCTCATCTATCCCATCTTTGTCACGTGAGTCCTCCAAATGGGCCGGGCCTTGGATCTGCCCAGGGTAGGAGCAGGTGTGTGACTGGAACAGGCATGGGGATTGCTGGGAGGAGGGGGCCGTAAAGCAGGCTGTAGGCTGAAACAGAAGGTCTTGTGAGTGGCCTGCCTGTGAGGTTAAGTTCAGTAGTCTTTGGAACCATAAGATGGTACATCGTGGCCAAAGTCACTTAAGTCACAATGTATCTAGGCTGGGACACAAGGACCCTGTGACTTAAGAATCCAAGTCCTTCCTGTGATTGCTATTCTTATTACAGTTTCCCTCACTGCCACATCACTGTTCCTGTTGTCATTTCAGGCCCCGGGCTCGCCCAGGCACGGGAGCCACACACAGGATCCTACCCACTCCCTCCATCTCTACTTCCATGTCCCTTCCCAGCTTCCGTTCCATCCTTCCCAGGCACTGTCGCCACCACCCCTTCCTACAGCAATCAATCCATAGCCCTCTCTTGCTCTAACAGGGATGTTCCTGATGATGTCCAGCCTATCGCCAGCCTCCCGGGAGTGGCCAGGTAGGAGGCGTGGTGACTGACAAGGGGATGGCAAGAGGCGAGATTTCACAGGTGAAAGTACCAGGAAATAGAAGCCTGCCCAGCAGGTAGCAGATTCGGAAAGGCACTGTGGAAAAGAAGGATTTCATGGGCGACTAAGCTCTTAGCCAGTCTAGAAGGTGACCTCGTAAAGTGACAAGCATTCTATCATCTGGGACATTTGTGGCAGAGGCTGCTACCAGCAGAATCTGGGCTTGAGGTGGGACTTGACAGACTTGAGTCCGTCTGTCACAGCTAACTCTGTGGCACTGTGTTTATGACCCTGTTTGCCCACTCCTGTGGTGGGAATGTTACTGCTTATCCCTGGACGGTGGGTCGGGTTCCTGCTCAGTTTGACTCTTCACTGAGCGGTTCACTGAGGAACTCTCACATGCTAGCTAGCCAGCCTGTTACCTGAGAGCCATAGCCCCAGCCTGCAGCCCGGCTTTTAGCAGAAGCATTGTTTGAAGGGGTGGAGGCCTGTGCAGGGCACCTGTTACCTTAGCACTTTACATTTCCTTACCCTGCCCCTCCCCCAGGTATGGTGTAAACCAGCTAGAAGAGATGCTGAGACCCCTGGTGGAAGCTGGCCTGCGCTGTGTCCTGATCTTTGGTGTCCCCAGCAGAGTTCCCAAGGTGAAAAATGGAAGAGTTGAGAAGGGCAGATGAGGACTGGGCACACGCTCGGTTTGTAAAGTGCATGCTGCTCCAGCTTGAGGACCTAAGTTCAGTCCTAAGACCCGTGTTGAAAGCTGAGCAGAACGTGCAGAATGTGCCTGTGATCCTGGTGCTGAGGAGGCAGAAACCTCTGGGTCCCTGGGGTTTGCAGGACAGCTGGCCTGCCTGAACTCAATGAGAACCTGTGGCATGGTGGTACACATCTGGAACCCCAGCATGGGGCTGAGTGTGTGGGGGGCAGGCATATCTCTCTGAGTTCAAAGCCAGTGTAGTCTGTATAGCTAGTTCTAGGCCAGCCAGAGCTACACAGTGAGACCTCGTCTCTAAAACAAAGAAATTCAAGGTGAAGAATGATTAAGGAAGACACCCAGCTTTGATCTATGGTCTCTGTACCATATGGTCTCATGTACCCGTGCACACACACAGACACACATACATGTGAACATGTGTATACACACATAAGGAAGGAAGGAGGAAGACAGAGGAAGGACTGAAGTGTCATGCTCAGTGTGTCCTTGCTCTGCCCTGTGCAGGCTCTGGGGCCACAGTTATGTCGCTATCTTGCCTGCCTTTGGCCCAAGGTCAGGAAGCTCAGAAGTAGGACTGGGACCCTGTAACTGGGTGAGTCACGCCCCAGTCAAACCCCAGTCAAGCTCCAGGCTTCTGCTGTCCTCTCTACAGACGGGGCCAATCCAGTTTATCCTCATCTAGAGTCTGATGGGGCGAAAGGAGAAGGTTGGGCCTGATCTTCGATGGCAACCACTACACCTTTTGAAAAGCAACCGTAATAGACATCCCACCTTGTCCTTCCCCTGCCTCCAGGATGAACAGGGCTCTGCAGCTGACTCAGAGGACTCCCCAACTATTGAGGCTGTCCGTCTGCTGAGGAAGACCTTCCCCACCCTCCTAGTGGCCTGTGATGTCTGCTTGTGCCCCTACACCTCCCATGGCCACTGTGGTGAGTTCCCATATCTCCTCTTGTGAAGGCCACCTTTCCTCTGGGGTAGGCACATATGGGGACTCAAGGTGCACTCCCAGATCCATCCGTCTTGTCCCCCAGGCCTCCTGAGTGAAAACGGAGCATTCCTAGCAGAGGAGAGCCGACAGCGGTTGGCAGAGGTTGCACTGGCCTATGCCAAGGCAGGTGAGTAAGCCCCCTAGCAGCGGGGACAGGAGGGTGGCATAATGGGGCAGAGAGGTCCAGAATTCTGAAGGCCACCCTTTGTTTTTCAGGCTGTCAGGTTGTAGCTCCGTCAGACATGATGGATGGACGAGTTGAGGCCATCAAGGCTGCCCTGCTAAAACATGGACTTGGCAACAGGGTAGAGGCTGAGGGCAGGGAGGGGGTGGGGATGCATGGGAGGAGAGGGCTTGGGCCAGCCCTAGGAGTATGGCTCAGTCAGTAAAACACTTTCTTGCAAAGGTGGAGACCTGAGTTTGGATCCCCCAACCCATGTCAAAAGCAGGCATGATGGTATATGCTTGTCCTCCCAGTGATGGTGAGGTTGAACTTGCTAGCTAACCTGCCTACCCTTGGTAAAGTTCTAGGCTGGTGAGAGATATCTGTCTCAAACAAAAGGTGGACGGCAGCTGAGGAATGATGCCAAAGTTGTCCTCTGAGCTCCACATGCATATGCACACACATGCATCCACCCATGAACCCACATAGACAGTGAATATAAAATCGAGAGCAATGCTGGATAAGGCCTTTGGGATCCATCTCAACCTCAGATAGAGAAAGTAAAGCCTATGTTGGATGAGACTGGATTAGAGGTCCTTCCCCTCCTGCCCAAGGACCTTTCCCTGTCACTTTACTCCTGGGATTCAGGAAGAGCTGACCCAGCCTAGACCCCATTGTCTTCCTTATAGGTCTCTGTGATGAGCTACAGTGCCAAATTCGCCTCCTGCTTCTACGGTCCTTTCCGGTGAGTGGCACCAGCAGTGGACTGTTAAATTCCTGGTTCATTCAGCTGCAGCGGGCCCCCTGGCATCGTGATATTATTCTTTTGCAGGGATGCAGCTCAATCAAGCCCAGCTTTTGGAGACCGACGCTGTTATCAGCTGCCTCCTGGAGCCCGTGGCCTGGCCCTCCGAGCAGTGGTGAGTGGTCAGAACTTAAGCCCCATATCCATCCACCCTGTACTGTCCTACCCCTGTCTCAGGTCCTGTCTTCGCCTCATCCCTAGGCCCGAGACATTCAAGAAGGAGCTGATATGCTCATGGTGAAGCCGGGATTGCCCTACCTGGATTTGGTTCGAGAGGTGAAGGAAAAGGTGAGCTCGGGGTGGGGGATGGGAGAGCACGTTCCCTACAGTGCACCCTGAATGGAGGGACTTTCAGAGCCCTCTGAGCCGGAAGCAGTATGCCCCTGATCAGGAGCCCCCTCCTCCCACCCCTGCCTAGATACTGGGTTGTCTTCTATTCTGCCACGGCTCACGGGAGGCTTTGGACAGCTCGGGCTGGACAGTTTCTGAATGAGCAGGGCAGCGAGTGGTGAATCAGAATGGGGCAGGGAGGAAGCGACAGTCACTTGAACCTGTGTGTCCTTCCCTGCAGCACCCCGAGCTCCCCCTTGCAGTATACCAGGTGTCTGGAGAGTTTGCCATGTTGTGGCACGGAGCCCAGGCCAGGGCCTTTGATCTCAGGACTGCTGTACTGGAGGCCATGACAGCCTTCCGCAGAGCCGGTAAGCAGGGGTGAGGTTTGTGACCTGTGTCACAGGGACTGATGGGCGCTCTGCCCAAGGTCTGAGAAGCCTTGATCCTTTGCCTGGAAGTTCTGATCTCCAGACACTGGTAGAAATGAGTAGAAAGGTGGAAAACGTATGCAGAAATGGGACTCCATAGAACTCTTCGGTTGTGAGAAGCTGGGCAAGCCGCTTCTATAAATCTCACGGTCCTTGTAGTACCTGGTACATATTTGTCTGGAGGAGTACCTGTGATAATATGCAGTGTATGCTTATTACCCCGTAAATGGGAGCAGGTTTGGAAAATATCACTCACCATCCTGGTCATTCAGGCTCCACAGCCAAGGATTTAACAGCAGACTCCTGTTCTCCCCACTCACAGAAAGGTCCACAGACACAAGCAACTTGGGCACTGTAGCTCATCACTGAAACCTTTGGTGAGACGATGGGTCTGAGCTCAGTCAGTAACTGGGCAGGAGGAGAAAGGACCTCAGCTAAGAAGTAAGGTCTGTAGTCTGGTCTCAGGGCTGCACTGGACCTTGGTTTCCCCAGACCAGCAGCGCAGTCAGGCTTGCACTTGCCTGCATCTTCCTCTGCACTTGCCACCTATCAGCAAGTCAAGGCCCAGAACAAAGAGAATGACTTGTACAGTGTCTGGAGCTGGCTACAGCCAGACTCAGCCATAGGCTGTGCCACCAGGCTGTGCCTCTCCCTGGTGGTCTTCCTCTGCCTGGCCCTCGTCTCCCAACTGTGCTGGCAGCTGATGTCACCTCCCTCCCATTTCTGTTTTCCATACAGGTGCCGACATTATCATCACCTACTTTGCACCACAGCTGTTGAAGTGGCTGAAGGAAGAGTGAAGGAAGTGTAGGACTTGATCTTGACCAAGCTCCCTGGGCCTTACAGAAGGGGGAAAGTAAATGCGCTGTTAGAACTGTGCCCTGTGCCCTCTTCCTGCCCACGCTGCTGGCAGGGTGCAGCGCCCTGGGTGGTTTGCCAGCATGCTAAACTCCCACTCACAGCCGCAGCCTTCCAGGCTCTCCAAGTTTCCCACTCTGGCTCAGCCCAGAGACCCTCCTCCCTGCTCTGCTGAGGTGTGGCCTCAGCTTGGCAGGACCCAAGAGCCTTAGGCACAGGCTTGGGGCTTTGGGACAAGAGGTGAGCAGTTGGAGCTTGAAACCTAAAGAGTTATTCACTAATGAGGATCAAACCCCAGAAGCAGCAGGAATTCCTGGCCGCAGGAGATGCCAGCATCAGAAAGTCTTTATGCAGTTCCTGAGAACCTCTGCCCAGGGCAGATGGACACAGCAGAACGTGCAGCAGCGTGTCTCTGTAGGATGTATGCAGAGAAAGGGGAAGCAGAGAAGACGTAACAAAGCATGTGAAGTGATACATGCTAAGAAGGGAAAGTCCAAGACAGAAGCTGTCCCTGAGTTGAAATCTTAAAGGGACAAAGAGGACCAGCAGAAGTGCTCAGAGACCCTTTGGTAGGAGGAGCTTGGCAGGGCTGGAGGGCAGTCAAGGAAGAGGAACGTGGGTAACAGATGGGAGGTTGGAATAGTTCGTTCCCCAACCTGGCAGGGACCTTAAGTTTTGTTTTGCATCTGTGGGCAACCACCTTAAAGATTTGGGGTTGTTTGATTTAGTTTTCTCCACTAAGTACCCCTGGCCTCACCCACCTAGGCCAGCACTCTGCCACTGAACTGTTCCTATAGCCTTCACGACACCTTCTGGAGACCAGACTAGATGTTTGCAGGAGGCAGATAAGGGAGAGAGTAAGGTTGTCTTTGTGGGTTTCTGAAGCTGCCCAGCTGGTTTTAGTTCATTCATCTGACATGACACCCATACTGCGGCTAATGAAGGTTGGGGCCAGTTTGCAGGCACACCTGACTTTAGAGGCAGAGGCCCTACTCTAGCTCTGACTCTAAAGCGATGTCATTTCTAAGGTGCAGAATTAGAGTTATTAACTGGCAACTCCTGCAATCAGACTGGTCCAATACTTGGTGACTTTCTTTTAAAGCTGTGAATAACTCGAGAGCTGATCTTCCTACTTCTCAGCCTTCCGGAAGGAAGCCATCAAAATCAAATCAGCCCTAAACTGTCTCTCTTGGACCCTGAGCACAGATTCACCATCTAGAACCCAGGTCACTAACTTAAAACATGCCATCATCGGGCCAGGGGTGTACCAGACTAGGCTTGTACTATCTTGGCTGTTAGACAGCCTCTGAGCTCTGTGGGTAAAATGGTTCGTGTGTTAGGGAAGCCATCATCACCAAGCTGTTCAGAGAGTCAAGAGACGTGCTACCCTGTTTGTGCCAAAGTCCTAATGGGTCCATGCGCAATGGCCAATGGGAAGGTCACCAGGTCCTGACCTTTGAAGGATCAGAAAACAGTCCCCTGAAGGACTGATGACGTTTGGGTGAACAGCTAAGCTGAGACATAATTGACCAAGAGCCTTCCAGGGAAAGAACCATTGTGCAAAGTTCCTGGAGCCGAGGCGGAGCTGCATGAGCACAGGGCTGGTGTGGCCGGCACACCAGGAAGAATACATCAAGAACAGGTGGCCTGGACATCAGCGTCTCGGTCCAAGCCATACAGGGGCTCCGATGCCACACTCCACCTTTATCCCAAGGTCAAAGGGCACCTCAAGGTTGCCAGCAGGGGAATGACCATGTTGTGTTTTTCACTTAGTAACACCATGGCATCGTGCAGGTGAGATGTCTGAATTCCATGGTGACCATAGGGATGCAAAAAAGGAGATGTATTTAGAGTATAATTAAGTTAGACCTGCTTCTCTGAATGGCAGGTGGCCTGACCATTTAGTGGAGAAAGCAGACTCAAGGTAGAATGCTCAGTTTAGCTTGGGGTCCTTGGCAATGAGAAAGGTCTAGCTAAGAGATTTTGATGGCACCCCCCACTAAGGCTACTCACATTTTCGGCAGAACTGGGTTAAAGGTTACAAAGAAAACCAGAGGTAACATTCTGACCCAGCTCCAAAGCCCCTACTCTTTAACCACTCATGGCACCTCCCAGTAAGGGACAGTGAGAAAGATGTCTCGCCTCTGCTGTGTGATTAACTGGTATGGGAGGAAGACCTTGGAGTCCATTTTCCCCTGGAGTTGGGTCTTGTCACCTGAAGTGTCCACTTGGTGGCAGCCACCCACATCTTTGCAAACAAAGCAGGCACAGGCAGACATGGCTTGTACCTAAGGGGTTGAAGCAGAAGGGTTTCCTGGACTTCGAGACTAACCTAAGCTGCCGAGTAAGATCCTTCTTTAAAATCAGGAAGACCTGAGAGTCATCTGAAAGGGTTGTAATTGACCTGTGCCTCATCCATAAATAGAGAACTAGATGTTCAGTCTGGCCAGGATATTATCAGCCTTCCAGATACTTGACAGTGGGTGTCAAGGGACTTGGTTTTCTCATTCCCCTCTCAAATGTGCCAGTTTAGGCTGTAGTCCCTTTGGCAGGTGTAGTGGCTATTCCTGGTTGTCAACTTGACTATATTTGAAATGAACTACAATCCAGAATTGGAAGGCTCACCAGTGAACCTAATTTGGAAGCTGGGAGATAGAAGTTTCTGATCTGGATCTTGGTATGGAGATCTTGAGACACAGTGGTGATTGAATCCAGAAGATTAAGACAGGGAGATC
>NC_034595.1:16421702-16433152 GCF_900095145.1 Mus pahari | reverse complement strand
CATGTAGACTGCCAGTCCAGCACAGGAAGGGCCTAGTGATTTGTGGCAGGCATGAGTCTGGGTACTCTGGTTGCAGGGACGGAAACTCAGTTCAATAGAAAAAGAAACAGAACTGGTTTGCATGCCTGAATCTTGGTAATGTCAGTTATGTGTGTCCCCAAGTCAAAGGCTTTTATCTTTTTCCTCGGGGAGACTATTGTTGGATAAGCCTTCCCAGCCAACAACTTGATCCCTCACTGAAATAACCCCTAAGATTTGTAACCCCAGAGAAAGGCCCGTTCTGTCCTGTCCCTGCCATAACAACTCTGGAGATCTGTGATTGTTCTACATAGGTCACATGTCTACCATTTGGCTCACTCGCTATGAACTGGATAGGGATGGATGACATGGTTGACCTGCCCCATTACATAAAAGGCTGACAAGGCCTTGGCTCTGATACCAAATGGTCCTCTGCCTGGAATGCCTTCCCCCTACATCTGTGTGTCTCTCCTTTTATGTTCTGATCTCAGCTGACCTGTCACTTCCTCATACCTGACCCAGCAATCTCTCTAAACTCGCCCTCTGTATTCGGATTAGTGAATACAAGTCAAATAACGGTAGTTTTAAAGGGTTCTTCCTGGGGCTGCTGAGATGACTCAGCAAGTGTAAGTGCTTGCCGTGCAAGCCTGACCTGAACTCAACCCCTGGAACCTGCTGTGGGAGCAGTGGTCAAGTCTAAAACAACTCCTGACCACCACATGCCCACTCCAGTACTCATGCATATATTATTTACTTCTCTAAACAACCTGGGGCTGTATTGCCAACTTGTGCAAATAGGGGATTGGTCTTAGCTTGTGTCTTATTCTGTTACATCTCATTAATCAAAGATAGTCTTAGCTGAGTATGGAGGCACATTGTTATAACTCCAGCACTAGATGACTGGAGGTAGGAGGATCGTGTCATCCTAGGCAGTGTAGCAACAACTCTGACAAAGTCATATGCATGAGCACCAATGGGGTGGAAGCATTGAAACCTCATAAGTCCATCAGAGTCCTAACATTGAAAGGTAGATGATGCTTTTGAGAATGGGGAACATTGGGGCTGGTGAGATGGCTCAGTGGGTAAGAGCACCCGACTGCTCTTCCGAAGGTCTGGAGTTCAAATCCCAGCAACCACGTGGTGGCTCACAACCATCCGTAACAAGATCTGACGCCCTCTTCTGGAGTGTCTGAAGTCAGCTACAGTGTACTTACATATAATAAATAAATAAATCTTTTAAAAAAAAAAAAAAAAAAGAGAGAATGGGGAACATTTGAATGCAAGTTACTAGTATGGCCATTTCAGAAAACTGGCTCTATCTACTGAAATGAAGCACACTGATGGTATCTGGATTTCCACACTGAGTTACTTATCAGTGATGTATACTGATGCTCTCTGGGACACATTCACAAGGTCCACACGACTGCTGTCCTCAGATACTTAGTAGGATCATGAGTCCAGGAGTTGGAGACCAATCCAAGAGAAAAATCAGGCATACTGTTTTCTAATATGTGTGACCACCACAAATTGAACTAACCCAATCGTCCACCAGCAGTGAGATGTACTTCATTCACGTTGAGAATGGATGAACGAGGCAACTACACAGTATGATGTGGATTGACATTAATAAAGCATAGATGCAAAGGAAGATTCAAGAACGTGCCTGCTGGGCTGGTGAGATGGCTCAGTGGGTAAGAGCACCNGACTGCTCTTCCNAAGGTCCNGAGTTCAAATCCCAGCAACCACATGGTGGCTCATAACCATCCNTAACAAGATCTGACTCCCTCTTCTGGAGTGTCTGAAGACAGCTACAGTGTACTTACATATAATAAATAAATAAATCTTAAAAAAAAAAAANAAAAAGAAACTTTATTTCCCAGCAGGGGGTGGTGGTATATGCCTTTGATCCCAGCACTTGAATCTTTGAGTTCAAGGCCAGCCTGGTCGACAGAGTAAGTTCTAGGACAGCCAAGGCTATACAGAGAAACCCTGTCTCGAAAAAACCAAACGAAAAAAGAAAAAGAAACTTTATTTCCCAGCAGGGGGTGGTGGTATATGCCTTTGATCCCAGCACTTGAATCTTTGAGTTCAAGGCCAGCCTGGTCGACAGAGTAAGTTCTAGGACAGCCAAGGCTATACAGAGAAACCCTATCTTGAAAAATCAAACAAGGGGGAGGGGTTGATTTGATTTCCCAAAGAGAGAACACCACAAGCTAGCGTCTGCATAGTAAGGAGCCCGGGGGCTTCGGGTGGACCACGGGGTGAAACTGTCGGGGGGTTTATAATTTAGTTATGGGATAAAGACATCCATTAAATGGTAAATATGTTTCTCTGTTTGAAATGGAGCCGTGCTCCATAGCCAAGGCTGGTCTGAAACTTCTGCCTTGGCTTCCTAACTGGGCTTGCAGGTTTACCACCACACCTGGCTAAGTGTACCCCGCTTTGAAGCTGCAAATCAAAAAGAAGCTAGATTCAGAATATCAAAGACCACCACCATCTCTCCTATGACATCCCAGGCTATTTGTGTATTAGTCCTTGCTGCTGCTAACCTAGAGACAATAAAAAGCAGATTCTAGTGGCCCAACAGTTAAGTCAAGGTCCTTACCCCAGGTGAGACAATACACGTTGGCAAACCCACTTTGGAGATGGGCAGTGTGCTGTGTAGTATGTGGCCTGAAACAAAACTCTTAAGCACCTAGAAGTCTGTTTTCTCTTCTGAAAAGAATCTTCTTAAATGCTCAAAGAGGTTTTCTGTGTGATCTGACTTGATATCAACCATCTGTCACTGTGCCAACACCACACGGAGAGACCTATCAAATGGCAGCTGACATTGATTATCTTGGAAATCCACTTAAAGCTAGCCTGGATTCTGTTGGAAGTTACTCTGTCTAGCCTCCAGGGTGGCAGAGTTGGAATCAGAACCTACAGGCTTAGGTTTGAGGTGACCCTGAAAAGAGATACAGTCAGGGATCCCAGGAGTCCCTGAAGAGCAGGTGGGCCTCTGATGTCCTGGCTACCCTTCCTAGCTCCATTTCTGAGGAGCAGCAAGCTTGTGCCGCAAAACCAGTCGGGCAGGTGAGGTGGCTGCTCTGTGACTTTGCACTTTGCTTTCTGAGGCCCAGGGAGGGGGAGTTGAGTCCATCTAAAGTCCACAGAGCCAGGAGATAACAGAAGATGTTTTAAGAGGGTACCCGTGGGGGAGGGGAAGAAAAGAGCAGAGGGAAGCCCTCCTGCCCCTGCCCCCCAGCCAATTCCTTGGCAGCACTTAGAGCTCATTTCCGTTATGAACTTGGTTTTTGCCTGATCCTCCCATGTTCGCGGAGGCAGGAAATTGACATTTTCCTGCTGTACCCACGTGTCAGACCCAGAACACAGGTGCTTACTTGGCACCTCACGAATCAACCAGGTTAAGAGGACCTAGTACAGAGTACCTAGGGCAGACAAACGCGGCAGTGGCACGCCCATAATCCCAGCACTTGGGAGGCAGAGGCAGGAAGGTGCTCATGACCCACTTACCTGAATAGCGAGACCCTATCTTAAAACCGAGTGTCTAGGTTACTGCAGACAACAAACTGTGTGTGTGACAAGCAGTTCCCTTCTAGAACCAATTGGGGTCTCTCAGAACAGAAAGGGACAGAGCCTTGCTGGAGCCTTCACTGCGTTAGGGGAGCCGGGCTGAGCCCTAACCCCAACTCCCCGCCATTCCCAAATTAGTCTAGGTCCCCAAGTGGGGCGGGAACGGAGATAGAGATGAGAAGCAAAGAGAACATCTGGGTTGTGATAATAAGGGCAGTGGGGACGAACGTGATGAGGGGTGAGACAGTGACCTTGAGGTGGTGGTGAGAGGGCGTGAGACAGGGAGCAGGGAAGCTACGGGGTAACCTAAGGGACAAGAGGCCCAAGACTCTCAGCGTGGCGGGTGACTGGCGCGGAGGAGGAGCTTGGTGACGCCTAGAGCGGGGCGGGGCGAGAATCAAAGGCAAGTCCGAGGGTCGCGACCTACTGATCGCCTACAGAGAGCCGGTGGAGCAGCCGCTGCGTCTCTGGTCGCTTTCCCCGAGTCAGGTGGGTGTGGAGGCCCGGAGCTGGGTGGAGGGCGCTGAACCGTGGGAATCCCGTGCAGCCGAACTGGGGACGCTGGAGGCCGGCCAGCAGTGGACTTGACCCCGGAGGCTCCAGTCTCGCGTCCCGCTGCTTTTAGGGTAGTCAGTCCTGCAGCCAGAGGCCTAGCCCTGCCACGACTTTTGTCCCGAGACATCCAGAGGACTTTCGGATCCTGTCTGGTTGCTGGCTGGGCCTCAGCCTACCCACCTGCGCAATGAGAGCCCTTTTAAAGTTGTCTCACTATTTCGAGCTGACTTAAATTCTCTTCTTTGTCACATTTCTTTACGCGCCCCGCCCCCACACCCCTCCTCACCTCTGTTTTGTTTGGCTGCATTCTGAATGAACCCTGGACCTCACGGATTGAAAGACACAGCTAAGCAGTCCGCTCTGTCTGGAGACAAACCTGCAGTCTCTGACTCCTGGCAGAGAACTGGCTGTTGGGTATTTGGCACTAATAACTCCAGGGAGAACTTGCAGCTCAGAGCCATGTAGGAACGGACTGTCTTCTGTCCCACCCTTCCCAGGCTCAACATAATCCAACTTTTTAAAGAATATAAACATGGTAAGCAAAGGGAGCCCTGGCTAGAGTCTGGACATTTGGGTTCTAATCCAGGCTGTTGGCAGGTTCACTTCCCACCTCTGGTTCCACCAGCTCCTCACCAGTTATGTTGTTGGTCAGTCTCCAGGAACCTTTCTCTTTTTTGACATTACCAGTAATTTTTTTTTAATGAAGTCAAGATGGAGATTTTATTAATAATATTTTAATGCAGGCTTAAGCATAAGGGTTAGGGGGGAAAGAAGGACTCTGAGGAAAGTCAGGCATACTCAAGTAGAAATATGGGTTTCTTAAAGAAGGGCACCATTTTCTAATAATTGTAAAAGGGTCATGGGCTGGAGAGATGGCTCAGAAGTTAATAGCACTGTTGCTCTTCCAGAGGATCCAAGTTCGATTCCCAGCACCCATGTGACAGCTCACGAATGTCTGAAATTCCAGTTCCAGGGCATCTGACACCGTCTTCTGGCTTCACAGACACCAGGCATGACTGAGGCGCACTTATATACATGGAGGCAAAACACCACATACAGATAATAGCAGCCATAACTGCTTCCTGACTTTGACCTACAGGGCTATGCACCTGAGCTCAGCTCTGCCCAGAGCACTAGACTTTGCCCAGCCTCAGGGAAGTTTATATCTATTATCTGTATGTTCTTTTCTCGGGATTCCTCAACCTGCTAAGGAAATTCCCTGGGTTCAAAGACTAACTTTGGTTCCAGATTTATAGCCTCACTATGCTTGTTTTTTAGGTTTTTGGTCTATAGAGAAACCCTTAGTATTTAATACCTAGAAATGCCACAGGGGATGGAAACCTACCTTCTTCCCCAACATCTGACTCATAAGATGCCCAGAAATGTGTTTTGAAACAAATGCATCAATTTTTTCATTTAGTCCAAAAGTTTTCATTGTTTTTTGTTGTTGTTGTTGTTGTTTTCTCACCTTCATGTGTGTCTGTGTGAGGGACTGTCCACTGGACCTGGAGTCACAGACAGCTGTGAGCTGCCATGTGGGTGCTGGGAATTGAACCCAGGTCCTCTGGAAGAGCAGCCAGTGCTCTTAACCACTGAGGCATCGGTCTAGCCCCGAGTTTTACTTTTTGAGCCAGCCTTAGCCCAGCTGGTCTCAGACTTGCCATATATCCAAGGAAGACTTTCAACTTCTGATTCTCCTGCCTCTGCCTCCTCCTCCTCAAGGTCGCTGGGATTATAAGTGTGTGCCACGATGCCTCCTTTAGTCAATCTGGGGATCTAATCTAGCTTTATGTGTACTAGGCAAGCACTCTAACCAGCTGAGCCACAACCCTAGCTCCAGCCCCAAGATCTTGTGAGGCGGGCACCCTCGTGCTTCTCTTCCAGGCGAGACTCACAGGTATTTACAGAGTAACTTCTCCAGTCATACTTGGTACATCAGGATGCCAGTCTCTGACAGTGGGGCCCCAGCATCCACCTCACCTACTGATTTTTCATTCCAGGATCTTGCGCTGAAAGACATTTCCAAAGTGCCTTGGGACAGCCTACCCCTCCAACCTACACAGCCTAGAAAAGGGCCAGTGTTAGCCTGTGGAGGGCTGGCCTGATCCAGCTCAGTATCTCCTTTGATTCTGGGATCTGCACTGAACTTGATCTCCATGGCACACCGGCTGCAGATGCGTCTACTGACGTGGGATGTGAAGGATACCCTGATCAAGCTCCGCCGCCCTGTTGGGGAAGAATATGCCAGCAAGGCCCGGGCCCATGGAGTGGTGGTGGAAGACACAGCCGTGGAACAAGCCTTCAGGCAGGCATACAGGGCTCAGAGCCACAACTTTCCCAACTATGGCCTGAGACATGGCCTTACTTCCCGTCAATGGTGGAAGGACGTGGTCCTACACACCTTCCGCCTAGCAGGGGTCCCAGATGCCCAGGCCATGACTCCAGTTGCTGACCAGCTATACAAAGACTTCAGCAGCCCTTTCACCTGGCAGGTGTTGGAGGGGGCTGAGACGACCCTGAAGGGGTGCCGTAAGCGGGGTCTGAAGCTGGCAGTGGTCTCCAACTTTGACCGACGACTAGAGGATATTCTAACAGGCCTTGGCCTGCGAGAACATTTTGATTTTGTTTTGACATCTGAGGCTGTGGGCTGTCCTAAACCGGACCCACGGATTTTCCATGAGGCTTTGCAGCGCGCTTGTGTAGAACCTGCAGTGGCGGCTCACGTGGGGGATAGTTATGTCTGTGATTACCAGGGGTCTCAGGCTGTGGGCATGCACAGCTTCCTGGTGGTAGGCTCAGAGCCTCTGGACTCCTCAGTCAGAGATTCTGTACCTAAAGAACATGTTCTACCCTCCCTCTCCCACCTCCTGCCTGCCCTTGACCTTCTGGAGGCCTCAAGCCCTATTTCATGAGTCTGATGAGGGAAGTAGCTGGGACCAAATAAACACTGGAGGCAGAGAGTCCCTTCTTTCTCCTCTCCTGCAGAGGGAGGTGTCTTGGCTCTCCCGCTGCAGCCTCCACAATCTAATCTGATCATAGAACTGTGAGGGCTTGGCAGTAGCCTGGTCTCTGAGCTCACTAAGTACTCATACCTGTGTTCCTTGTTATGTATTATTATTATGTGGTGGGTATGTGTGTGTGAACGTGTGGGATGTGTATCATGGTGTGTGTGTGGCGATCAGAAGGTGATTTGTAGACTCTGGTCTCTCATTTTTACGTGGGTTCTGTGGATCAAACTTAGATCACAAGAGTTTGTGCCATGAGTGGTATTACCTGCGCAGCTATCTCGACAGCCCCCTCTATCCCTTTTCTACCCTGCCCCCCCCCCCATTCCCTATCCACCGAGGGCCCATCCATTCACAACCAGGTACTTTTTGGCTTTTTGAGATGGATTCTCTCTGTAGCCCAGGTTAATGTGGACTTACTCTAGTCCACTCTGGCCTGGGAACTCATAATGATCTGCCTTCTGAATCAGGCTTCTGAAGGCTAGGAACGCAGATGTGAGCCACTTTCGAGAGCTAGGGAGGTAGATCAGTGGTAGAGCACTCGCCTGATTTCTGAGGTCCTGGGTTCAACTGTAGGCATGCATGGGCACACACACACAACTTATAGATACTGTTTTTACAGTAAGGGCTTTTTGTCACTGGAGATCAGAAACCCCACTGGCAAAACAAAAGGTCAAAAAAAGCTCAGAGAAGTTGAAATGGAAATCCTCTCCCCAACCTGGGAACCTCGGGGTCAGATGAGTCTAAAGTCAGGGTGCTGGGCTGTCCAATAGGGACACTGTCCATTAGCATCCTTGAGTTGAGAACACTGTAATTTACCCTAAAAAAGAACACTGCTGACTTGTGGCTGCCCTACATCACATACCCTGCTAAATTCTATACTTTAAAGCTCTCTAGTGGGCAGAGGTAGAGTGACCTTGCCCCAACTTAACATAGGAGCATGGTAGCACATGTCTGTAACCCCAGCATTCTAGAGATGGAGGCTATATAGTGAGTTCAAGGCCACAGTGAAACAATATCTTAAAACAAAAAAACAGACATGGGGCCTGGTAAGATGGCTCAGTGAGGGATATAGGGAGACGCACTGGAGAGATGGCTCAATGGTTAAGAGCACCAGCTGCTCTTCCAGAGTACCTGGATTTGATTCTCAGCACCTACGTGACAGCTTACAACTGTAGTTCCAGAGAATTGATGCCTTCTGCTGGTCTCTGCAGGAACACACATGGAGCACAGACATACATGCAGACAAAACACCATACGTATAAACAAAAATCACTTGTCAAAACACAGTGACTGGAGGCTAATCTGGGACTCCAGAGTTGGAAGGAAAGAACTCACACATATACACACAAATACACACTCCCATATGAACACACACTGTTCTCCAAAAATCTCCCAGTCATTTATCCTGGGACCACATTATACATGGCACTAAGGGGCTGAAGCAAAGCGGTGATTGTCCACCAGCCAAACTCTGTGACCACCTCAATTTGTTTACACTCTTCTGTTTGCAATCCTGGGATTGAACTCAGAGCTTTTGGCATGCTAGTTAAGTGCCCTGCCACCAAGCTTCATCCCCAGTCCTGGCAAGAAGACCATTATTCTCAGATGAACTCCTTATAGAAGAAATGGCCAAAGGACTTGCCCTTGGTCCCAGTAACATCTCCAGTCTCTTGATGCTAAGTGGAGCTATGACCGGCTTATTTCTAAGCATATACCTAAGGCTGCCAATCACCATGGAGCCAGTTACCAGCAAAGACATTACCACATCTTTAGAAACCTTTAATAATGTGCACATTCATTTATTAAGGCTAGCTCTCCTTTGCCCTCAGCTTTTCTTGCTTGCTGCTCTCCACCCTAAGAGTCATGAAATGGGGTGTTCAGCAGCACAGTGAGGGGGAATGTTTGTCACCGTTCTCACACGTAGGTCCATGCTAGAGCTCAGCCTCAGGGCCTGGGACAGATGCCAACAAGTGTGCTGCAAGCAGGTTTCCTGGAGACAGAATGTGGGAGGAGGCCACCACACTCCCACGACGGTGTTCTGGCCAAGAGTAGCCTGGCAGGTTGTCCTTCGTATGCTAGAAAAATATTCTCTTCACATGGTGTATGATGCAAGAGATCAAGAACTACTGGACTGAGAGGCTAGGGAAGGTTCAGTCCAAGCTTCTCTGCAGCAAGGCACTTTGAGGGACTGCAGTGCTTCTCCAGTTACCTGCCTGCCCAGCCATGTGCCCCATTGCACCTTGTTATATACCAGCCATGCACAAGGTACAAGGTTGGATGCCAGAGGCACAGGTTAATGAGACCTTTGAAAGGGCACAAGCATGGTGGGTTTGGGAGACTAAGGCCAAGAGAAAAGAAACAGGATCCCCACAGATGAAACATTGAAAGGTTATGTCTGAGTCTGAAGCAGATCCCCAGTGATCTAGAAGTTGCCCCGGGGAACACTCACATCATTGAGGAAAAGGATACTACCTAGAAGCATGGCCTGACCTGCGAGGGTGATGGGGAGGTGGATCTAGTCTCACTGTGGCCAGAGGTCCGCGAACGATGGAGATGAGCTGGTCGGCCACAGCAAAGACTGGGAAGAGAATCTGAGGGAAGGACGCACGGTGGATATAAAGCACCGTCCCTGAGGCAGGCTCGTAGAAGACCAGCTCTCCTGCCTGCAGGTCCAGCAGCATGCCCAGCTGTGCTGGGCACCGAAGTAGTGGCAGAGGCTCATGGTACCCATTGTGTGAGAAACAGAACTCTTGATCATAGCGGGAGAAGACCCAGGAGAAGGCATTGTGACCCAGACGGCAGTCATTGCCAGAGCCCTTTCGGGGCAGCTGATCTGAGGCCACACCCACTTTATAAGCGCAACTGTGTTTAACGTTCACTATCCAGGCATGGAGTCCAGTGTGGAAGGCAGTGGCAGCCAGGGCATTGGGCCAGTGGTCAAAGCGCTCTGGGTCATCTGAGCAGACCTTGGACTTCTTGGCAATGAAGGTCAGGGTCCTTCGATCTTCAGACAGATGTAATAAGGGGCTGACAGTCCTCTCATCGATAAGCACCTCCTCCACACCTGCCAGAAAGAGTTCTCAGGGTTGGACCGGATTCTTCCCTTACTTCATTCCTAATCTGGTCCTACTAGGTAGTCAAAGGCTTTCTTGCTACTTGCTGAGACCTCAGACAAACCATTTACTCTCTCTGAGCCTCAGTTTCTTTCTTCATCTTTAAAGGTAAGGACCAAGCAGGACTTAACACTTAGGGGATTTATAGGGTAGTCTTGGGGATTGGATAAAATAGTATGTTAAGTGTCTCATATATAATGCTTTCTGAGGAACTGTAGCCAGGGAAATAGTAGTTATTGGTCTAAAATCTTCATCTACAAACTCTGACAGAAAGACCAGAGAGAAGTGAGTTGCCCAATTCTCCATGCCAAGTTGGTGGTGGTGTCAAATGAAGACTCAATATTTTAGTATTCCCATAGTGTACTGATTTCTAGCTGATACTACCTGTGGCTTCCAGAGCTGATATCCTGAGGGCAGAACACAGAAACTAGGAAGCATGGCAGCTAAACCAAGCACCACTTGATACCAGAATCTACAACATGCAACCTGTGCTTGTATTTAATATCTCTATTCCCAGGAGAATTCCAGGAGAGACAGTCACCTCTGATGACCCAGTGTACAGTACAGAGCCAGGCCCACATTCACCACCAGTCAATGCTTTGTTGTTCTTTTGTTCCTAAGACAGGGTCTCAGATAGGGTGATGGTCAGACTAGCCTTGAACCCAGAATCTTCCTGCCTCAGCCACCCAAGTGCTGGGCTTACAGGTGCACATCACCTACTCAACCATTTAAGCTGATGCTTATTAAAGGGAAGAGTGAAGCAGATCCAGGCAGCTTCATGGTGGACTCGGGTGGACAGCATTCTACTTTTGAAAAGAAACGTGAGGTTTCCAATAAATGGTAAAGAGCTGACCCAGAAAGGCAAGACGTAAGGAAGATATGCCTTAAAGGAACATAATTGATTCTATACCTAACCACAGAGAAATGGTAACGGCTTAGACATGGGAAGGATCCGGTCCAACTGTACAGCCTTGGCCCTACCGAGCAGCCTGCTTCCAACATCACTGGCTACCAAAGCTACTATCACACATTCACCAATGCCCAGTGTAACCCAACAGCACCCCCAAGCCCCAACACACACAGGCAGGCGGGCAGGCAGGCAGCAGGCAGGCAGGCAGACAGGCAGGCAGGCAGCAGGTAGGCAGGCAGGCAGGCAGGCAGACAGGCAGGCAGGCAGACA
>NC_034595.1:16417647-16421183 GCF_900095145.1 Mus pahari | reverse complement strand
CAGGCAGGCAGGCAGGCAGGCAGGCAGGCAGCAGGTAGACAGGCAGGCAGCAGGTAGGCAGGCAGACAGACAGGCAGGCAGGCAGCAGGTAGGCAGGCAGGCAGGCAGGCAGTGAGGCAGTGCTGGACTCTTTGCAGCTCCTAACCTGAGAGAGAGCCGAGAACCGATGCTGCCCACAGTTGCGTCAGTAGTGGGCTCCAAGCACACCTCTCATTAAAGCTTAATTTCTCCGAATCCTGGGGATCCAAAATGCCTTCTGCTTCCTCGGCCCTTACGCAGGAAAAAAGAAAAAGAGAGAGAGAGATTCAGGAAGGTTCTGGAAACATATCTAGCTCCACATGAGTATGGGGAGAAAGACAAAATTTAAAAAAAAAAAAAAAATCCATGGTAGGGCACACCATGATTATATTAGCCAGAAGGGAAAGTAGATTTTACTGATCCATGTGCCCCCCAAGGGACCTTCATTTTAGCAAAGCAGTTTATAGGGAAGTATATTCTCGGGGCTGGTATAAAAAGTGGTGGCAGGGCTGGAGAGAGTGCCTGCTGTTTTGGCAGAGGTTCCAAGCACCAACATGACCGACCACCTGTTACTCCAGTTCCAGGGGTCAGAAAACCTCTGTAAGTGCTTGCAGCCATGTGTACATACCAACACAGAGACACACAACGCATGCAAACAATGATAACAGAAGGTCTTGGAGGCAGTGTGCACTGGAGTGTGGGTGACTCAGGAGTGCCCTGGAGAAGCTGACAAGCAGAGCTGGAAGGGGCTCTGGGCCTCAGGATCTGCTGTGTGGGAGACTATCTAGAGACTGTTTCACTTCTCCAAAAGCCACTGCAATGGTAAACGTTTCTCTGGCTTAGTCCAAAGATCCAGCCACTCCACAGCTCTTAAACACTCTAGCTCTTAAGCTCAGATCCCTCCTGAGGATCACACAGCACTAGGACATTTCATTATCAAGAAGGAATGGCTGGAAGCTGGGGAGCTAACTCAACAGGTAAGGTACCTGCAGTGCAAGTTGTGAGGCAGAGGATGAATCTGCAGAGCCCATGGAAAGCCTGGTGTGATAGCCTGCACCAGTAGTCCCTGTGCTTCTATGTAAGATGGGAGGTGGAGATAGGAAGCTCAAGGACCAACTAGTCTGGTGTAGCCATGGCTAACAACAAAAAGACCCTATCTCAAACAAGAAGGAAAGCAAGAACCAGCATCTGAGATTGTTCTCTAACCTCCATATGCACACCATGGCACGTGCACAATGGCATTTACACAAAAACATGCAAGCATGCAAGCATGCATGTAGACACACACACAGAGAGACAGAGAGAGAGAGAGACAGAGAGAGACAGAGAGAGAGAGACAGAGACAGAGACAGAGAGACAGAGAGAACACCCAACTATGGCTGAAGAGATGGTTCAGCGGTCATGAGGACTTGTTGCCCTTGTAGAAGGAAGACTATGGTTCCAGAACCCATGTGGCAGCTCATAACCTTCTGTAACTCCAGTTCCAGGAGGTATCTTCAGACCCCTGTACATATGTGGTGCATACACACACACACACACACACACACACGCAGGTGTACACACATATACAAAAAAGATAAATAAATATTAAAAACAAATAAAAAACTGTAAAGAAGGGTCTAGGGAATGCCTTAGGGCAGGCTGCCATTTATCCAGCTGTTTGGCCTCTGTGTTTACTGTTTCTATACATGCTCAAACTTTGCTGTGAAGGGAAGGTAGTAGTTATCCCATCTGACACAAGAACAGAGCTTTACGCAAGAAACTTAGCAGCAAGAGAGGAGTTGGACTCAAGTCCTGCCTCCTTGTAAAAATAGAACAAACTCAGGTCGGAGCCCTAGCACCATTCAAGACATTTTTTCCTTGATGTGAAATGAAATCTCGAAGGGACAAAAAGTGAAGTGGAAATGTATCGAACAGTTTGCAGTCCTCCAACCGGCTTCTCAGAAAGACTTTCCTGTGCCTCTAATTCTGAAGATGGCCTGTGGTCATTCAGCAGCACTTGTCTGATGCATGCAAGGTCTCTGAGAGACTGTCACTGACTGCCCTGGGATGAGAAGAGCCTTACAAATACTGGCAATGGGCCCTGGCGACAAAGGCTCGTTGAGGCCAGAACAAAAGAGAGCCTGTGCCCTCAAACCACTGCAGCTCTGTGAGGAGAAGCCCCAGCTAACAGGTGGGGATGAGGAGGAGCCAGTGCCAGCAACTAAGCTGCCATCCTAGGACAGACCTGAGCCCACACACGGACTGAAGTCAACAGGGAGCCACCTGCTCCACCCACCACATGGCATAGAACACAAAAGTCACGGTCCCAAGGTACAGTGGGACCTGAATAGAGCAAAGCCTGCTGGAATCAGAACATTCCATCTACGCAGTGGGGACTTGTGGCCACTCTTAGGCAAGAGCTGAGCCCGGCCACCACGGATGTAGAAACACCGGAGACGACAAAGGCATTTCTCATTAGATAAGTGAGATTCCATCTAATGGGTCAGACAACAGCTCTTGGGCAAGAATAGCCTCGGTTAGAGCACCAAGCACTACACACAAACCTTCAGTAAGAAAAGTATGGACTCAGCAATTCAAAGGTGTGTGTGTGTCTGGTATCCAAAGAGGTCAGAAGATATCAGCTTATGGGTGTGAGCCATGATGTGGGTGCTGGGAACCAAACCCAGGTCCTCTATAAGAAGAGTAAGGTCTGCTGAGCCAGCTCTCCAGCTCTCCTACATCTTTTTTGTGCCACAGTAACAAAGTGCTCAGAGAAGATAGGGGTCTGTCCAATAGACAAGCCCATTTCTACAGGTCAAATGCGGAGCACTCTGAATATCAAAATCACCTTTGGATGTGGACAATATAGATTGTGCATTAGAGAACAGTGTTAGACCAATGATTAATTTCCTAAGTTTTATCCTGGGGTCATATGGGAAAGTATTTTTGTTTTTAGGAGCTATATTGAAGTATTTAGAGACAAAAATGTATGTTCTCTGCAACATATCATAAGATAGGTCAGAAAAAATGTTTGTCTATGTACACTCTGAAGGAGATCCGAGGGATGGAGAATGACAGCCACACGGACAGCCACACCTGTGTGAGAGCGTCCGTTGCGGAATAGGACTTCTAGCAAAGCTCATTAGGCCACTTTGGCAACTTTTCTGTTAGCTAGAAATAGTTCAAAATTTAAAAACTTAGAGATGAGATTTTATTAGAAAGTCAGGCTTGGGGCTGGAGAGATGGCTCAGTGGTTAAGAGCACTGACTGCTTTTCTAGAGGTTCTGAGTTCAAATCCCAGCAACCACCTGGTGGCTCACAACCATCCGTAATGAAATCTGATGCCCTCTTCTGGGGTGTCTGAAGACAGTGACAGTGTACTTACATAAAATTAATTAATTAAAAAAAAAAGGCAGGGCTGGTGAGATGGCTCAGTGGGTAAGAGCACCTGACTGCTCTTCTGAAGGTCCGGAGTTCAAATCCCAGCAACCACATGGTGGCTCATAACCATCCATAACAAGATCTGACGCCCTCTT
>NC_034595.1:16399202-16417587 GCF_900095145.1 Mus pahari | reverse complement strand
AAAAAAAAAAAAAAAAAAAAAAACAAACAAAAAAACAAAAAAAGAAAGTCAGGCTTGCTTCGTACTAAGGATATACTGTGGTAAAGGAAGACGATTAAAGAGAGGCACAGCCTGAGAAGGTGGCCAGAGTATGGGACGCACTATTAGGCAATCAGTCAAACTTGCATTAAAGGTGTGGGTGGCTCAAGCCTGGAATCTCAACACTAGGGAAGCAGAGGGAGAAAAATCCAGATTTCTAGGTTAGCCTGGACTACATGAGATTGTGTTTCAAAAGCAAAAACAAAGGACAAAACTCTTATCTAACATGCCTGAGGCTCTGAGTTGGATACCCAGCACCATAAACAATATAACATTCCAAGAGAAAGCTCTAGAGATGGCTCAGAGGTTAAGAGCACCTGATACCCTTGTAGAGGAACCAGGTTTGATTCCCAGCGCTCACGAGATGGTTCACTACCATCCATAACTCCAGTTCCAGGGGATCTGATGCCCTCTTCTGGCCTTCATAGGCCTATGAAAACATTCATACATATAAAATAGAATTAACTGAATCTAATAGAATCTATTTTTATCAGAGAGAGAGTGTCTGGTGTAGGGATTGACATCCTCACTGTGGAATACTTCACAGACTTTCAAAACGTGAGGTACTTGAATGTCGTGGTGCACACCTATAATCTCAGCACACAGGAGGCAAAGGCAGGTGTCCTCTGTGAATCTGAGGCCAGTCTGGTCTACACAGGGAGTTCAAAGCCAGCCAGAATTAAATAGTGAGATTCTTCCTAAAAATAAAAGGAAGGGAAGAAGGGAGGAAGGGAGGGAGGAAATCTAAATGTACTGACATAGAACCTTTTTCTAAAATAGCAACTAACACGTAGAACAACGGGTATAAAATGATCCCATCTGTGTTCATGTGTTCATTTAAAAATAGATATTGTTAAAAGGAAGTTAAAAAAGGAAACACACACACACACACACACACACACACACACACACATCCCACCAGTGCAGAGCAGATAGCTCAGTGGATAAAGTGTTTGCTCTGTAAGCATGTGGACCCGAGTTTGAATCCCCAGCACTCAAGTGAAAGTTTGACATGACAGCACATGTCTTTAACCCCAGCACTGGGGAGGTAGAGACAGGTAGACCCTAGGGGCTACTAATACAGCGAGAGATAAAGAAAGTCTACCTACCTCTGGCCTCTACATGTGCACGCACAGACAAACACAGCCATACACACCACACACCACACACCACACACACACACACACACGCACACACGCACACACACACACACACACACACGAAGGAACATTTGAAATTCCACATTTCATACTGGTGAGCCAACTCAGTAGATAAAGGTGCTTGCCACAAAGTTTCACCTGAGACCCAAGTTCAATGCCCGTATGGTGGGAGGAGAGACTTAACTCCCACAAGTTGTCATCTGACCTCCACACATGAGCCACAGCACACCCACATGCACCCTACATACCTGCACCTAAAATAATCAAGTAGCTAAATAAATACATTTAAAGAAATCTACGTACTTGACACCAACCATATCTTTAGGGAAATGAGACTGGGAAGAACTGATGAAGATTCCCCTTTAACTTTCAATTTCTTTTTCTTTTTAGAGGGCCAGGAATTGGACCAGGACCTTGTGCAAGCTAGCCAAAGCACTGAACTACCAAGCAACAACCATAGAGAGATGGTTAATCACCCTGCCCGGCAAATTCTATCCACTTGGTCATTTCCTCAGGCCCCAGCCTCTCAACCTTAGTACCCAGGAAGGACCTGTTGAAACACTTTTACTGAACTACTAAGATAGGACATTTGAGTGTGAGTGCAGACTTAAGCCTTGAAGGTTCTTTCACTGCATAAAGGAAGGTAGAGGAGACAAGGGGACAGGAATCAAGTGACTCCAGGCCCCAGTTCTGGGTTTTAGCAAGCTCTCTGTCCTTTCTGGGTCTCAGCATTCTTATATCCATGTTGACCACGATTGAAGTAGAGTAAGTTTAGGAGAGCCCAAGGCTAATAACTATTTGCTTTACTGCCTTTCCATATGGCCCTAAAGAAAGCATGGTGGGCCGGGCGTGGTGGCGCACGCCTTTAATCCCAGCACTCGGGAGGCAGAGGCAGGCAGATTTCTGAGTTCAAGGCCAGCCTAGTCTACAGAGTAAGTTCCAGGACAGCCAGGGCTATATAGAGAAACACTGTCTCGAAAAACCAAAAAAAAAGAAAGAAAGAAAGCACTGTGGGGTAAGGGTCAGGGGATGACCTTGGAGCCTCTAGGAAGTTGCTCAGCTGCATGCCTGGAATGCAATGACCTCGGGAGAACTGGGGATCTCAGTAATTGCCTGTGCAAATCAAATGGCCACTTACCTCTCAAAAATCTCCTGTTCCCTCTGCTGTAAGAGAAGAAAGCAAGGTCAGGCTGGCAGCACTCCCAGCAAGTGGACAAGACCTGAACACACTTCACTGCATACAACTGTGTGTGTGTGTGTGTAGATACAGACTCTACAGCAAGACCAAGCACAAAGTTTTCTGGGTTGCTATCTCTCACATAGCCACAGGCTCCCCTGCCCTCCCAACACACACAAAGAATGAAGCACCCATTGCCGCCTACCCTGAGGCATGCCCGGCTTCCAGCAACCCTACTTCGGGACATCCTCTATAGACTCAGATCCCTACTGCCCCCTGCCACGGAGACTATCGGCTATCAGCTCCTAGATGGCTGTTGGCTTTCTGAATCTTTAATTGGGACTATCTGGGCGGCAGGGACAGAATGTACCCTTGCCTGGAAACTGGTGCTGAATGAATGAACACACAATCTAGGACAGTCTCCATGACTGCCCTACTTGAAGGGCAGGGGGCTGGCCTGGTTGGTCTGCATTCTCCCTCCACTCTGCAGTGTTACTCAGACGTCTCACCGTCCCCTCAGAGCTGGAGGCATCTCCACTCCGAATCTATAAAGTACTTTGCAAAGCAACACACTGAAGATTAACTGTGCTTATGTCTGGGAATACCAAGACCAATACCGAGTATTTTTTACATTGGTGCCTTGTCTGTGCCAAGCGCGGCCTTCTTCCTGTGCACTTCTAAACTCTCTTCACCTCCCCAGTTCCCTGTACCCGAGCACTTTTTACTTCTAAGTCACTTCCTCCAGGAAGCTGTCTCCTTGGGCACTCCAACTGCCTTGGGCATGCCCTGACCTCCAAGGTCCCCCTCTACTACAGAGGCTTGTCAGGGTTTATCTCTTGGGTAAGGCTGGGAGCAGCTGCAGCTGTGTCCTATAACTCTGCCCCATTACACAACACTTACGGACTCAATAAGCATTTGCTTGATACTGAAAGTATGTTGTTATAAGGTGCCAAAACACTCGGGTATTTATATTACCCTGTCTCATATTAAAAATGGAATGATATGTACTCGAACGTATAGTAAAGATATAGGGGACCTTGCAGTGGGTGAGAGAGAGATTGCGTTCAGCTCTGAATACAGCATGGGAATTGATGGCCGTGGAGCAGGATGGGATCAGTGGGTGGAAAGCCACAGTGAGGAAACACTGAGGGAGGGGATCCTGGCTAAACCTACCTAACAGGATTCTTGCTGACGACAGACCCAGACCCCGATGATCAGACTGCACTTGGGGGTAGTGGAGGTGTGGAATCTGATCAATGCCGAGGGCTATCAGATGTCAGTGGTGGGGGCTTGTGGGAGAGCTGACTTAGCTGGGTCTCTGCTGAGGAGGTACATAGATGGGCCTGGATAGGAGGAGCTTCAAGGAAGCTCCCATCCCTGTCTGCAAGGCTCCCTGCCAATCACCATTCCGTCCACAAACATTCTCAAGCTCTTTGCATCTGGGGAATCCTGGCCCACCTCTCGCGCCCTCCCCCTCTCCTGACTTACAATCAGCTGGAGGTCATCCAGGTGGGTGATCATGTCCACCATGTTGGTGCGGAGGGTGTCCAGTTTCTGGACTGCGTCCACCCAGTGTGCCCGCTGAGTCAGGATACTCTGGTGGGCCCGCTCCTCTTCGCCGTGCACCTGCTCCAGTAACCGCTGTTCCTCACTCTCACACAGGCTCCGCACCAGACTCAGCCTCTGGATGATCAGGTCCCTCGCTGCACTAGCCATGAACTGACAAGGGATAAAACCAAGAGTCGGGTCCTGGCAACGCCCCACCCACAAGCAAGGGAATCTGGACTTAGGAGAAACAATGCCAACAGTGCCAGCATCGCCATGGGCAGAGTAAGGAGAGGAGAGGTACTCAAGCCATTTCCTCTGGCATGCAGCATGTGGACTTCCTGAGAGTGGTTTAAGAGGTAGAAACCTGAGATCCAAAGATCTAGGCCATGTCTCAGAAGGTCATGGCCACAGTAGAGAAGGCAGGTAGGACTTAGACATTAACTAGAATTGCCTGCTTATTTCACATAACGGTGAAACATGGTGGCCATGGGACAAAGGTGAGTGAACCACAGTGATCACAGGGTAGAAGGGCCTTAAAGAGACACTCTTTTTTTTTAAAAAAACATTTTTTTGTTTGTTTGTTTTTCCGAGACAGGGTTTCTCTGTGTAGCCCTGGCTGTCCTGGAACTCACTCTGTAGACCAGGCTGGCCTCAGAAATCCACCTGCCGAGTGCTGGGATTAAAGGTGTGCGCCACTACGCCCGGCTTTAAAGAGACACTCTTATCAACTAGAACCAACCAGGCTCCAGTTGAAATTTCACCCCACCCAAGGCGATACACCTCTTAAGGCTTGTTCATTCCAGCTGGCCCCAAGGGGGAGTTTTTAATGTTCCTTGGAGGGGCTCGGAAGAAAATTCTCAGCTAAGGATGTAATGAGGATTATCCCAGAGGTCAGGGTCAGGCATGCAGCAGGTACCTCAAACCATGGACTCGGTGACTGAGTGGGGAACTTCGGCTGCCCTAGGGAAGATTTCTAGCAAGCTCTGACATAGGGAGTCAGTGGCAGAAGGAACCAGAAGCCCATTCCCCTGACTGTCAGTCTAGTGCTCTACCAGGTGAGCAGTCCTCCATTTGTGGCATAAAGCACCTGCACTTGGACACTGGCCAGATGAGTCAAGAGGAGCGCTGCCTTCTTTGTGTCAGAAGGCCAACGACAGCCAGTTGCTTCCCTGGGCCTCGTCTCTGAAGACCTGCTTTGTACAGTACAAGGAGTCACCACCTCTGTTGTACAAGAAACTGAGATCCACGATCTACCCAGTGCAGAGGAGAGAAGAGCTTAGGATATCAGGGAAACTCACTTAGGTTTGAACCACACTGACTTCATTTGTATTGTTATAACTGCTTCCATTTAGTCTTCTGGCCTCATGCTAGCTGCCTTCAGTTACTTCCTACTCTAATTGCAAGGGAGGTTTTTTTGTTGATTTTTTTTTTTAAACTGAAGCCTCAATCTTTCTGCCCTACTACTCCTGTGTGTGTGTGTGTGTGTGTGTGTGCATGCCAGCCACATGCATGTTAGATCTCCAGCTGCCCAGGTACTACCAACCAAACTCAGGTTCTCTGAAGAGCAGGAAGTGCTCTTAACTGCTGAGTCACTCCCATGCCCTAAACTTAAGTCTTTGTTTTGTTCGGTTTTTTAAAGCCTTTCAGTGGCTTTTCTTTAACCTCTGTGACCAAGAGGGTGGGACCTAGCTTCTCCCTGAGCCTTTTGATTCTCTGACCCAGGTTCTCCCTGAACCTCTTGCTTCTCCGATTTTACTTCTTTCACACTGCTTCAGCCTCACAGGACTCTACTCCAGCAGGTCAGGCACCCTTCTGCCCAGGGCGATTACACTTGGGAACGAACCTCTCTGCACACTCTTCCCTCACGCGTGTGGTTCACTACCCCACCTCTTAGGTTTCTGAGCAAATGTAAAACTAATTTATTGTGGTGTGTGTGTGTGTGTGTGTGTGTGTGTGTGTGCGTGCATGCATGCAGATGGGTGTGTACACCATGGTGCGTGTGTGGAGGTGAGAAGACAATTTTATAGAAGTTGTTCTCTCCTTCTATCTTTGTGTGGGCTCCAAGGAACAAAGTCAGGTCATCAGCTTTTGCAGCAAGCAGTTTACCTGCTGAGCCATCCTGCCAGTCCCAGCATTGAGCGCATTCCTTAGCATAGCACGAGTAAACTGAACCCATCCTCATTCTTTATTGTCCATCCCTACTGACAGATATGTAGCATTAAAGAAAACAGGTAGTTTCATATTTGTTCACTGCAGAAGGCCCAGCACAGAGGCCAGTGGTGCCCACTACATGGAAGTGGTGCTCAGTGAGGACCTGTTAAATAGTAGACTGTCGGAAGTCTCCCACTAACTGCCAGGATCTGCTACTGTAGCTTCTAGTCTGTATTGTACTGAAGCTTTAGCTAGTGTAGAGGACAAGAAAATAAAAAGAGGGAAAGACAGACCGAGTAGAGAAATCAAGATCATCCTGAAAACAGAAGTGGAGATGAACACAGACCAGTTGAACTGCTCATTGCTTCCTGGTTCCTAGTCCTGGTCCCTTTAGCTTCTGAGAGAACCCTGTGCCCTGCCATGATGCTCCCGATTTGTTCATGCCAGTTTAGTTTATGCAATTAAAAGAGACTTGACTAAGGCCATGCCAAAGTTATCAGAATATGCTATGTGTGTGTGTGGAGGTGGGTTAGGGGGATGTGCAAAAAGAAATTCATTGGGCCCTGGCCTGAAGGGCACACTTGAGAGTAGAGGCACAATAGTGGAGTTGAAAGAAGGACCAGCCATGCAGTGCAGCAGTGCCAGTGGTGGAGAGCCAGAGGATCCAGGGCATAGAACTGAGTCTACAATGAGGCAGTGGGGCCTTGGGCAAGTCAACTACCTTCTCTAAGACTTATTTCCCCGTCTCCATTAGGGGTGCTTACTGCTGCCTACTGCATAAAGTTATTGTAAGAACACTTCAAAGGCATAGAGGCACCTGCTTGTAATCTCAGTGCTACGGAGATGGAAGCAGATCAGTAGTTCCTGGCTATATAGCAAATTTGAGTCCAGTCTAGGGTACATGAAACACTTGTTTCAATAAACAAAACAAAAGAATATCGCAAAAGAACTGAAGATGTAGCTCAATGGTAGAGCATTTTCCTGGCATATACATGACCCTGGGTTCAATCTTCAGACTGGCTAAAAAAAAGAAGAAGAAGAATCCATGTAGGGGCTGGAGAGATGGCTTGGTGGTTAAGAGAACTGACTGCTCTTCCAGAGGTCCTGAGTTCAATTCCCAGTAATCACATGGTGGCTCACAACCATCTGTAATGGGATCTGATGCCCTCTTCCGGTGACAGTGTACTAGCAAATATAAAATAAATAAATCTAAAAAGAAAGAAAGAAAGAAAGAAAGAAAGAAAGAAAGAAAGAAAGAAAGAACCCATGTAGAAAGTCCCTAGGGAATTTCATAATTCTAGGGATGCACACAAAATAATTCCATATTGAAAGATTTAAGTATGGGGCTGGAGGGATGGCTTGGTGGTTAAGAGCACTTGTTGATCTTGTAGAAGATCTGGGTTCGTTTCCCAGTACCCACACAGTGGCTCACAGCAATCTATAACTCCAGTTCTAAGTGATACAATGCCCGCTTCTGATTTCTGAGGGTGCCAGGTACATACATGGCCCACATGCATACATACAAGCAAATCAATCATACACATAAAATAAATAAATAAATCTAAACTTTTGGTGTAAAGAAAGGTACTAATCTTTTTGACCTTCTAACCTGAAGCTCCTGAGAACACTGCTTTCTAGTCTGTGGCCTGTGTAGTAGGAGAGAGTCACCCACTTACACCCACTTACACCAGTGCCACAGCTAGGAGAGGGATCTTAAGCTGTCGAGGAGGCACTTTGTGGAGAAGAGGGGAAGAATTACCACTGCTTTCTGGTTCTTCCCCTGCAGGACCTCAGCCATATACTTGGTGATGCCAGCACTCTGTAACTGCAGCCTCTCACACTGGTCCACAATCTTGTTCTGCAACACAGATGACAACACAGCATCTTTATTCATGCAAATGGGCCACTAGCTCACTGAGTGACTTTTCCTTTTTACCCTGTCCTTAATCATACACTCCTATGGTCTAAACCCAGGTATCATCATTATCAAAAACAATACCACCTGCAAAACTTTATGTTCAGGATCCCACAGACTCCTATCATGTCTTTCCTTCTAGATCACTAATGCTGGACTCCGCATTCCAGTAACTCATTTGGGGCCATCAGGACACTTGAGTCTTAACCAGGCGCTGGTGGCACACACCTTTAATCCCAGTATTTAAGAGGCAGAGCCAGATCTCTGTGAGTTCGAGGCCATCCTCGTCTACAGAGTGAGTTCTAGGATAGCCAGGGCTACACAGAGAACACCTGTTTCAAAGACACTTGGGTCTTGATGGGTTTGTCCCCAGTCCCCTTCCTCCTCCCTCTTCTTCTCACTGCACCATTGACTCCTTCCACTTCTGTTATTCTATCCAGATGGTCAGCACCTCAGAGGAATCCTGTCTGAACCGAAGATTGGGCCTCCTTTGTCAACCTTCAGGCCTCCCATTACCACAGCCGTTTCTCCTGAGGCCATCAGTGCGGGTCGAGTAGGCTCAAAACCTCCCAGTCATTTTTCAATATAGTCACAGTGGGAACCAGTCTCTCAGCCAACAGGCCCTACCTGGCACAACTCTGTCTTCTATGCCACCTCCTGCTTCACGCTAGCCTTCCGCTCCTCAACACCACCAGCTTTACCCAGCCTCTGGCTCTGGGCTTGTTCCTTCTTCCTTCAGCTATCTCCCTGATTGTCTTGCTCCTGGATCCAACTCATAAGCCACCTCCTCAGAGAGGGCCTCCCTGACTCACTCTACCTTTGCCCAGCTTTCTTTATGCCTCTGACTTACAACTGACAACCTATGATATGTTTACTTTTGTATGGATTTCTGTCTCCTGCTACTGGAACATAAGCACCACACTCTGACCTCTGACCTATCATCCAGAGGGGAGTCCCTGCACATAAATGTAATTTAATATTGATAAATACTATACTATAATAAATTACAATTAAAATTATAATACATATGTGTTAATGATGAACGCTCGTGCCTTGACCACAAGCGAGTTGAGGTTCTTGGTTCCCAAAGTCGCTAGTGTCAACTGTAAAGGAACAGACAGGTTTAGAAATGAGGAAGCTGAGGTGGATAGTAAATTGGCTCAACCAGCTACCCCTCCATTACTGCCCCCTAAGAACGGGACTCAGTACCATCTGTCCCAAGGCAATCCAGCTACCTCTTCTAGAAAACTCTCCCAAACCCTTTCACCCATCAACAAGCGTGATCATGTCCTCAGGGACTGAGAAAACTGAGCTTAGCATTTTCCCCCTTCTCTTTAACCAATGTTTTATGAGTGTACACTAACTCTAGACTCTGTCACTGAAACTCTTCTATCACACCCTTCATTCATTCATTATTCCCCCTCCCCCTCCTCTCCTCTTACATGCCCTGCCTTCAAAGTTTCATCTCTCTCTTTTTTGAGACAGGGCTTCTCTGTGTAGCTCTGACTGTCCCAGAACTCACGCTGTAGACCAGGCTGACCTTGAACTCTCAGAGATCCTCCTGCCTCTGCCTCCCAAGTGCTCGGACTAAAGCTATTACAGCTAGCTTTTTAAAATTTATTTATTTAAGGTGAGGCCTCATTTTGAAATCCAAACTGGCCTCAAACTCACTAGTGCAGGAGTGTGCCACCACACCCAGCTCACGTTGTCCCTTTATGGCTGTGTGCAGGTTCCACATGAGGAAACGTGTGACACTTGTCTTTCTGAACCAGGCTTGTTCCACTTAACATGGAGGTCTACACTCTACCCATCTTCCTGCCAATCACACACTCTTTTTTTTTTTTTTTTTCTGGTTTTTCGAGACAGGGTTTCTCTGGCTATCCTGGAACTCACTTTGTAGACCCTAGGCTGGCCTCCAACTCAGAAATCCTCCTGCCCTACCTCCTAAGGCCAATCACACACTCTTACTCTGTACTATGGATTAGTACTCTAGTGGGTATGTTTACATTTTTCTAATCCACGCATCACTAATGGGCACCTAAGCTGGATCCTACCTTGAGCCTGGCTTCTAACTAGCTTCAAGGCATGAATCCAGAAATCTAAGAGCAGTCGCACTGGTCCCATTTTGTCCAGGTCAGTAATAATTATGCTCCAGAGACAATCTCGCTACAGGATGGAGGGGTAGGAAGGATATGCTGGAAGCACTGTAAACTCTAGGGCTGGACATGCAGCTCAGTGGTCTAAGATACATGAAGCTCTGGTTAAACACAGCATCAAAAACAAAACAAAACAAAACAACCCAAAACTCTAAAGTAGAAAGAAAGATGGCAAGACTCACTTCCCTTACACCAAGGCTGGGTGTAAGTGTAAATTAAAGTCTTTGGGTGGCCCCGGGAAGGCACCCGGGACACAGTACCAAGCTAGCTATCCTGCCCTGGCCTTCATCCCTCACCACTCACACAGGCATGATGGTTACTTTCAAGGTTTTCCATTAGGTCACTTCCTCTTCATAACCACTGAGATCAAAAAGTGGTTTCCTCTTGCCCGGTCAATGAGTCTCCCCCTCTTAAACCCTGACTATTAAGAGTATGGGAGGAGTTACCATCCTCCTGTGGGCCCTTTTCCTCATCTGAAAAACCTGAGTTAGAACCCACACTTCAGTCTGGATGGAATGCGATGATAAATATCTAAGTCCTCAGGAATTTGTAAAATCCTTACCCATGATGCAAGCTGATTTATATCAACTTTTCTCAAGTCTATTTTCACCATCCCTGAGTAACTGAACTCCACTGGCCCCAGTTTCCAGGAAGGTGTGTTTATTACAATCTGGTTTGAGTAGGTGATGTCCCCAGCGACAGCTCTCAGTGCACAGCAGGGCTCAATGCCAGGGTGGGGGTGGGAGAATTAAGCCATTTAATCAAATTGCAAGGAGTTCCCCAGGGGCCTCAGCTAAAATGAAAGGAAGATGGCAGCAACAAGGTGACTTGGCCTCCAATCTCAGCAGCTCAGGGAAAGGGATTGAGGTGTAACAGGAAAATGACCAGCCTAGAGCCACACTGAATCAAGAGATGAGGAGGCCTTAGGAGATAAGAGTGCCCTGCTATTCTTCCACCCTATCCATCACTTCAGTTACAGTCTAGCCAGGTTCGAAGGGAACTAGATCCCTCACCAGGAAACCTGGGGGGGGGGGGTGACTCTAAGAGGTTAGGGGGGAACTAAGTTTTTACGAGGTCAGCTATAACAAACACGTGGTATTATGAATGCCTAGAAACTACTGATGAGAGACACCAAGCTTGGATCAGTGACTCACAGGGAGGGGGCAGGATTCAAACTCCGATCCAGTTTACTCCAGAGGTCACACCTTTAATCACCTCATTCTGCAAGGGAAACCACAGGGAAGCCACTCCCCCCCCCCCCCCCACACACACACCCGGGTCCCTGGTCCCTGCCAGTTCCCCCGCCCCAAGAAAGCCACCCTAGTTCCCGGCCCTACGCCCGCTCACTCTCAGCTCCTCCGCGTGCTCCTCCGCCCGGCGGATGCGGTGCCGGTGACAGCGACCGCCAAACCCGGCGCAGGTGGCGCATACCGGCCGTCGCTCCGAGAGGCAGAACCAGCTCAGAGGCTCGAAGTGCTCGGGGCACAACTGGCTCGGCTCGGACCCCTGCCTCGGTCCCCTCCTCAGTCCGGGTCCCGGCCCCGGCTCCGGCCGGGACTCCGGTCTGGGCTCCGGTCCCGGCCCTGGCTCCGGCCGGGACTCCGGTCCGGGCTTCGGTCCCGGCCCCGGCCTCGGCTCCGGTGCGGGCTTCGGTCCCGGCTCCGGCTCCGGCCCGGACTCCGGCCCGGACTCCGACCCGGACTCCGACGCGGAGACATCCGCGGACATGGCCGAGTGCCGGAGGCCGCGCGCTCCACCTGTCGCAGGTACCGAGGGTGGGGCCCTTCCAGGCCCCGCCCTCTCTGGCTTCGCCCCTCCCAGGCTACGCCCGCGCGCTGACCCACACCACACCGGTCCCGCCTGCGTCTGTAGGCTGTGGTTCTTTGTACGATTAAGTTGTGTTGTGTCAGAGTTTTTAAAACAAACAACTAACAACTGACTTTCTAGTGCCTATACGAATCTTGAGTGAGCAGTTACGAAGTGTCAGATTTTTTGCTTAGCGCATTATTTAGCAGCGTGTTTGAGAGGCAGCTTTAGGCATGTGTCTTAAATACGGGCTCATTTCTTAGCTGTGCTTGACTGTTAAAGGGGGTTGAGACGATCTCACTCACATACCTGGGTTGAGGAGTATGTAAATGAAAGCACATGAAATGAGTCAGTTATGGTGACACAAATCTGTAATCCCAGCACTTGGGAGATGGAGGTGGGAAGATCAAGAGTTCAAGGTCATCCTCAAACATACAAAGTTCGAGGCCAGCCTGGGATACGTAAGACTTTGTCTCAAAGACACATTAAAAAAAATACAAGCTGTGAGTGGTGGTACGTGCCTTTAGTCCAAGCACTCAAGAGGCAGAAACTGGGCTGGAGAGACCGCTCAGCGGTTAAGAGCACTGACTGCTCTTCTGAAGGTCCCAAGTTCAAATCCCAGCAACCACATGGTGGCATCACAACCATCTGTAATGAGATGACACCCTCGTCTGGTGTGTCTGAAGACAGCTACAGTGAACTTACAGTACACATAATAAATATTAAAAAAAAAAAAAAGAGGCAGAAGCTGACGGATTTCTGTGAGTTAGAGACAGCCTGGTTTTACATAGCGAGTTCCAGGCCAGCTAGAGCTACAGAGGGAGACAGTCTTAAAACAAAACAAAGCACAAAAGACTACAAGTCAGAAAGGTATGAACTGTGTCAGGCACACAGCAGCCGCTCAGTGCTAACAGCAAAAGGAAGAACACAATTATGACAATTTTTTAATCACATTTATTTATTTAGAGAGAATATTTGACTATTTGGAAGTGTATGTACCACAGTGCATTCGTAAACCAGAGGGCAGCCAGCAGGAATAGGATCCCTCCTTCCACCACGTAGGTCTTGGAAACTGGACCTAAGTTACCAGATTTGGCAGCAAGTGCCTTCACCCTCTGAGCATCCCCATCCCTGATTACTATTTTATGGAAATTAAGTAACTTGTGGAGTCTCAATTGCTAATTGATGGCAATGATACCAAAACCCAAGCAGTTTAACTTCCGGTTGCCTGGATGAGTAATTTTTAAGTTACAACATATTGAGAAGCATTGGAAGGGCTGATTTTCCAAGCAGTGTATTTGCATTCGAATTTCCTGAATTTGATTATTTGGGCTTTTTCTTTTTTAAATTAACATTGATGGAAAAGTAACATAATCTATTTTGAAGACAATGGAATATGCAAATAAGCACAAAATACCAAAGTACCCATTTCAAGAATAACTAACTTCTGAGGCTCTTTCTGCCTCTTTGATGAATCAAACCAAACCCAGGGGGAGCCTTCTGCAGGCCATGCAGCCTGGTATTCCTGATATGTGGGGAAAACTGCTCCTAGCCCAAAGTTGGACTCCTGGGGGCTTGAACATCTCCACACTGGAAACCCTCAAAGTCACTACTACATAAAGAGGATAAAACTTTTCCTTTGTATTCCTGGCTTAGCCCCCAGATTTGAGTGCAGCCAAAAGCCCTGAGGCCACTCGGAGTCGTACTGAGTGGAGTCATCCTTCCAGTATGGACATAAGGCCACTCAAACACACGATGCTATATGCCAGGTGACACAGGAATGTAGGGTTGTTGGTTATACAGCTCCTGGCTGTAGGTCTTGGTCAGATTGTCTGGTTCTTCTGGTCTCCCTTTTCTCCTCAATACAGTAAAGTAATAGTATATCTTGCTTAGAGGCCTGTCTCAAGAATTGAATGCAATCTTATCAGTGAAGTGCTTAGTTTGGGGGTTTAACATGTACCAGGCACAAGAAATGCCTCTATTACACACGAGGACCTGAAATGTCCTCGTAGCAAGTTTCAGAATGCAAATTATGTGGGGTTCTTAGAGGGATGGGTACTGTGATCCTGACATCAAAAGAAAAAAAAAGGAAAAGGGACAAAAACACAAAACTGGTCTAGCAAGCTGGAGAGATGGTTCAGTAGTTAGAAGGCATTCTGTTCTTGCAGAGGATCTGAGTTCTGTTCCTGAACACACAACTACATGTAACTCCAGCTCTAGGGAATCCAGTGACCTCAGCAATCACCTGTACTCATGAGCACATACCCATGTAGAAACACATAGGAAAAATAAATAAATCTTAAAAATAAATAAATAAAAGTTCTTTAAAAAAAAAAAATGCAGCCCTGTGTATTCCAGGGCAGATACTTCAAAGTATTCATCCTCCTTTGAAGTAGAGATGGAGACAGGTTATGGTAAATAGGAATTGTAGTTAGATTGTTTTTGTTGTTGCTACTGTTCAAAAGAAAAAGCTGTGGGGGACAGAGAAAGATATTCCATAAGGCCTTTGAGGGAAGCTGGACACCTTCACTGGGAGGTAATCCACCAGACAGAGGGGCGTCTGGGCGTGCTGGACAAGCATGTGGAGACAGCTAAGTGGTGAGTGGATTTATGTTTAGAAAGTTGGGCTCATCGTCCCACTGCCAACCGTAAGGGAAGACCACACAAACCTTCTGAGGTCAGGGTTAGCATGCTACCCTCTGAATGATGTCGACCTGAATGAACCAAGGTGGTGGCTGGAGAGGAACAGACAGGCTTTTGTTTTTAGGATAAACAGGAGGCAGAACTGAGAAACCTTGGGTGATGATTATTCTTGACCAAAGAAAAGAGGGAGATGTTACAAATGACTCCCCTCCCCTGAAAAATGCAGTGCCCCCCCCCCGCAAGACACCAGGCCTGCCACACCCAGAAATTCCCAGACTTTAGGCAGCTTCAGAATGACTGGGGGATAGGAAATAGGGGTGGTGAGAAATGAATTTTCTAATAGGAAATGAACCACAAAGTCTGTGGTAGAACCAAGAATCTGTGTTTTTAGCAGTCATGCCACGGTTAGGACCCAAATGAACCCTCTGAATTAAAAGAGGGTTTAAGCAGCAGCAACTCTTTTATTAGGTAGGGCTAACAAGTCAAGGAAGGAGGAAGGAGGAAGGGAAGAATTTGAGCATAGTGAGGCATGTTGCCTCTCGGTCATGTACTGTGAGAGACCATTGTTTTGGACTAGCTCCCATACAGGCCCCAACAGACCCAAATGGACATCAAAATGGAGTCACTCGAGCACAGGTTCCTGCTCAAACTGAAACTAACTCATCACAAACTTGCCTGTCTGGAACTTCCGAGAAAACAAGTGACCAAGGGGAGAAGAGATCATGTGACAGAGAGAAAGAGATCATTAACCAAACAAGATTTAGCTCCGTTAACTAGGAATTCCCCTCTGTGTCGACTCTACAGAGAAAGTAACTTTGCATTGATTTTATTTCTGTTTTCTGTAATCCTCATCCACTTGGTCCATCCATCTCATGGAATGATATTTGTGTCCAGTTCTAGAATTGTTAATAAGAACCAATTAGATCATGTAAATAAATGCATAGTAATTTGATCTTTAGGTTATATGTAAGGAGGAAGTGGGGACCATGTTTCTTTCTGTGGGTGATTAAAAAAAAGAAGAAGAAGAAAACCACTTAGTCACAGAGCTTTCCAGGGCCTTGGAGGACTTGAGGTGGGTGGCACTTGAACTTGAGGGCTCATAAAAGCAGGAAATGCTGTGGAACCAGAGAAGAAAGGATACCATTGTCACCTTACAGTCATTCAAGAGATTTATTGGGACCTGCCCTGTTTAAGACATTGGAGTTACAACGGTCAAGAGGAACAAAGTCATCTCCATAGACAAATAAAACATAATGTCGGCAACAAGCGCTATGAAAAAGATTCAAAGTTGCTGGGTCTGGTGGCACAGGTTCGTGGTACCAGCTATTTGGAAGAATGAGGCAGGGAGATTCCAAATCTGAGACACAGGGTAGGTTCCAGCCCACCATGAGCAACCTAGCTAAACATTATGTAATACAACGGGAAAGTAAACTAAATTTAATTTCAAGTGTTGGACAACAGAGGGGAGGAGAGATGGAGAGGTTGATTAGATTACAAACTAGGCCAGAAACAAAGACTGCTCTCTGTACGTCTTTTATGTGCAGCCTAAGCAGGTCTGATACAAACAACGCATGCTCACCGACTCCAGTCTTCAGCATGAAGAATAACTACTCTTGGCTACTATGCACAACAGGCTGTTCAGTGTCACTGGGTTTTGCTGCTGGTGGTGGTGGGGACTTGTCCCAGGATCTGCTCCTTTGGAGGGTTGACATCTGTAACCACTTAATGAATCCTTTTATTTCTGAGACCCCTTGGCTTGAGAGTGAGTTTGAACAGGAGGAATCTGAGCCAACCTGGTGCTGGTCTTGGAGGGATGAACTAGGAAGAGCCTGGGAAAAGCAAGCCAGGAGGACCCTTGGGAGAAGCTGGCTTTGGGGCACAGGAACAAAAAAAAAAATTCTTGTTTGTTTGGGGTTTTTTTCCCAGTACTGGGGACTGAACTTAGGACTTCATACATTCTAGACAAATACTCTATCACTAAACTACATCCTCAATCTTTTAATACAAATGGTGGTTGTGGCACATGCCCTTAATCCCAGCACTTTGGAGGCAGAGGCAGGCAGATCTCTCAGTTTGAGGACAGTTTGGTCTACAGAGCAAGTTCCAAGACAGCCATGGCTACCCAGAGAAGCCTTGTTTTTGTTGTTGTTGTTGTTTGTTTGTTTTTTGTTTTAAAAAAACCTACACAAAATAAATCAAATTTTTAAAAAACTTAAAAGCTTTAGCCCAAGCTAGCCTTTTTGAACTTATGATACTCCTGCCTCCGCTTCTAAAAAGCTGGGATTACAGGTATGCACCATCGTGCCTCGTGCAAGACTTCTTCTTATGATATCTATTTCCCATTAGCAATGAATTTACATGTGCAAAAACCTATAACAAAGGTATCTACAGCATAATAAAGAGTTCTAAGGCCATTCCATACAACCCAGGAAGGAGCACTGAATGTATAAACAGATTATGTGTATGTATATCCTGTGGTACCACCTATCCCTTCTCTTCTGTTCACGAATCCTTTTCAGTGCTAAGGGACTGAACTAAGGTTTTGAGTATGTCAGGCTCACTCTGTCACTGAGCTATACCCCATGCCCCTAAGCTAGTTCTTAGTAAACATTTTAGAAAGTATCCTAGCGAGCACTTCCTTGGTGCTCTGCAACGCCAGCCTTCACTATCAGCCTGGTGAGGCCCTGTGCCCATCCCTCTATACTGTTCACACCCGGATCCGGAGTTGCTGGTGTCTGTCTGGAAGTCATCCAACAGATTCTGGGAGTAACAACAAGGCTATCAGCATCATGGCTTGGGTTCCTCCTGTGATGTTTTCACAGAACAACCAGCTTCAACTGTCACCTTTAAGAGGGCTTGGCAACCATGCCAACAAACTAAGGCACATAGGTCCCAGGTGACAAGGTTGGGGCCTGGGGGAAAGAGGCCTCTGCACTCGGGGCACACCAGATGAGCCCAGAGCTCCTCTCTTGAGGGCTTTTATGATCAGTTCACTCCATAGGAAGGTCACGACCAAATTGCCACACCTCAGGCAATAAAGAACCAAAAGCCAGGCCTATATTTATGTGAAGTGTAAAGGTGGAGTCAGAAGCACTAGTGAGGTAGGTGGGGGGCAGGGTAAGAAATGAGGCCCCGCCCCAAGCGTGGGCATGAGACCATGCTGCTTCTGGCTTGCAGCATTCTAGCATCTACTCTAACTCTCTCTAAGACTCTTCCTCTTTCATTCTTTTATCAAAATGCTCAGCAAGTAAGGCTGGAGGGATGGCTCAGAGGTCAAGAGTACCTGTTCCTCTAGCAAAGGACTCTGGTTCAGTTCCCAGCCCCCATACGGTGGCTTGTAACCATCTATAAACCTAGTGTAGGGAGATCCAGCAGGCACATCCATGCCTGCAGGCTAAATATTCATACATATAAACAAAGATAAATCTAAAAAACCACAACATGTATTTACCACCAAGTGGCTGGAGACACCGCTCAGTTTGTAGAGTACTTGCCTGGTGTGTCTGAAGTCTTGGGTCCCATTCCCCACACCACAGAAAACCAGGTATGGTAGTCCATTCCTGTAACTGTAAGACCCCGAAAGGAGGAACTCCCTCTGGTCCGGAACTCTCTTGGGTCCCCAGAAATTCGAGATACACCTTTTACACACCTTGCTGTAATTTACATGAGGTACTTTTATTTAACGAGGCCTCGGGCCGACTCGTATCTCACGCAGGAGACAGAGGAGTCGACCCAGTCCCTCAGAAGTAAG
>NC_034595.1:16393746-16399184 GCF_900095145.1 Mus pahari | reverse complement strand
ACTTTGTAGACCAGGCTGACCTCGAACTCAGAAATCTGTCTGCCTCTGCCTCCTGAGTGCTGAGATTAAAGGCATGCGCCACCACGCCCGGCTCCGAGATCCTGCTTTTAAAACAGTTTTAAAACTCTTCTAAACATTTATAGAGAAATCTCTGTGAGTTCAAGACCTACATAGTTTAAGGTCTACGGAGCAAGCTCTGGGCTAGCCAAGGCTATATAGTGGGATCCTGCCTCACAAAATAAAAGCAAAAAGGAAGGAGGAGAAATGGAAATTTCCACTATGGGGAAAGTACAAGAGCTTTGAAAGCACCGAGTAGCATCACCAGCCTGGTCTGGAAGAGGAGAAGAGAGGTTCAACAGACTCGTGGGGCAGACAGGAAGGTGGCCTTTAAGCTAATGATACATCGCCAAAGTGGGTAAAGGGGTGTGCATTCACCACTTTATATGTTGCTGGGACAAAATACTTAACAAAAGCAACTTATATTTCTCTCTGCTCAAGGGATCTAATCTACATGCTGGTTAGGGTTTTTCAGGTTAATATAAGCTAGGGTTTTCCTGGAAGAGGAAACCTCAGTTGATAGAACATCCTCACTGGCCTCTAGGCAAACCTGGGAGGCTTGTTTTTGTTGTTGTTGTTGTTGTTGTTTTTTAATGAATGATTGATGTGAGAGGGTTCAACCCACTGTGGGTGGTGCCACATCTATAAGAAAGCCATCTGAGCAAGTCATAGGGAGCAAGTCAGGAAGCAGCATTCCTTTAGTGCCTCCACCTCAGGTTCCTTGACTTCATGAGGGACTACACGTGTAAGCTGTAATAAAGTCTTTCCTTCTCGGGTTGCTTTTAGTCCTGGTGTTTTGTTTTGTTTTGTTTTGTTTTCCGAGACAGGGTTTCTCTGTATAGCCCTGGCTGTTCTGGAACTCACTTTGTAGACCAGGCTGGCCCCGAACTCAGAAATCCGCCTGCCTCTGCCTCCCGAGTGCTGGGATTAAAGGCGTGCGCCACCATGCCCAGCAGTCCTGGTGTTTTATCACAGCAACATGAAGCTAACTGATAGGGCTGCAGAAGTGGGAAGCAGCTGGTCACACTTTGGCCTCAGTCAAGAAGCAAAGAGTGGCGGATAACCCCAGGCTGGATCCTATCCGGAAATCCACTTCAGTTGATCCATCACAGTTACGCCCAGAGGTCTCTTTGTTTGTTTTCTTTTCATGATTCTAAGTCCTGTCCACCGTCACAGAGTGTAAGGATGGTTTGCAAAGACTCTAAGGTAACAGCTAACTTAAGTAGTTCATAGTGTTGAATCACATAGCATGGATGTTCAGAGAGGATAAAGAGATGTAAACAAGGCTTAAAAGACCTCATGAAGAATTTGGGCTTCATCTTGGATTGTCATTGTTTACTGCGCCTAACAAATACCTAGGAGCTTAAAGCGGGAGGTGCTTATGTGCTCCTAGCTTACAAGATTGGCAAACTGGGTTTTCTCACCTGGATCACTTTTCTGATGATTCTCCTTGTGGTTTTCACCACGTGAGGGCTGGAGGGTATAAAACAGTCTCACCCATGCTTGACATTTGGTGCTAAATCTTGTGTGTGCTGTGCCTTTCAGGTGAGCTGACTAGGATTTCCTACTGTTTCAAAAGGATGAAAGGAGAAACCAAGTCCCTTTGAGGCTTAAATCCTGAAGTTCCACAATGTTGCTTCTGCTACACTCAAATGAAAAAAAAAAAAAAAAGTATAATGCCAGCCCTAATGGAAAAAATCAATGATGAGTTTATGTTTTCTTTAGGGTTTGTTTTTGTTTTTGTTTTGTTTTGTTTTGTTTTGGCTTTTTCAAAACAGGGTTTCTCTGTGTAGCCCTGGCTGTCCTGGAACTCACTCTGTAGACCAGGCTGACCTTGAACTCAGAAATCTGCCTGCCTCTGCCTCCCAAGTGCTGGGATTAAAGGCGTGTGCCACCACTGCCCGGCTCAAACATCACTTTTAAACACGGAGTTGGAGTTTCCTTCTACAAACTAACTCTAGCTTCATTGTTTGGGACTAAAGGTGTATACTAAGGGTGTGTCTGTATTCTGGGCATAGGGACTAAAGAAGTGTGCTAATGGTGAGCCACACCACAACTAGAAACAGATTTTTCCCAGAAACAATCCAGTCTCCCGGTCCACAGTGTGATCAAATATCCTGCAACAGAGGATTGTTCCTGAGAGGCAGTTACAAATGACTCCTAGGTCTGTGGCTTGGGTGACTAATGGGTGGTAATGCCCAGTGTTTAGAGAAAGAAAAGAAGAACAGGTTTAGGCAGAAGATGATGTCTGTGAGTCATGTCAAGGAAGAGGTGTCTTTTAGATAGCCAGATGGAGAAGAGCAGGAAGTAGGTGGAAGACAGGTGAGGCTCCGGGACAAGTGTGACTACAGATACCAGTTTGGAAGGATCAGATGCCAGAAGCATTGCTCAACGTGGTTGTATCCCAGAGCAGAGTGCGTTGGAGCAGGACTCTAACACAGTTTGTAGCTGTACCCACTGGAGTCTCCACCCCAAATCAGTAGAAGTCTATTCTTCTGTCAGTGTTTTGTCATAGCAATGGGTTATGCACTGACTCCAAAATTTACCTAACTGAACTATTTTTAAAAGATTTATTTATTTTACAAATATGAGTACTCTACTGTGTTCCAGAGGAGAGCATCAGATCCCACGTGGTTATGAGGTTGATGGGAATTGAACTCAGGACCTCTTAACCGCTAAGTCATCTCTCCAGATGTTAGTCGTTTGTATCTTTCCGTTTGAATCCGAAGAAGACACTGAGAAGTCTTTTTGTTTGTGGTGCTGGCCCATCCCAGTTTGATGAAAGATGAAGTGAAAAGTATTCAGTTTGGCAGCACATGTGTTAAAATTGAAACAATATAGGTGCTGGAGAGATGGCTCAGGGGTTAAGAGCACTTATTGCACCTGTAAAAGATCCAGGTTCAGTTCACAGGGCAGCTCACAACCATCTGTAACTCAAGTTCTATAGGATTAGAACTTAGTTGGCATCAGGCACACAAATGATATATATAGAGAGACCAGACAAAGCAATCACACGTATAAAAGAAGTTATTCTCTCAAACCGTTTTTTGAAAAATGGATTGACACAGAAAACAAATTAACATGGTCCCCACACAAAGGCAAAAGGCAAAACCAAAACGTTCCATATATTTGAAACTCATTATCTGTTTAAAAAATTAGTAAAAATAAACACACACATGCCAAATGAGAGGAACAGATTAAGATGTTCGGGAAATGTTCAATGGAGAAAATCTCTGTCTATATTCAGGGACATTTAAAATAAATTTTCTGGGCGAATAATAATTACAAAGTGACACTTATTAATCGCTTTCTCGCTGTGGCTACGACAGATATCACCGCTTTTCTTGGAAGATACAGGTGCGTCACGTTCATGTAGCGTGGTTAGGCACAAGCCTCCTCTGCATAGAATATTCACATACCATTAAATTAGAAAAGGAAAATAGACTCTCTCAGCTCGGCCCCTGAGGGACTTCCGGCATACGTGGAACCTGGGTTCCGGGGCTGCCATGGACGCCCGGAGCGTTTAGGTGGAACTCCCGCCCTAGCGACGCGCGCCTGGTTGCTAGGGGCGGAGGCGCGGGAACCCGTGGAAGCTGCGGATGCGAGCTACCCGTGCTTGCGGGCCTCGGTGCCAGCCCGCGGGTGGGTATGGAGCCCGAGGTGGGAGAGGGGAGCATCGGGGAGGTGGGAGTCTTAGCGCTGTCCCCAGCGGTAGCCACCCACCCGAAGCGAGGAGGAGGTCCGGGAGGGTATGCGTAGGACCTGGTGTCACCTGCTTCCATCTTGGCGTTATCCTCCCCTGGCACGTGCACATGAAAAGTAAGCTTTAGCAGTTCAGATAATGGACAGGAGTAGGAGCATTTATAATCTGAAGGGCCAGAAAGAAAACAAACAAAACAACAAGGAGCTGCACGCTGATGGTCCTCAACGTTGGGAGTTCTGATCTAGCACCGACCCTCAGTGAGACTGTGTCTTGTAAATCCTCTTACTGTCTGAACCTTTTCCTTTACATTCTCATTAGAGTCAAACCAGTCCACCTCCTATAAGCTTCTGCGTGTCGTTTGTTAATCTCTGAACACTGGTGTAGATGTCTTGGTCTCAGTATAGGTTAGATAGATACACATGTGAAAGATTTGGGAAGAGAGCGTGGATTTAAAAAAAATCATTTATACCAGTTGGGAAGGGGTGGTGCATGCCTTTAGTCCCAGCACGCAGGTAGAGGCAGGCAGATCTCTGAGTTCTTGGACAGCCAGCCTGGTCTACAGAGTGAGTGAGTTCCATGACAGCCAGGGCTACAGAGTGAAACCCTGTCTCAAAATAAAATAAAATAAAATAAAATCATTTATACAACTAGCGCCATGTTAAAAGTCTCAGCGATCGTACTTGCTAGGCCAGAACACACACAGAAGATTTATTAAAAAGAATACATCACAAGAAGAGCCAGGCCTCGTGGGCACATTCTCAGAATAAACCCCGATTGGGAATAGTTCTTTTAGATAACAAGTCACAGGGAACTTGCTCAGTCTTGTGTGGTTCACGGTAGGTGAAGAGGTAAGGGGGCATCTCACTACCTTGTTAAGTAGTAAATTTTACAGCATCATGTCTTCTTCAATGTTTGGGTTAAGGTACCCCTGTGTCAGACTCCAAATGTTTGTATAAGACATCTTAAGTCGCTAGGATCATATGGGAGGTTTTTTGTTGTTGTTTTGAATCTTTGTGTGTGTGTGTGTGTGTGTGTGTGTGTGTGTGTGTACACAGACAGGATCAGGAAAGTCTACTGAAATAAGATTGATTTCACTCAGTTCTGCCCCCATGACAGCAAGTTAACTCTATGGATCACAGTTGCATCAAAGGCTATAAAGGAATTTTGTACTACATAGCTGAAAGAGAATTTTCTGAGCATTATTTAATGTGACCGTAGGAGGCCTTTGGAAAGCAGATTCGGACAGAGATAGATCAGGGGTTCAGATGTAGACCTGCTTCCCCCAGAAACCCACAGGGGCATCTGGAGCCATCATGACCTTTACGCACCTTTCCAAGTCCTTCCAGCCTTTGTGGGTTGAAGCAGGGTGATTTGCCTTCAGAGGTATTTTTTGGATGGTCTTGTTAGGTAGTGTAAAAAGACCATTATTTTGAGGTCTGGTCACATGAACCTGTGAGGCAGGAGGATTTTGAGTTGGAGGCCAGCTTGGGCTATACAGAAAAAGATTTTGTCCCCAAAAGACAAACAGTTAAAAACCACAGAGTGTTATGTTATACCCTGTAAAGAGGTTTTTTTTTTTTTTTAGACAGGGTTTCTCTATGTAGCCCTGGCTGTCCTGGAACTCACTCTGTAGACCAGGCTGGCCTCAAACTCAGAAATCCGCCTGCCTCTGCCTCCC
>NC_034595.1:16391958-16393608 GCF_900095145.1 Mus pahari | reverse complement strand
GCTCTTTAATTTAGGATGCCACTCTCTCATTCAGCAGATAAATACTTCAAGTCCATTCTCCCAGACCAGGCTGGAAGTACAGATACAGAAATGAGCGAGACATTATCCCTCCTCTCTAGATTGTTGTTGTGTTTATGGTATAAGCAATAGGTTAGTCTATAAATAATAAATATTGCCCACCAAGGGCATATATTTTTTGTTCTCAAAAAAAATTCAGACTGTTTAGTGTATAACCTAATTTTTATCCTGATTGTGATCTGTCACTCTAGTTAGGTGACTCGAAGGACTTGCTTAACATCCTCTAGGCTCAGAAATCTGTCTATATATGCTGTCTGTTTTCAGGCACTAGCTGTTACAAAGATACAGCACAGTATTCTGTCACAAGAAGGGCTTCTGGAGTACCTGCTGGATTCAGATTTCGGCAATGCCACTTGTTTATGATATAAATGAGTAAATCATTGCGCCTCTCTCTTCTCATCTGCAAAGTGGCTATAAGCTTTTTTGGAGGCTTGTGGAGTAGAGTTAGTGACTTAAGAAATGCAGTGCACTGGGTTGGAGAGATGGCTCAGTGGTTAAGAGCACTGCTGCTCTTCCAGAAGCCCTGAGTTCAATTCCCAGCAACCATATGGTGGCTCACAACCATCTGTAATGTGATCCAGTGCCCTCTTCTGGTGTTTCTGAAGAAGCCACCACAGTGTACTCATAAAGTAAAATAAATTGGTTTTTTTTTTTTTTTTTTTTTTTAAAAAAAAGAAATGCAGTGCACTTAGAGACCTTTAGGGCACGTGGTAAGTGCTATTTTTAGCTGTCAAAGAGCCAATAATAGAATTCCTTTCTCATTTTGCATGTGGGAAGTGCAAGTCCACAGAAATTCAGGAACTTGTCTAAGGACAAGCACAAAACTGTACTGGAGGCCCAATCCAGTCTAGTTCATGTAATCCAATACTAGTGCACTTGACCATTCTGTGCTGCGCTTAGTACAAACTCTCAGAATTATTAGACAGCCAATTAATAAATTATTTGAATCCTTTAAGTAGAGAGGAAATGGGCTCAAATTCAAAGGGACTGCCTGGTTTTGGTTGGTTGATTTTTGTTTTGTTTTTTCCAAGATAGGGTTTCACTGTGTAGCCCTGGCTGTTCTAGAACTCACCCTACAGACCAGGCTGGCCTCGAACTCAGAAATCCTCCTGCCTCTGCCTCCCAAGCACTGGGACTAAAGGCAAGCACTATTTGTTTAATTGACAGAACTATACTGTGAGCTTAATGATATAATTCACTGTTTTATGTGGCACATTTAAAAGCAGATACAGAGCGGCTGGGATGGTAGTGCCTTGGTTGACAGAGTGCTTGCCGGGCGGGCATGCATGAGCTCTGGGTTCCATACCCTAGCACTGAGAAGCCATGTTCAGGGGCAAGTACGTACCTGTTATCTTAGCACCCAGAGGGTAGGGGCAGGAGAATCAGAAGTTGACGGTCATCCTTGGCTACATGATGAGTTTGAGGCCAGGGTGGGCTACAAGAGTCCCTATCTCAAAATAAACAAAAGCCAAATAGATATGTAGCTAACATCATGCTATACTCTGCTCTATTAATAGAAATTTGACGTTCATATACTCTTGGAAATTTGTGTGCTTTTTTTTTTTTTTTTTT
>NC_034595.1:16389402-16390638 GCF_900095145.1 Mus pahari | reverse complement strand
TGTCTTCAGACTCACCAGAAGAGGGAGTCAGATCTTGTTATGGATGGTTATGAGCCACCATGTGGTTGCTGGGATTTGAACTCCAGACCTTCAGAAGAGCAGTCGGGTGCTCTTACCCACTGAGCCATCTCACCAGCCCCATAAATCTGATTTTAAAAAGTCATAATGGAGCACATAATGTTCTGGTCACGTAAAGGTCACTTAGTATTGTGCTGCTGCTTTAGGTCGGGAGGATGAGGCAGGACACAGTGAGCCCTGAGTGAGCTGAGGCAGATCCCAGAACTCTAGGCTACACCCTCCACTCTCAGCTCTGCCTTGTGTCTGTGAGCTGTTCTTCTTTCCAGGATACCCGCCCATTGTACTTCCTCAGACAGTGGGAGGGAAGTCTCTGGGAAACTCGGTTTTTAGTGGAGGGGATGAATAAAAATATGTACCTGGAGGCTTTTAGTTGTTCTCTCTGTGGACAGCAATTCCTGGAGCTCAGCTGGCCTGTCTGTAAAACATGAATCTTTCAGAACTTCTTTAAGCTAAAACCCGGAGGGAATGAGGACTGGCCCCTCTCATTGCTGCTTTTACTTCCTTCAGCTCTTCAGGACACGGGGCCTGAGGTAGCTGAGATTGGCTCCTGGTTTGATTCTGCGAATGTTGGTGCTGGCCACCTCTCTTATTCTTTGATGTACCAGCAACTCATGCAGGAACATCACGTGCTCAGGAGGTGCTCCCTGAGTGAAGAGATAAGGTGGACAGCCTTGGTTTTGGTAGTGGTGGTTTTTTGTTTGTTTGTTTGTTTTTTCTTTTATCTCTTATTTTACAGCAGTGGGGATCAAACCCATGTGTGATCATGCTAGGCAAGCCTCGTGCCCGCCAGGCGAGCACTCTGCCACCGTGCAACCCTCAGCATCTTTGAATGCACATTTACTCTTTCTTTTTAGTTCTAGCATTGTGAGCAGATGAGGAAACATATACATAAATCTGGAAAAAATACTCTTCTTATTCTGATACAGCATCCAGTACTAACATGTTGCAATCTCTAGGGCAGTCGTTCTCAGACCCCGTGGCCTCAGGATCTCAAGGTTGCTTCTCATGCTCAAAAATGACCGAGGATACAGAGACCTTTCAGATCCCTGCTCACTGTTTCCTATATACCAGCAAAGCTGCGACCTTTAAAACATATGTCCTTACTTAAAACTAAAAGTATAAGCCGGGCATGGTGGCGCACACCTTTAATCCCAGCAC
>NC_034595.1:16373125-16388477 GCF_900095145.1 Mus pahari | reverse complement strand
GGATGGTTGTGAGCCACCATGTGGTTGCTGGGATTTGAACTCAGGACCTTCGGAAGAGCAGTCGGGTGCTCTTACCCACTGAGCCATCTCACCAGCCCGGCACTTCTCTTTTAAGAGGCTTTGCTCAGGTTAGTGTGATGGCTCAGCAGGTGAAGACACTTCTGCTTGAACCTGGTGCCCTGGTTCAATCCCCAGAACCCATGTGAAGGTGGAAGAAAGAAGTGATCACACCAAGTTGTGCTCTGACCTCTATACTTGTGCGTGATGCATGTGTACATGTGTGTACACACACAGAGACAATAATAATGACTTTTTAATTACAAAAAAACCCACCTTTCCAATACAGGTTGTATTTTATTTTCACCTATATGTCCATAGTACTTAATTTATTATGGTAGAGCACATGTAACATAAAATTTACCATGCATGACATTTTATACATAGATAGTATCGTGTAGTGGTCGCCCACTCTCTAGTTACATGACATTTTTATCACTCCCAAAGTTAACTTTGTCTTTAGGAAGCAATCAGCTGCACCCCCGTTCTCCACCGCTGCTCAGCTCCTGGCAGCCACTAACCAATCTACTTACTGTCACTGCAGATTTTCAAACTGGCTATTTCATGTGAGTGGGATCATGTATCAGATAGAGTATGTCTAGCCTTTTTTGCTTAGCATGGTGATTTCCAGTTTCAGCCATATTTATGACTGTTTAGTACATAGGTAGGCCATGTTTTGTTTCGGTATCCCTCCCTCCCTCCCTCCCTCCCTCCCTCCCTTCCTTCTTTCCTTCCTTCCTCCCTTCCTTCCTTCCTTCCTTCCTTCCTTCCTTTTTTTATTTTATTTTTTTCTTTTAAGATAGTTTTTCTGTGTAATGCTGGCTGGAACTCTCTATATAGACCAGGCTAGCCTCAGACTCCCAGCAATCTACCTGCTCCTGCCTCCAGCTGCTGAGATTAAAAGCATGTGCCATTATGCCTTGCTTGATGGCATATTTTCATCTCTTGGCTGCTGCAAGCAATGCCTGATGACCATGTGTGTACCAACGTTTGTTGCAATACCTGTCTTCATTTCTTTAAAGGTTTTTTTTTTTTTTTTTTTGGTTTTTCGAGACAGGGTTTCTCTTTGTAGCCTTGGCTGTCCTGGAGCTCACTCTATAGACCAGGCTGGCCTCAAACTCAGAAATCCACCTGCCTCTGCCTCTGCCTCCTGAGTGCTGGGATTAAAGGCATGCACCACCATGCCCGGCTTCTTTAAAGATTTATTTATTCTGTGTATAAATGTTTTGTGTGTGTGTGTGTATATGTTCCAAGTGCATGCCTAGTACCTACAGAGATCAGAAGCAAGTATCAGATCTCTTGGAAGTGGAGTTTTGTTTTTTTTCCTTTATGTGCACGTGTAGTGTGTGTGTGTGTGTGTGTGTGTGTGTTACTGGGGCTCAAAGTCAGCCTTGTTGTGTGTGCTAGACAAGCTCTTTTCTACCACTGAACTACATACCCAGATCTGAGTTTAATATTTTTAGAAAAAAAGTTTATATCTTTTTAACTAGTTCATAAGATCAAAATTGTTTAAATCAGTTAAAAAATAATTGCTAGGCTGGGCAAGTAGCTTAATTGGTAAGTGCTTGACACACAAGCTTGAGGACCCCAGTTCAATTTGTAGCACCTACATAGAAATCCGGGCATGGTGGCACTAGCATGTAATCCCAGCACTGGGGAGGTGGACATAAGCTGGTCTCTGTGGCTCACTGTCCAGCCAGCAAGGCTAATTAGCCTTAAGTCTTAGTAAGAGGCACTGTCTCAAGAAAGAAAGTAGATAGCTCCTAAGCAGACACTTACGGCTGGGTTGTCAAACTCTAGCCTACACAAGCATACTAATGTACCTGCACACGCGTATGCACAAACACATGCACACGCACACGCGTGCACACACACGTGTGTGCACACACACATGCACACACGCACACACACATACACACACATGCACACACACATGCACATGTAAAGTCATTCTTAGTTTTTTTTTTTTTTTTTTTTTTGAGACAGGGTTTCTGTGTAGCCCTGGCTGTCCTGGAACTCTGTAGACAAGGCTGGCTTTGAACTCAGAGATCCATCTGCCTCTGCCTCCTAGCATGCCTGGCTGTTCTTAGTTTTTTTGTTTTTGTTTTTTAAAGAAGATTTTATTTATTTAATGTTTGTAAGTGCATTGTAGCTGTCTTCAGACACACCAGATCTTATTACAGATGGTTGTGAGCCACCATGTGGGTGCTGGAATTTGAACTCAGGACCTCTGGAAGAGCTCTTGACCGCTGAGCTATCTCTCCAGTCCCCTGTTCTTAGTATTTTTAAACATTAGTTTTGACTTATCTGCTGAACCACTATTGACAGCTGCAGTCCCAGGCTGAAGAGAATAAAGCAGGAGAAAGAAAAAAGTCAAATGCATACAGTTAATCTCTTTTCTAAAAAGAAATGTACCTCACACAGAAAGGAAAGAAGGAAAGAAGGAAAGAAAGAAGCAAGGAGAGAAGGAAGGAAAAAATTAGTCTAATCAAATTACTAATGTTAGACCTAATGAAATTCAGTGTGTGCCCTCTTCCCACTCCACAGGGAACACCCCCTCAGCGCCTGTGAGGGATGTTGTTACTTGGCTGCCAACTGGAACCAGCTCTTCCTCAGAAGGTCTTCTGTGGGCTCTGGGCCGTGATGGGGAAACTGCAGAGCAAACTCAGACACAGCACTTACTTATACAGGTGATCCACTCCTGGGGTCCCCAGTTGTACCATGCTCCTTTAAAATTGTCTGCTAAAGAAAGAAGGCAAGTGTTGGCAAGCTTTCCTGCACACCTCACTCGGTGTACTGTTTTAGATGTAATCAAGCTCTCGGGAGGGGAACATGGGCAGACGGTCACCTCACCGTCTAGCACCTGCAGCGCACACTCAGGGGCCCTGTATCTCTCGGAGTCGTTTCTAAGGAGACCAAACCTTCTGGCCCGAGGACTCCCCTTCATCAGATTTCAATACCTCAGGTATTCTGGGTGATTCCCAAGTCAATAGCGCCGTTGATTTCTGGGCGTTTTTCAAACAAACTGAGGGTCTCTTTCGTGTCTCACCCTTGCCTGAATTGATATCACTGCCACATTCTTTTGTCCCCTTCTCCCCTGTCCATTCCAGTGGACCTCATTTTCCTTTTTTTCCTTTTTTTTTTGTAGCAGGCCTGATGGAATTATAGAAGAGAGAGTCCAGACTAAAGCTTCCCAAGAATACGCCCCTGTACACGTGGATACCGTCTCTGTGGTCGCTACCCTGAACTCGGACCTTTGTATCTCTGGAGGAAAAGACAGGGTGAGGTTTCCAGTGCTTCCCACTCACCAGCTCACTGCAGGAAAGGGAAGATGTTCTGAGAGTCTAACATGAACTGCATCATAACAGGGCTCAAAGTTCAAAGGCTGGAGTTTAGCCCAGCTCTGCCACTTCCTATTACAGTGGGCAAGTCTTTACATTTTCTGAGCTTTACTTTCCTAGTCTTTCATAGACTAACAGCCATGCCCTAAGACAGTCATAAGGATTCCACGAGGACTTCACCCTGCCAGGCCACCTACATGCTTTTATAAATGGGGGGTTACAATTCCATCCACCTCATCCTTACAGTAACACTCAGACCCTGGAGCCCACAAAAGGAACATTCTAGCTGCTTTATGTTTGTTTTACAGGCTCCACACTGGTAAGCACTGACCCTTTATACTTTGGTCTGTCCTCTTGTCGTTGCGCTGGACTATCAGCTCTCTGTCCTTACACTAGGAGCTCTCTTGACAGCCACTATGATAAACTGCAGCAGCAGTACACTACTGACTCTTCCTGAAGGGAAGACACTGACGATGCTCCTGATCCCCAATAGGCTTTCCGAGTTGTCAGGTCTCACTTGCAAACTGTACGTCACCATTTGTAAGATGCATTTATTTTAGATGTCATTACTTCAAATGAGGATACACTTGAGAATCAATACTTAAGTAGCAGTGTCTTGCCGGGCAGTGGTGGCACACGCCTTTAATCCCAGCACTTGGGAAGCAGAGGCAGGCGAATTTCTGAGTTCAAGGCCAGCCTGGTCTACAGAGTGAGTTCCAGGACAGCCAGGGTTATACAGAGAAATCCTGTCTTGAAAAAACAAAACAACAAAACAAAGAAACAAAAAAGCAGCAATGTCTTGTGTTAATGTCTGCATTATTTTAGATCTAAGAAACTGTATTTATGTGACCCTTTCTCACACCTGAGAGGTAGGCAGGCAAGGACTATCCACTTTGTTTTGTAGCCAGGGAAACTGGCCAATTGCCACAGCGACTAGGGCCACACAGCACCTGCTCCTTTCTCTGTAGCAATGAACTGCAGACACCCAGCAAGAAAATGCTCAGGAGCCACTGTCGCAGTAACATCTGTAATCCCGTTTCTCTGCAGACTGCTGTGGCCTATAATTGGAAGACTGGGCGCGTGGTGAAAAGGTTCACAGGGCATGAGCGGGAAATCACGAAGGTAACTGTCAAACACTGAAGAGAGCTGGGGAGCAAGAAAGGAAATAACAACAGCTACAGATAGTAGAAGGCTTGTTCGTTTAGTCTAAAGGAAAAAGGCAAAGGCTTGCTTTGACACCAGGAAGAGCAGAGCAAATCATTTCAAACATGGAATGAATCCCAATACCTAGCAGAGGTGTGGTGAAAACATGTACACATACAGAAATTACAAGCCATCTAGTCTGCAGTGTCTTGTTATAAAGGCTTGAACTGACTGAGCTAATAGTTTTTTTTAAAGAAAGCACTGAAGGCTATAAATAAGGAAACTTTCTGGGGTGTCTGAAACATTACAACTTTTTGAGGGATGTCTATTAATAAAGTCTTTTTTCTTGTTGTTTTTTTTGAGACAGAGTTCCATTGCGCAGCCCTGGCTGTCCTGGATCTCAGTCTGTAAACCAGGCTGGCCTCAAACTCACAGACATTCTCCCTGCCTCTGTCTTCCAAGTGCAGAGATTAAAGGTGTGTACCACCAGGCCCAGCTTATTCAGTCTTAAAAAGGAGCAAAGGGGCTGGAGAGAAGGCTCAGCAGTTAAGAGCACTGCCTGCTCTTCCGGAAGAACTGGGTTCTGTTTCCAGCAACCAAGTAATGCTTACAACCATCTGTAACTCAAGTTTTGGCTTCCAAGGTCACTAGGCACTAAAGTGGTATACAGACACATGTGTGGTGAAGACACCCCACATACACATAACACAGTAATGACAAAGTAATTTCAAACTGTTTTAAATAAGGAATGAAATTCTGGGGTTGGGGACACAGCTCAGTAAAGCATGGTGAAACCCTGGCAGAAGAGAAAAGGTAACGCTCTGAAGCACGTGTCAGCAGGGGCAAGTGTTAGATGCTAGACACAAGGCTCCCCGCACCACATGGTGAGACAGCATAAGTGGGGTTGTGCAGGGGAAAATGGTGGAGGTGCATGTGGGGGGTGATGGAAGTTCCTACAGTTACACAATCTCCCCGATTGTGGAAGTTTGTATAATGATGTGAGTGTACTTGCTGCCACTAAGTTGTACACTTGAAATGCTTAAAATGATCATTTCTGTGGTGTGTGTGCGCTCGAGTATGCACACATGGTGGGGGGAGAAGAAGAGGGAGGGAGAGAGGGAATTAAACATAATATTTTTAAAAGAAAAATTAAAATTAAAAAAATTGTATGTGCATACAGAGCCGTGATCCCCTCTGAAGTCCTGTCTAGCTTGTGCACTTGAGCTATCACTGTTCTCGCTTGTTCTCTGAGCAGATAGCCTGTATTCCCAAAGCAAACCAGTTCTTCAGCGCCTCTCGAGACAAGACAGTCCTGATGTGGGACCTGCAGGGCTCCTCACAGCCCAGGCAGCAACTCTCTGGCCATGCCATGGTGGTCACTGGCTTGGCTGTGAGCCCAGGTAAAGTGCAGCAGAACCTAACAGCACCGGGTGCATTCCCAGAACCCTGTCCACATCCCAACTTATGGCCACTGTGGCTTCTCACCTTGTTTTTAAGACTCGTCCCAGCTGTGCACTGGCTCTCGGGACAACAGCCTGCTTCTGTGGGATGTGGGGACTGGACAGTGTGTGGAGAGAGCGTCTGTCTCCAGGAACCTGGTACAAATTCACACTTGGTGTAGAGCAGGGTGGTGAAGAGTGTAGGTGAGGAGGAGGTGGGGGCAAGCTCATGGGAGATCTGTGTGTGTGGTATGATGCAGCTTGGGTTCAGTAGAGAGGTGGGAGCTGGGAGAAAAGGGGGGAGGGGAGGGTAAAGGAGAGCCATGTCCTCACACAGTTCTTCAAACCACTTTTTTTTTTTGGTAAGGAGAGGGAAGTTTGTGTCCTCCCCACCTTTTTTCTGAAGAATGATTTATTTATTTTATGTATATGAATACACTGTAACTGTCTTCAGACACATTAGAAGAGGGCATTGGATTCCATTACAGATGGTTGTGAGCCACCATGCGGTTGCTGGGAATTGAACTCAGGACCTCTGGAAGAGCAGTCAGTGCTCTTAACCACTGAGCCATCTCTCCAGCCCCTTCAAAGCAAATTTTTAGCATAATTTTAGTGTGACAGACACTGCTAGGAATAGAAATATAACAAAGGACATAGTGTTTACAACTCTTGAAACAGTGTGAAACAAGATGGCTGCCCTTCATATACAAATTAGTGTGTCCTTTACTTGATGTAATTCATTCTGTGGCAGTTAAATCCTTTAGACTTTGCACAGACTTTGGGCTCTGTCACACCTGGCTTCCAAACATGGGGGGAGTAAGGGGGCACATTCTTTTTCTTTTTTTCCCATGCTGGGGATTGAACCCTGAGCCTTATACATGCTAAGCCAACACTGTGCTCTGCCTTCAAACCCCAAATCTATCGCTTTCTTAGTTGAAAGTGCTATTTAAGCTTAGACTCTAGGTATCTCCATTTATAAAATGGGGAGTTATGTCACTAGGCAAGATTCTTTGGGTGACTGAGATAAAGTCTGTCGTAAAACACCCATCATTGTTCTTGGCGGGTGGCAGCTGTTCCTCAGAGTTTAGTCACCTACTGTCCTATTGCCTGATGCCCCCCACAGTTGTGAGGATACTGCACTAGAAAAGGAAAGTGTGTTCCCCTGGGTTGTTTGGAAAGTTGTTTCATCTGCTCAGACAGGGCTGCAGGCCAGGACTACTGTGCTCTTCTGAGCCCCTGAGGGTTAGAGCAGAGTTCAGAGGCCCCACTTAGCGCAGGGGCTGCTCTTCTGACTGCCACCTGCTCACCAGTGCCAGCTTTGGTTCAAGTCGCCAAGGCTAACCAGAAGGCCAGCCTACTGGTACCTCTGCCCCCGAGCACTGAGGAGAAGCAGGTGGAGAAGGACTGAGGCTGTGAGACGATGACCCTGCTAACCCGAGCTTACCAGCTCAGGATCCCTGAGTGGAGAGGAGGCATGAGGTTAGCCAGCTAATGGATTACAGCAGAGAAGACCCACCTGCTAATGACTGTTCTCTCCAGGTCACACACCTGTGCTGGGTCCCGAGCGAGCCATACCTAGTCCAGACCTCCGAGGATAAGACCGTCAGGTAGGCTACTGGCCGCTGGGGAGGTGTTTCTGGTGAAGGTCTGTGGTTGCCGTGCTTACATGACTGTCTCCATTCTGCTTCTCCGTGAGGCTGTGCCCTTCCTAGGGCTCTCTTGTCCTGTACTCCACTGCCCCTGGGAACTTTCTGACCTGTAGCTTATGGGAACACAATGAATGCACAAGATCAGATCCGGCTAAGGTTCTGCTGAGGGGTTTGAAGCAGCTGACCTTGGTCATTCCCAGTGTGTGACCAGATCAGCCTCAGCCTCACCTGTACAACCACCCTGTCAGGCAGCCTGGCTCTGCTGGCGTGCCCTGGGGGGTTCGTAGGTTTCCAGGCACTTAGCCCTCAAGTAAAGGCTCCCTTGGAAAGAAGGATCAGAGTTTAGTCTGGGAAGTCAGGAAGTCAGTCAGTTGACAGACTGGGGAGCATGACTCAGAATTGTAGCTCTCAGAGGCAACTTGTATGAAACGGGAGGAATGAGATGAGAGGGAACACAGGACTCCACTGCACTCAAGGCCAGAGCTGGCCATGGTCGGCCGCAGCCTGCTTCTGGACTGGGGATGATGCTGTAGGAGGATCCTCTAGGGACCTGGACTGTAGTCTCAGCGCTTGAGAGGCCAGGTACTGCAGCCTGTACTACATAGCTTCCAAACAGCAACAATGTATCTTTTAATTTTTTTTCAGTTATAGACACAAAAATAGCCTCTTGTCAATTGAAAGCAGTGTCCTTAATTGTCCAAGTTAACTTGTACAATTAAGATGTGTGGTCTGAGTTCCAGTCCAGCCTAGTGTACAGATCTGAGTCCCAGGACAGCCAGGGCTACACAGGGAAACCCTGTATCAGAAAACCAACAACAACAAAAAACCCCTGTGTTCTAACATCTCCATGATAAAGGCACTGCTGCCAAGCCTGACAGCAGCCCTGAACCTCAGGGAACCCAGTCCCTGGGACCCCCACACGTGCTGTGGTGTGTGCAGCTCCTCTCACCAAACAAATGTAGTCTTTTGAAAAGTACATATAACTTGATTTCAAAACAGAAAGACTCAAGATGGCATTGGTTTGGTTCCTTCCTGTCAGCTTTAGAGTCTGTTAGGTTGTGACATTCCATCCTGACTGGCAGCAAAGAGTCGGGCTTTTCCTGTTAGTGGGATATCACAGGTATGTTTTGCCATTTACTGCAAAGTCACATTTTGCTTCTAATTCCTTTCAGATTGTGGGACAGTCGGGGTCTTCAGCTGGCTCACGTGTTTCCCACAAAGCAGCATATTCAGACCCACTGTGAAGTCAGCATGGATGGACACACGTGTATCTCCTGCAGCAGTGGCTTTGGGGGTGAAGGCTGTGAAGCCACGGTGAGAGGCCGGGCCAGGTGTCTGCTCACTGATGAGCAGGTTGCTCTGGTCTCACTCCTGTCACCGGGCCGCACAGACAGGAGCTGCAACAGCACTGGCTGCTTCAAATGCAAACTGTCAGTCACCCCGTGCACTCCAGTGGCTTTCTTTGAGAAACATTTATTAACCTGGGTCTGTCTGAATTGGTAATAGACAAGAGAACAAGATGGAAGTCAGGACAGAGAAAGGGTAAAGAGAGCAGCCTGCTGATGTTCCTGCTCCTAGAGGAGCCTAAACAGGTAGGGACTGCCAGAAGAGACAGAGGTGTGGCCGTTGAGTACGTGGCCATGCTAAGGAAAGCGCAGTTCATTGGGGAGCTGTGGAGCTCCGTGGCTGGTCCAGGGCCTCCCTCCCTTATCCAGATATTTGCCTCCCTTGCAGTAACCTCAGGATATACTCTTTAGGCCCCTCCCAAGTTTCTGGATCTATAACTACAAGTTCTCAGTTAAAAGATTGTCTGGTTCCAAATAGGAGTGCATCTCAGAGTCATCAGACACGGGTGCCGTGTCAGACTGTAAGCTAAACATTCATGGTTTCATTTAATTCCTAAGACGAGGCTTGAGTCATGTGCCGTTATGTGCTGTTTTAATGTCTATTTTACAGTCAAGGGAATGGAGAATGGCAAGCTAGACATGTAGCTAAAACATATAGCTGGTCTTAGCTATTTTGTGGCTTCTTTTTCCTACCCTTTATCCCCCTGGTTTCACCCCCTATCACTAGATAGGAGAGAAAGGATGGTGGGGGTGATCTGTGACTCTAGTATCTACTGAGCATGACTACTAATGAACCGTAACCAGTGCCCCCTTATGACCAACACTCACCCTAACAGGGGGCCCTAGAATTTATACATACACCCTCTGAAGAGTTCCCAGAATTTCAAATGCCACACATTCACAGAAATTATCTGTAGCTGGCAAAATCATGTTTCTGCTGGAACAGGAGGCAAATCAAAGTCAGCTGCTGTGAAGCAGCCCCATCTCCTATACCCAGGATTAAAATGAAAACATATTATCATATTTCTGTGTCTTTTAAAGAACCCCAAATTCCAGTAGCCTCCCTACAGGAATCTCCTACTCAGGACATGTTCTTAGAAGGGGTAGATTAGGGTTTGCAACTTTGCATGTATCATCTCTTATCTAGCTGATGGATGACAGGGACTCCTGGGCCCCCACTGTTTTAGACAGTGTTCATTTTTCTCTCATCTCTGAATGGTTCCTTATAGGTATGGTTTGATATGTGTCAGTACAACGGGGACCGATGGGGCTGTCACTTGCTTTGTCAGAGGCACTAAGCACCACGTCAGAATATGTGCACATGGGAAGAAGGTGTCCCTTACTGTGGGGCTCCCACAGCCATAGCTAGTGCTGTTCAAGACATAGTTGGTACTGCAATAGTTGCTGGATGGATGGGTGGTTGCCTATGGTGGATGAGATAAGAGCTTCACCTGACTTTCTGATTCCATGAGAGGGGGTCATAGGGAATGGGAGGGTAGATATTCGTGACACATGAGCATCTGTGTGTATGAGCTGGCTTGTGTCATTACTTTACAGTTGTGGGACCTAAGACAGACTAGAGACAGAATGTGTGAGTATAAGGGGCATTTCCAGACAATTGCATCCTGTGTCTTTCTACCGAAGTCCACGGCCTTGATGCCTATGATTGCTACCTCCGCACATGACTCCAAGGTGAAGATTTGGAACCAGGATACTGGAGGTAAGAAGTCTGCTCTCAGTGCCGTTCAGGAGCTGAGTGCAGCCTTAAGACTCTTTGCATTGCTCACTGTATGCAAAGCCACCCGTGTCCTGCCATTTTATAGTCTCCTGGTGGTTAAGAGACGAGACATCACAGTGCCCACATCTTTCTGTTCAAGCTCTGGCTATATAAGTCAGCTTCATGCTTCCCTCATACCATGATGTACAAAGTTATTCCTGAGACTCTAGAGAGAACATATTTGACTCTTATGTTCTTTCCACATGCAGTTCCTCATCAGATTTGAATTTGTGAGACTCAGAATGTCTGGAAAGGGGAAAGAGAATGCTGTTATTTAGTTCTTATTTCAAGGATACAGTTAGAAGCTCAGCTCTTGTTGGGACTGTGATAAAACAGAACAGACTCAGAAAGGCTCCCCCTGCTGGGACTCTGAGGCAGTGCTTGAGGTCACAGTAAGGTGGAGGCCCCTCAGCACCAGAGAAAACTGTCTGGTGGGCTGTAACTTCCCAGAGGTTTGCATGTGCAGAGCCTTAGAGGTCAAATGGTAGATACCTGGGAATTCTGTTAGCCATGGTTTAAACTTTTGGTAACACGGAATTCAGTCATGGTGGGGAATCTATACCATGGACATAGACAAGTCTGTGAGCAAGTGTTGGGTTTTCTTCCAGAAGTCTGATTTCCCAGCACTGCCTCTGTGCTGCTTTAATCCTGACAGGATTTGACTAGAGACAAAAACAGTGTTATCTTAGAGCTCTTCAAAATCTTATCAGTCACTCTCCAGAAACTCAGTTCCCCTCAGAGAGAGATAACTGCCCTCCCACAGAAAAGAGGTAGGCGTGGCTAATAGTCTGTAAACAGCTGTGGCCATAATAGCCAAACTTCTATAGTGAAGACAGGCCTGCCCTACCCTCACCTGCCCCAGTGTAAGTCTTCGGGCAAGGGAAAGTGGACGTTTCAGATGACGGAGCACATGCCTCAGTGTGGGGAGCAAGATTGGGAGGCACTGACCTGAACAGGTGGCACCGGGCACCACTGCCCTGCAGTGCTCCTAGAAGAGTAGCCTCAGAGATGCAGATGGAGGGAGGCTGGCCAGGTTAAAGGGAATTCCAGCCTTTAATTCCAGCACTTGGGAGGCAGAGGCAGTGGATCTCTGTGAGTTGGAGGACAGCCTGGTCTATAGAGTGAGTTCCAGGACAGCCAGGACTACACAGAGAAATCCTGTCTCAAAAACAAAAAAAAAAAAAAGTAAAGGCCAAGCCTGACCTCCATCACTTCCTCTCCTTCATGAAGAGAGCTGGCAACCTCAGATTAGTGTTTTTGTCTGTTTCCCCTGACTTAGCCTGTCTTCTCTACCCCTTTTAAATATGGCCTCAGTTGTCTGAAATACTGCTTGGGTGTCTACATCCTTAGTCCTGGAGTTGATGTCATGGAGGTGACCCCAGATCTTCCCAGTCAGGTGCAGTGTACCTTGGTGAGAGGCAGAGCTCTCCTGGCTTAGAGGGCAGGGCACAGGTCATGCTTTTTGTCCTGTTCTCATGGGACAGTCCCACATTTCCTAATGATATTTCAGTGAACAACAGAGCACATCCGATAGTTTAGATATGCAGTTGTAGGCTGCGCTTTCTGCGTGTGCACCAGTGCACTCCCTGATGCTTACCGAGTGGCAGAACTGCCTTTTCTAGCATGTTTCCATTGTAAAGCACAGCCTGGCTCTCCTTCCTCCTGCAGCGTGCCTCTCCACCTTGTCTCTGGATGGGTCAGGACCCCTGACCTCACTGGCTGTCGGTGACGTCACCTCCTTGTTATGCGCAAGTTTCTACCGAGGGGTTCACTTACTCAGAGTGGACCACAGCCAAGGACTGGGACTGCAGGAAGTAGCAGCCTTCTGAAACCAAGAGAGATTGATTGGATAATATCAAACATGGCCCCTCTTTCTGTGTGGCTTTGTGTTTTTCCACATGGTCTTGGGGGAGGAGGGGTTAGAGTTGGTGTTCTTTTCTTAGCTTTACTTTGAAGGCATATCATTGTTAGATGACTTGAAAAATCAGGGCATTTGTTTGTACAAGTCTCTTTCTGTAGCCCAGGCTGGCCAATAATTCAGCACATAGCCCAAACTGGCTTTGAACTCACAGTTCTCCTGTTTCAGTCTCCTGACTCTTGGAATTATTATAGGTGTGAGCCAGCATTCTCAGGAAAATTGAGGTTTAGAAACATGGACTTACTGGGCATGGTAGTACACGCTTTTAATCCCAGCACTCAGGAAGCAGAGGCAGGAGGAATCTCTGGTCTACAGAGTGAGTTCCAGGACAGCCAGGGCTACACAGAGAAACCCTGTCTCAAAAACAAAACAAAATAAAAAAATAAAAGAAAGAAAGGGAAATATAAGGTAAATCCAAGTGCAGTTTTTAGTGAGAAATGTATTTATTGATTTGGAATCGTAAGAGTGGCAGTATCCTTGAGAGTGAAACCATTCTGGGTTTGTGACATTCTCCATGACTCCGTAAAGGAGAAATGTTTCCAGACACATCAGGCTGGGTAAGGATGGTGATGTTCCATAGGGAAAGTGGACGGAAGACAGTGAGGTTAAGCTCAGTCCTCAGAGTCACTTAGAGCAAGAGAGCGAAAGTCCTGTGTACTGGCTGCTTTTGTGTAAGCTGTAATGCTTTTTCTCAATTAGTGATCAAGCAGGATGGCCCCTTGTGGGTGGTGCCATCTCTGGGCTGGTAGTCTGGGGTTCTATAGAGAGCAGGCTGAGCAAGCCAGGCAAGGCAAGCCAGTAAAGAACATCCCTCCATGGCTTCTGGGTCAGCTCCTGCTTTCTGACCTGCTTGAGTTCCAGTCCTGCATCCTTTGGTGATCAACAGCAGTATGGAAATGTAAGCCGAATAAACCCTTTCCTCCCCAACTTGCTTCTTGGTCATGATGTTTGTGCAGGAATAGAAACCCTGACTCAGACAGCCTGGCTTTGTCTGAGTTGGAGTGAAAGGCAGGAGCTTCCTGAGCCAGTGCTACCCAGGGGACGTGCAAAAAGAAAGGCACAAGGACACTGCCCCAAATCACAGCAATTATAGCCTGCTCCTTGTACCAAAAAGTAGAGGAGATAAGAGACTAGGGCTAAGAAATATGCATTTGTAATTTGATTATTTTTATTTATATAAAAAACACTACACACCATGAATCCTCCCAACTTCCTGGGGCTGGCCAGAGGCAAGGGAGCCATCTTGTATGTAAACTATAGATCACAGAAGGATGAAGGCCACCATGCCTGACCACTGAGCACCCTCAGCAAGGAGGGTCAGGGTGCTTAGGTCATCCTGTGTGGCTGCCACGAATCAGTCCTTGGCCTGGAGCTCAAAAGCCCATTTTTCTTAAGAGAAAATGGACAGAGAATGACAGCATGCTTAGCTGCTGGCTCGTCTGTCCATGGTTCGGGGCTTGCTCCAGTTTCCTTTTCCTCCTGCTGTCGCCAGGATAGGAAAGCATGTTCTTGGGGGGGCGCGCAGAGTCTGGCCTTTGTGAAGTTCCATGGAGCTGACCTTGGAAACATTGACAAATCTTGGCTTCCTCTCAGGTAATATTGCACTCATAGCCAAACTTCCCTCACAGGGCTGTTCCTGAGTGCAAGCTGGAACTACAGCAAGCAGCAGGCAGGGGAATCACTGTCTTGCGTGGACTGCATAGCCTTCCACCTAAACATTTGCCGTCCCTTTATCTGTTGTCAGACCTCATTTTCTAATCTTTCACCCATTAAGTTCCCTAATTTATGGATCTTTGAGCTCTGGGATGACAAAGGAGTAGTGCAGGAGGAAGCTACTCATCCATCAAACACCTACAGAGGCCTAAGTAGAGTCTCCCTAAAAGTCCCAATGATGTTCCCATCCCACTGATGGGAAAGCCAGGACCCAGAGGCATGCATTATTTTGTCCACACAGGAAGGGAAGAGCTGAAATTTGAATCTGGGTCTGCCTGACTTGGAGCTGGGAAGTCTTCCTCCACAGCCTTCCCCTTTGTTGTTTTAGACACTTGGAGACCATAACATTGCTTATTTATTTTTGAGACTAATTATTAATCTAGTTCTGGAGATTGGATTTAGGATGTTGTTTCTGCAGGTCAGGAGCTCTGCCTCTGAGCTGTCCCCTAGCCCTGCATTTACTTTTGACTCTGGGGACATCTGAGGTTGTAGGCAGGTCTCCTCTTAGAGCAGTGAAATGCCTAGCGTGTGCTGCATGCATGCGGTGCTGCAGCTGACAGTTTCTTGTAGACGGAGACAGTAAGTCAAATAAATGGAGGGGTCTTTCTGGTGAGGCAGAGGGCTCTGCACTGATCCCACTCCTTCCTGAGCTCTGCCATGTGCCTGAGAAGCAGAAAAACGAGTGTGTGCTCACGGTGATGGAGCCTTTTAAATGTTCTAGCCTGGTCTACAAAGTGGACTCCAGGATAGCCAGGGCTACATGGAAAAAACTCTCAAACAAAACAAAAATTTATAGTAGAGCCAGGCATGGTATTGCATGATTTTAATCCCAGCATTCAGAAAGACAGGCAGATTTCTGAGTTCGAGGCTAGCCTGGTGTGCAAAGTGAGTTCCAGGCCAGTGAGGGCTACACAGGGAAACTCTGTCTTAGAAAAGAAGGAGGAGGAGGAGGAGGAGGAGGAGGAGGAG
>NC_034595.1:16365732-16373115 GCF_900095145.1 Mus pahari | reverse complement strand
GAGGAGGAGGAAGAAAAGAAGAAGAAGAAGAAGAAGAAGAAGAAGAAGAAGAAGAAGAAGAAGAAGAAGAAGAAGAAGAAGAAGAAGAAGGAAAGAAAGAAAGAAAGAAAGAAAGAAAGAAAGAAAAAGAAAGAAAGAAAAAGAAAGAAAGAAAAATAAGGGGATAACATTTGAATGTAAATAAAGAAAATAGCCAATAAAAATAAATAAAAAGAAAAGAAAAGAAAAAAGTTATTTTAGGCCTTAAGTAGGATACTCTTAGTGTTCAGGATCCTGGCTGCTGAGGACTTTGCTCCAGACAGTTTTTTTCCTTGTAAGCCTTGTCAATTACATATTTAAAGTTTAATCGTATCTCTATATTTATTAACATGTATCATTTGTAAGTATAACCTAAGGAAAGCGGGTGGTGATTATTAATTGTCTCCACTTAGACTTGGGGGTCCCCAGCAAAGTACAGAGCTCAGGTGACTTGGAGAGTAATCTTTTGGCACTGAGAAGAAGGACTGTGGCTGTTTCTGAGTGGCCTTTTGAAGACAATTATTAAAGAACAGTCTCATTATTAAGCTCAAGAGCGACTGTGCCCGGGTCCCAGCACTTGGGAGGTAGAGCAGTAGTACCAGGAGTTCAGTCACCCTCACCTCTATGGTAAGCTCAAGACCAAGTGACGCTGCCATGCCCTGCCACATGCCAAAAAAAAAAAAAAGATTTCCCCCAAGGTTGGCGGATTTTTGTGTTACCCAGCAGGGCCTGCATTCCAGCCAGGCACGTCATGGAATAGCATTGGGATGATCCGAAAGAAACGTGGACGTGGGTGTCCAGGATGCGCCCTCGGGCTCACGCCCTCTAATGGAGCAAGGCATTTGATAACTGCTTCAGTGGCTCAGAACTGGTCAGGATGATGGGGGTTGCAAGACAGAAAGAAGCCAAGGCCCTGAGTTAACTTGAGTTGAGCTACTTGGCCAGCCTGCCTGGTTGTACTGTTGCTGGAAGAGAAATGAGCCTCTTTAATCTACTATATAATGATTTGACTAGGTTTAGTAACCATATGAAAAATTTCAAATGTCCAAGCTTAAAGCTCTGAATTTTCATAAATTCAAAAAAACTCTAGAAACCAAGACCTGAGTGCAGATGTGTGCAGGACTGAGAACCAGTAGGTTCCTGTGTTCCAGATCAAGTCAGGCAGACCCAGAATAAAATCTCAGGCCGTCCCCTTCTGTTTGTAACTATGGGCAAAGTGCTACATGGCTCTAGGCCTCAGCTTTCCCACCTGTGAAATGGGAACATCACTGGAGTTCACGTGACAACACGGATCCAGCTCCACAGCACTGCTTTCACCTTCATGGACTTTTGCACTGTCAGGTAAAGGTGGTCTGGGCTCCAAGGAGCAGAATCTACACTGCAGGGACTAGGTCTCATGAATGACATCATGGTGGGCCTCCAAGCCCCGCCAACCTCAGCTTGCACAGCCTGGGACATGAGCTCACAACCAGCCCATGATTCACGAGTGATAGCAAATCACTCTTGCTTTAAGACTGTATCCTGAGCCGGGCGTGGTGGCACACGCCTTTAATCCCAGCACCCAGGAGGCAGAGGCAGGCAGATTTCTGAGTTCGAGGCCAGCCTGGTCTACAAAATGAGTTCCAGGACAGCCAGGGCTATACAGAGAAATCCTGTCTCAACAAAACAAAACAAAACAAAAAACAAACAAACAAACAAAAAGACTGTACCCTGAGTGGTTTGTGATGCGAGGGGTGCGAGTCAAGCATGTACTGGTTAGGCTGAGTTTGCTCAGCATGTTTTCGACATTGATGCAATGGTCACATGTAGTTGGACACCGTCCCCGTTGTATGGAGACACTGGTCTGTGCATGGAGTTGGTACTTGAGTAGTTTCTCATTTGGGACTCATGACATTGCTCCTAGAACCTCCTTGTAACAGGTCCTTTGGTGAACAGATGCATGTACCTGCACTCATTCTATAACAAGAAAAGAACTTGCCAGACTATTGTAATTTATGCAACCGGAGAGTTCTGGCTCCTCACCTTTGACCACCCTTCGTGTTTTTGAACTTTACAACCCTCCATTATAGAAATAAAAGTGCTGACGCTGAAGACTGCTCCATGGGAGTGAGCTCCAGGAGCCAAAAATAGAAAGAGGCTGAGCCAACCGGCTTGGCCATCTACTCTTGTCTCTAATGCCTCCAGTTAAGAGGTCAGAATTCATAATAGAGCCCGGTGTGTAAACAGTGCCCTGTATTTTTACACATTCACAGCCACAACCTCATTTGCATCTCCCAAGAAAACATCTCCGAGGTAGATGGCATGGAGATTAGCAGAACAGCGTGCCCAAGGTCCAATGGCATGTGGTAGGTACAGGCCGAGCTAGGGTCTTGGACACACAGAGGCTTTTCCTGGCAAGGCCCTCTGCTTTTGATGGTTTTATGGTGGTTTCAAGTGAAGGCTGAAGAGGCTGGGGACAGGTAGGAAGTGTTTGTGCCTATGGAAATAAGTAACATTAAGTCTAAACATTACACACAGAACACCCAATTCATTCCCTATGTTAATTCTTCCAGACCTGGAACACAGCAGCCTGCTGGTTCTAAGTCCTGCATGGAGACAAGTGAAAAGCCCAGCCTTGGGGGATGGAGACTGGAGCCACCAGGCACCGCAGTCCAGTGGGCTCCACCCCACCCCACCCCACTTCATCTGGAAATCACCTTTGAGCAATTGGCTGACTTTTGTGACTAAAATGCATGCAGCTGTTTAAAACAAGGTCATTCAGAATGTTGTCATGCTTTACCTTACATAAGAGACAGACAACGGAATGCCACACATAGCGACACTCCACTGTGGAAAAAATAAATCCATAAATCTATGCATTGGTGAAGGCATGGAGGAAAAACAAAGTAGTGCTAGTGGGGCTGGAGAGATGACTCAGTTAGGAGCACTGCCTGCTCCTCTAGAAGACCCAGGTTCAGATCCCAGCACCCACTTCAGGCAGCTCACAGCTGCCTGGAACTCCATCTATATGGAACCGGATGATCTCTTCTGCTCTATGAGCACCTGCACCCGTGCACATAAAGACACACACACACACACACACACACACACACACACACACACACACACATTTAAACAAAATCTGTGAGCTGGGCGTGGTGGCTCACGCCTTTAATCCCAGCACTTGGGAGGCAGAGGCAGGCAGCTTTCTGAGTTCGAGGCCAGCCTGGTCTACAGAGTGAGTTCCAGGACAGCCAGGGCCACACAGAGAAACCCTGTCTCGAAAAACCAAAAAAAAAAAGGAAAAAAAAAATCTGTGTGATGCGTGCCTTTAATCCCAGCAGGTAGATCTCTGTAGTTTGAGGCTGGCCTATTTCTAGGACAGCTGGGACTATGTAGATAGACTGTCTCACAAAGCTAAAATAAAACCCTTTAAATATATTGACTAGTTTATCTGGGTGTTGAGTGTGAAGGTGAACTCACTGCTGGCTTCTGCCTTCACTTGTTTTGCAATTTGGATATATCAGCTTTATTTTGTAAACTTACTTTTGAAATAGATGATATATTCACATATTCACAAGAGTGCAGAGAGTCCCATGAGAATTTTTGCTGTCCTCGCTGCCTGCCATCCATCTGGCTCCCTCTGGAGGTAACAATACAGCTGTCATTTCTGCATCCTATTTTATGTGCAGGTCAGCAAATACACATTTCTTTGTTGTTGTTTTCTTTGTGTTGTTGTTTTGTTTAGACAGGGTTTTTCTGTAAAGCCCTAACCATCCTGGAACTCACTCTGTAGACCAGGCTGGCCTCAAACTCAGAGATTCACCTGCCTCTGCTTCCTGAGTGCTGGGATTACAGGTGTGTGCCACCAACTCCTGACTGACTTCTTTCTTTCTTTTGTTTTCTTCCTTCCTTTCTTTCCTTTTCTCTTCCTCCCTTCCTCCTTTCTTTCTTCTTTCTTTCTCTTTCTTTTTCTTCCTTCCTTCCTTCCTTCCTTCTTTCCTTTCTTTCTTTCTTCCTTCCTTCCTTCCTTCCTTTTTTTAAAAAGACATAGCTTTTACAGTGAAAAGACTTACCAAATGGGATAGTATGGAAAGACTAAGCCAAAACAAGACCTTTCTTTGTTTGTTGTTTTTCAAGACAGGGTTTCTCTGTGTAGCCCTGGCTGTCCTGGAACTCACTTTGTAGACTGGGCTGGCCTCGAACTCAGAAATCCGCCTGCCTTTGCCTCCCAAGTGCTGGGGATTAAAGGTGTGCGCCACCACCACACCTGGTCCTTTGTTTTTAAGGTGTATGAATGTTTTGTTTGTGGGTATGCGAAGTGTACTGCATTCATGCAGTGCCCACAAAGGCCAGAAGGTGGGGCCAGAGGGTGGTGTCAGAACCCCTGGAACTGGAGTTACCAATAGTTGTGAGCCACTGTGTGTGCTGGGAACTGAACAGCAGTCTCCTGGAGAGTGGCCAGTGTTCTTAACTGGGATTGAAGGCGTGTGCCACTGCTGCCCAGCTGGCCTTTGTGTTTTTAAGTAAAGGCTTTCTAGCCTACATGATTTTATGATATAGAAAATGGCAAAGTGAAAAAAATGGCTACCAAATGGTGCATAGAGGTAATAGAGGCAGCAGTTTACAAAATATATTTCTATATTTAAAATACAAAGAGAAGAGACAGGGGGCTACATATCCCCAGATGTGTCAGTGTAGGATTTGAGGTGACCTTATTTCCTTCTTCCAAGAGACAGTGTGGCTTTGAAAGTTGAGGGGTGGCTTAATCTGTGCATTAAAGTTCTCATCTACAGAACGGAGAAGATGGTGATAGGGTTGTCCTTGGGGGCAAGTTATAAAATTCACCAGTTGTTGACATCTGTGCTGGCTGGGTCTGTGTGTCAGCTTGACACAGGCTGGGGTTATCACAGAGAAAGGAGCTTCAGTTGGGGAAATGCCTCCATGAGATCCAGCTGTAGGGTATTTTCTCAATATCAAGGGGATAGGGTCCCTTGTGGGTGGTGCCATCTCTGGGCTGGTAGTCTTGCTTTCTATAAGAGAGCAGGCTGAGCAAGCCAGGGGAAGCAAGCCAGTAAGTAACATCCCTCCATGGCCTCTGCATCAGCTCCTGCTTCCTGACCTGCTTGAATTCCAGTCCTGACTTCCTTTGAATGAATAGCAATGTGGAAATGTAAGCTGAATAAATTCTTTCCTCCCCAACTTGCTTCTTGGTCATGATGTTTGTGCAGGAATAGAAACCCTGACTAAAACAAATATTCACCTGAGTTTCATCATTTTTCAGTACCGGATGTAAATATTACAGTAAAAGTTAAGCTTCAGTAACAGAGAGGGGAACAAATGAGAGAGGGTGTATGTGGCCATAGAGGGGTGACATCCAGAAGGACCTAGAAAGAGGCATCAAACCTGCACACCCAGAGACCCAGAGACATAGGAATCGCTGACGTCATGACTTCCAGCAAGGGGAAGACTTTTCCTGCTGTTTTCTGTAATGGCATGCCTGCGACCCGGTGATTAATAGGTTAAGAATTTCCAGATAACAGTGCAAGCTGCTAGTAAGGACTTTCTGCTGCCTTGGTGCATAGTGGCAAGAGGATGGGCAGCTGGGGCTGCTCTGTGACAGCCCATATTCTCAAGGATGAATTTGCAACACAGAGGAAACCGTACTCCTCTTAATGATCCAATCCCCTCTTAATGGTGACACCACCTCTCAGGACTGTCACAGGCAATTGGCAAAGATTGTCTTTGGAGGGGACAAGCCCTCTGAAGCACAGCATTCCACACCTACCTCCTCACAAGGTAAAATACAACCACTGCATCCCCACATCTCGTTCCAAAGTCTATCCCAAAAGTCTTAATTTGTTCCTGCAAATGCAAAGTCCAAAGTCCCACTTATCAGCCTGTGAAATCAAAATAAGTTCTCCACATCCAAAACACAAGAACAGCATAAGATAGATACACTCCTGTTCCCAAAGGCTGACTCCGGCCACCCGCCCACTAGGTCCTGGGTATCTAGCATAGCTGCCAGCGTGCTCAGGAGGCTGGCACTCTTCATGGCTTGGCTGGATCCCACATTCTGCCCACACAGAGAGCACAGCATGTGTCCAAGAGCTCAGATGCACTGTCCCCAGGAAAGAGAGGGAAGTTCAAGGCCTGCTTCACCCTCAGCTCGGACAATTAGCATCCATATTAACTGGATTAAATGGCTTGCGACCTGTATCAGCCTGTGGTCAGCAAGGGCTTGAAGATAGAATTGCATCAGTTTCCAACTTTTATTTAATTGACACAGTCTATGAGTAAAGTAAAATAGCAACATTGGAAGCCCCAACCCTTACCTTTAATTCCCATATCCCCTGCTCTGAAAAAAAAAATCAAGTTTTTTTTCATTACATTTCATGCTAAAACTTAACATACTGTTTTTGTTCATTCTTCTGGTGTTGGTGTTTATAGTAAACTGTAGAATATTATCCAATATGGAGGGTGCATACACTGACTAACAACATGACTGATTATGTTATATTCACTGGTATGGTTAAGTGGAAGGTTTTTTATTGTAGATACGAGAGACAAGAACAGAGGCATCTGGAGGAGTCCAAAGCACAGAGAGAAAATAATAGACTGAAGGTGGCCAACAGAGTGGACTGCGACAAGAGAGTAGGGACGGGGAGAGCAAGAGGAAGAGAAAGAAGAGAACCAAGAGGGAGGACCCAGAACACAGGAGCTTCCCCAGGCAGAGGTGGTAGGACAGACTCTCCTGAGCTGGGAGGTTTAAAGGGCTAGGTAGGGTCTGTGGTGCCTGTGAGCCTGGAGGCCAGTGTGCACTTTGGGATGCTGCTATTAGGAATCACAGCCATTTGTCCCTTCTGCCAATGATAAGGAGCTGGCTCCTTTGGGAGAGGGGAACCTGTGTCATGAGTTCCAGATGACTGCTGGCTTTTTTCTAATGGCCAGAACTTGAACCTGACAGGAAGTCTTTACAGGAACAGGGAAAAGCCATGCTTAGATTCAAGTGTCTTCAAGGGTGATTGACCAATCAGAACTTCCTGATGAGAACTTTAAACTCGCAGACCCAGAGTCAAAATTATCTTATTAGTCTTCTGTTATCCATTTGTCCATCTGTTTGTATGATCAAACAGTAAACACTTAAAATGTATTTTTAGGAGACCACTTCAACCAATTCAGAAATCTAAGTCTGTCACAGATAACATCTGAAACCTACTCTTCCTGTAGCCCACGGCCCTCACCTACTCACCTAATGCATTTAGTAAATGTGATGGTGTATGGCTTTTTTCTTTTATGTAACTAATAAAAGCTTGTGTGTGGGGGGGCTGTTAAGAGCACTTTTTTTTTTGTTTTGTTTTGTTTTTTCGAGACAGGGTTTCTCTG
>NC_034595.1:16362650-16364837 GCF_900095145.1 Mus pahari | reverse complement strand
GGCCAGCCTGGTCTACAAAGTGAGTTCCAGGACAGCCAGGGCTATACAGAGAAACCCTGCCTCGAAAAACCAAAAAAAAAAAAAAAAAAAAAAGAAAAGAAAAGAAAGAAAATTCCTCCATGTGATCAGGCTGCAGGCAAGCCTGGAGGGTGTTTTCTTAATTAGTGATTGATGGGGAAGCCCAGCCCATTGTGAATAGTGCCATCCCTGTCCTGGTGGTTCCGGGGTTCTATAAGTAAAGCAGGCTGAACAAGGCATGAAGAGAAAACCTGTAAGCAGCATCACCGCCACCCCTGTGACCTCTGCATCAGCTCCTGCCTCCAGGTTCCTGCCCTGTGTGAGTTTCTGTCCTCACTTCCTTCAGTGACAAACAGTCTTAAGGAAAACAAACCAAACAATGCCTTTCCTCCCCAAGTTGCTTTTGGACGTGACTTAGACACCCCAGATAAGACTAGAGAAAAAACGGTTGCAGCTGAGTCTGTCTTGGTAAACCAGTGGGTTTATTAGGGTCACTTCCAGACTTCTGCTCACCTTAGAGTAACTATGATGCCACTGGCTCTTGTTGGTAGTGATCCTTGAAGATTTGGCCTTGATTCTTTTTATCAAAATGATACAGAACAACTCACCTCCAGTAACAACACTGTTGTGATGTTTTGCCCTCTTGCCTGTTTCCTTCCTCCCATCCCTCCTCAGCCCCGCCCCGCATCTTGGCTGTGCTCCACCGAGTCCTATGACTCTTGGTTCACAGGTTCCAAGGCACTGCTTAGGTCAGGTACTTCTCCAGCTGGCTGGCCTGCCCCCCCAAGCATGAACTAATTAATTTAACTCTCAGGTTCCTGAGATGCCCCACTCTCTCTTCTGAATAGGTCTCAGATAAAAAAGAGAAAAAAATTCCACTGTTTATAAGGGACTTCTTAACCTGGCCACCCACAGACATGGAACTGATCAGCTGACTCTCAGGATGATGAGTGGCCCAGAGAACGGTGGCCCAGAGAAGATTCTGGGCATTTATACTTACTTCACTTCTTGCAATGTCCTGTTTTCTTACCTGCGCTACCTGCTTTAACTTAAAGTCTTTAAAAACTTATTTATTTCTATATGTATGGGTGTTTTGCTTGCATGTGTTTCTGTGCACATGGTGCACAGAAGTTTCTGGATCCCCTGAGACTGGAGTTTCAGGCTGTTGTGAGCCATCATGTGGGTACTGGTTATCAAACCTGGGTCCTCTGGAACAAGCAGCCAATGCTCTTATACACTGAGCCATCTTTACAGCACTGATGCTTAAAGTCTTTAAGAAGGCTAAAACATCTCAAAGTCCACAGTGTCATTTCATACAACTCAAGGCTCACCTAAAGTCGATAATTCCCATTGCATTTATTTTTCCAGCCAGTGTTTACATATTTAAAATTAAAGGTTTCCACCAGTCATGGTGGCCCATGCCTGTAGTTCCAGCACGTAGGAAGTAGAGTTGGGAGGGTCACCAGGTGAGGGCCAGCCTTGGCAACATAATGAGTTTCAGACCAGCCTGGGTTGCCAGGACTTAAATATAAATATCTGTCTTAAATATAAAATAACAATGAAACTTAAATTGAATTAAAGGATTAGATTCTTGGTGAATTGGTTAAATAATTGATAGCACAGCCATTCACTGAAACAATAAAGCCATTATGAAAATGAAAACAATCATTTTCATAATGAGGAGGCTTGGTAAGTGAGGGCATTTGCAGCAAGGTTCAGAATAGCATGCAGTAGAATTCGCTGTAGAATTCGCACATTTGGATAAAAGGATGAGAAGAAATAAGGAACCGAGCCATTTTGCTTGTGCACACACAAGACATCTTTGAGACAATACACTAAAAATATACTTTATAAAATATATGCAAAATACTCTAATTTTGAGTACATCATTGCTGGGAAAAGAGAATTTTTACTACACAGTCAAGCTTTTCCTACACATAAATGTCCCTGTTCAAATGGGGGAGTCTAGAATCTTTAATTTATCCTCAATTATATATAGCTATATACACACATATATGTATGTGTGTGTGTGTATACATTTATATCTGTACATTCAAGAGCCATTGAAAGGACACTAAAAGAATAAGGGGGGGGGCTGACGAGACGACTCAGCAAGTAAGAGCACTGACTGCTTTTCTGAAGGTCCTGAGTTCAAATCCCAGCAACCAC
>NC_034595.1:16358216-16360036 GCF_900095145.1 Mus pahari | reverse complement strand
GAGGAGACAGATGTTTCTGCTGTCGTTCTTTGAGGCAGAGTCTTTTGTCAGACTGGAAGCTAGATGCCTGGGCTAGGCTGGCTGGAAGGCTCCCAGGACCTGCCAGTCTCCACCCTTCACCCCCTCTAGTGTTGGAGCAGTGCCTGCCCAGGTTTTTCCATGAATGTTTGGGATTTGAATGCAGGTTCTTGTGCTCGCATAGCAAGTACGCTGACCACTGAACTGTCTCCCTAGTTGCACCCCACAAGGAAGGTAGGTTTCCTGCAGCTGCAGGTGAGGAACTCAAGCTTGGAGAAGCGAAGTCCTGTCCTCACTGCGTGTATTGATTCAGAAGCCACTGACTCTGGATACTTATCAGGTCGATGTCTGGCTTGTTGAGGAATTCAGGCACTTGCTGCTTACTGGGCCTCGGTCTCTCTTTTTCTTTTTCTTTTTCTTTTTCTTTTTCTTTTTCTTTTTCTTTTTCTTTTTCTTTTTCTCTTTCTCTTTTTCTTTTTCTTTTCCTTTTCCTTTTCCTTTTCCTTTTCCTTTTCCTTTTCCTTTTCCTTTTTCTTTTTCTTTTTCTCTTTCTCTTTTTCCTTTTCCTTTTCCTTTTCCTTTTCTTTCTTTTTCTTTTTCTTTTTCTTTTTCTTTTTCTCTTTCTATCTCTCTCATTGCAAGGGCTCAGAGTAGCCATGTATCTAGTTTAGAGATCTCTAGTTTAGAGATCTAACCTAACCTTTCCACCATAGCCAGGCTAAGTGTGAGTCCAGACAGGTCAGCCCAGGGTAAAAAGGCTAGAGCCCCTCCCTTTCTAGAACAGAAGCCTGCAAGGACGAGTGGACTTCCTCCTGCCAGCTCAGAGAAAGCAGGGGTGACTCACAAAAGCAGATGTCCAGGTCTTTTTGTATATGCAGAGTTCCAAAGTCATCCGAGGAGGGAAGAGGAAAGCCAGCCAGAGAGTGGATCAAGAGCTGGGGAGACCCATGCAAACGAGGCTGGCCCTCAGTAACCTGGAAGGCAGGGAGGAAGCCAAGGCAACCTGTCTGAAGGCTGGGCTGAGAGAGGAAGAAGCTGGCCGAAGCTGGTAAGGAGTGGGAGAGGGAGGAGCAGGTGTGCTTTTTGGTGTGACCTCTGACCTAGGAGGCAGGCTCCTGGGTCAGTTTTCAAGCTCGGCCTCTCCGGTTCTGAAGCTGGTGGCCAAGTCACTTTACATTCTGAGCCCGGTTTTGCCACCGAGTACGTGGGCATTTATAGACTCATGCGAACTTGTGTACTGACCACCCTGTGTGGCACACCGAGTGAGGGTGGTTCCTTCCTCACAGAAACAGTAAGACGGGGTCGTGGGCTTCCTCAACGGAGGGAAGCGGGGTTCCAAGAGGTGAAGCCATTGAGTTCTGTCATCAAGCGCCGCGTTTCACATTGGTAAGACTTTTTACTACCTGGTCTGTTCTTGTTTCTGGGTTTAGCCAATCAAATGGCCTCATGAAAATGGAAACAGTTTGTAAAAGGCAAAGATGTTCTCTAAAGGTTACCACACACAGCTTCTAGGCAGAACCAGCCCTTTTGGAAAGCCATCACATGCAGTCAGGATGCCAGTTCTCCAGCCTGCCTCAGGATGCTGAAAACATAGTGGGTGGGCAGATCTACAGACACGTTTCTGTTAGTGATGACTGCAGGGTGGTGTTTAGAATTCACCATTGCTGAACCGTTCTGCAGGAAGCTGGGTCCTGAAATCACTAGCGGCTCTGTCTCCTAGAGACACTGAACTCTGTGCAGTGGGCGCCTGAGAGAAGCTCCTTAGAGAAGAACCCAAGCAACCGTTGCCATCTTTTTTTTTT
>NC_034595.1:16327149-16358001 GCF_900095145.1 Mus pahari | reverse complement strand
ATATATATATATATATATATATATATATATATATACTTATATATATGTACACTGTAGATGTTTACAGACACATCAGAAGAGGGCATCAGATCCCTTTCATGTGGTGGCTGGGATTTGAACTCAGGACCTCTGAAAGAGCTCTTAACCTCTGAGCCATGTCTCCAGCCCCAACATTTTCTTTTTTTAAAAAAAATAATTTACTTTATTTGTGCATTGGTGTTTTGCCTGCATGTATGTCTGTGTGAGGATGTTGAACCCTGCAGAGCTGGAGTTACAGACAGTTGTGAGCTGCCATGTGGACGCTGGGAATTGTACCCAGGTCCTCCGGAAGGGCAGCCAGTATTCTTAACTGCTGAGCCATCTCTCCAACCCCAAAGTTAACATTTTCTTTTCTTTTCTTTTAAAGATTTATTTATTTATTTTATGTACATGGCTACACTGTAGCTGTACAGATGTCTGTGAGCCATTATGTGGTTGCCGGGAATTGAATTCAGGACCTCTGTTCCCTCTGGTCCTATTCGCTCCGGTCAACCCCAAAGTTAACATTTTCAAGTAATAGAATTAAAGACAAAAGCTCTAGCAATAATCTTAATGGATGGTTTTTTCCACATTGATAACCACTGTTGACCTTTAGTTCTTTCTAGGAGTGCTAGCTAGCACACACTATTACGCCCAGAACTTGAGAAGCAGAGGGTAGCTGATCACTGAATTTGAGGTCAGCCTGGTCTACATAGATTCAGACTAGTCAGGGCTACATAGTGAGACCCTACCTCAAGCAAGCAAACAAAGAAACAAAAACAACAAAAAACATTTGGTTTTCTTTTTATCTTCCGGGAGATATTTTTCCACAGTGCAGTGTGTTTTTTAGAGTAGATTATGTTCTGATTGTTTTGTCACTGAATCTTTAATACCTAATAACATTATATCTTAGACACACTCCATAATAAGAAATGTTCTATCACATCACTGCCCTTCACACCTCCCCTCTCATCTCCTTTGTTGGTCCCTTCCTGCATCACACGTGTATACGTGTCTCCATTCCACATACAAGAAGCATGTGATATTTCCTTATCTTCCAGTTGCCCTCTGTATTTACCCCTACATCCTCCATATATTCATTATGGATTATAGATTTTGGGTTAGCCTGGAGTTGTATGAAATGACACTGTGGACTTTGGGCTGTTTTAGCCTTCTTAAGACTTTAAGCATCAGTGCTGTAAAGATGGCTCAGTGTATAAGAGCATTGGCTGCTTGTCCCAGAGGACCCAGGTTTGATAACCAGTACCACATGGTGGCTCACAACAGCTTGTAACTCCAGTCTCAGGGGATCCAACAACTTATGGAAGTTGGTTCTTTTCTTCTACTATGTGGGTCCAGGGACTGGAACTCAGGTCATCAGACTTGGCAAATTTCTCATAGATCACCTGAATGGACACCTTGCCACTGTTTGTTCTTTGTTTTATTGATAGCCACTCAGATCTCAATAGAGTGTTAATTTACATTGTCCTGAGGCTAAGGATGCTGAACAGTTTTTCAAATGTTCATTGTGTGTCTCTCACCTGACCTACATCAGACATCACTGTTATACACTTGAACTAACTGTTGTGGCCATAACTGACCTACATTTCCACAAGCCCAGTCTGGACAAACAGCAAGTTCAAGGCAGTCTAAGCCATAGCGTAAGACCCTTTCTCAAATAACAAAGCCTCCAAACAAATGAAAGTAAGTCAAGGATGAGTTATACCCCATCAATGTAACTCAAATGAGTTTTGGGACTTAACAGACTTTGCCCCCTGCCTTTGCTGTGAGCACTTTGGACTCTTGTTTTTCCCAGCCCTTCAGCTATCTGCCTTTCACTTCCTCACATTGGCAGAACGCACCTCTGGGCTTGGGGATGGGCTGTTCCCTGGGCTGGTGTGCTCTTCCCTCACTCCGTCTGGCTGGTTCTTTTCAAGCCTGAGTTAGCAATCACATCCTCTCTTTGGAGAAAGCTTCCATTTTCATTCTTCATGACATTAATTAAAGTCATGTACTTCAGTGGGTGAGATGGCACATGCTTTTACTAATTAAAGGTATATAATATATATGATATATATTATAATGAAAGATAGACACATGAAGTATATATTATAATGAGATCTATGTTATTTCTTTGTTTCTCATTACTCATGAGATATTATTTTTGCCTCAACAGCCTATGAATGTCATGAGAGAAAAGAGAAGGTCAATTTTATTCCCCTTTATCTTTCAGTACCTGGTACAGCACCAGGCATGTGGTAAGCACTCAGTGACTGGGTAGGTGAACAGCTCGTTGCATGGGGCATCTGCACAAATCCTAGTGGCCCTCCCCGCTTTGGTTATGGCTGTACCATCTCTCCCTGAATGTCATTTCCTTAAAGATGAGACATTTTCGGAACTTCATCTTTTGTGCAGAGACTGAGATGTAGGTAAAGCCAGGAGGTCTGGGGTAAAAGTGGACACAGGTTTTGCTTCAGGCATCAATTTGGTCAGGCTACAGAGCACCACACCAGTTCTCTAAGGAACTGGAACTATCCCGAAATCTTCCCTTACATAGCTCCTGGGTCTTTACTGACACGAGGAATCTCAGAGGAAACAGGAATACTTTCTATCTAGCTCTTTCCACATACCCTGCAGGTGGACTGAATGGACGCCTTCTGTGTTTATAACTGTAAGTGGTAGAATAGAATTCCAAAAAACACGTCCCAGTGTCACTCCCAGTGTTGTAACTAGACAGAATCACTTCTAGTTTCCATGTAAAGAGAATGGTTTCGATGGAGAAGTAGTTTTCTTAAGTACATCCCCACCCCCGTCCCCTCTGACAGCAACTCAGCTCCTCAAAAGATGTAAGTGACCAATACAAGCAAGAGATAAAAGTGAAAGAGTTTCCGCTTGCACTGAGGAAGCAGAGGCAGAATGCTTCTCTGCAAGGCTGGCCGAATGGCCGCTCTGGGACTGTTGGCTGTCCCTGTCCTAAAGGGTTGCCTATTTTGGCTGCAGCTACCAAGTTAAAAAGAGGAGGTGAGAAACAGGCTTTGGGGAATTTGATCGTCAGATCTCTCAGGTATGTGTAGCAAGCGGAGTATATAGCAGGCAGCGCCTGTGCACAAGGAGGAGACACCAGCCTTTCAGAAAAGAAACGCGGGCCCAGGAGAGGGGGGACCCAGAAGACTTGTCCTCATGGTGATGTAGAAAGAGGAAACTGTCACCCTTTCCTTTCCAATCTGGTGATTTCAGGCATGAAAGGGGCCACCTCTGGACCTGTATCTGCTCTACATTCAATTGCTAGCCACACCCTGTGCGTATCTCTGTGTGTGTGTGTGTGTGTGTGTGTGTGGGGGGGGTGTTCATGACTGCTTCTCTGTGTGTCTCATTTGGGTCTCCCAGGCACCACTCTGGCCTTGACTTCAGGCAAGTGTGCTGAGGCTGCAGCCAGGGCTACCTGGCAGCTCCAGGTGCTGTGAGCATGCTGTCATGGAAACGGCCCTGGGGTTGGTGGCAAGGCGGCAGTTTCCCAAAGCTAGGCGGATTCAGGAGAGGGAGAGACAGGGGAAACTCTGACCCTTCAGAGTGGTCTTTCTGATTCCCCTCCTACAATTCACAGAAACCCAGGTGGGTGTTGGGAGAAAGTGGGAGGAGCCAGGGGAGGCAGAGAACTAGGAAGAGACACACAGAGCTGATCTGGGGGCAGAGTAGGGGAGTCTTCTCAAGAACTGTTCACCAGGATCAGGACTAGTCAGTTGGGTGTGAAGAGCCAGGCCGCCGGCCTCAAAGGAGAGAGCAGAGAGGGGGCTGGCATTTGTCTCCAGAGGAGGGGCAGAGCCCATCTCTGCTCCAGTCAGGGAACGGAGTTTGCGGGGAAGGAAGCACCTGTTCTCTAGCAGAACTCACTGAATGAGTTGTTCTCTCGCTCCGCAGAGCCAGGGTAGCCTAGAGCAAATGCAGGTAGCACAGGCTACACCTTTAGCACCCCCAAAGCCCCAGCACTGTTCCTTCCACTGCCTGCTCATTCCAGTGCTGCCGGAAAGGTAACCCACAGGGCAGCTCAGTCCTCCACCCTGGGCGGTGGGCAGCTGTGTATCCTCTCAGAGCCGAGAGCTGCAGACCAAGTTCAGGGTCAGCACTCCATGGGTATGCTTTCTCTTTCTCCCTCCTACCAGGGCATCCTCGTGAGGTTCCGGGCCCCTGTATGTGATCAGAGGATGAGCGAGCCACAGGGCCAGGAGCTCAGAGCCGAGTGCCCTGTCTGCTGGAACCCTTTCAACAACACATTCCACACCCCCAAAGTGCTAGACTGCTGTCACTCCTTCTGCGTGGAATGCCTGGCCCACCTCAGCCTGGTGACCCCAGCCAGGCGCCGCTTGCTCTGCCCACTCTGTCGTCAGCCCACCGTGCTGGCTTCAGGGCAGCCAGTCACTGACTTGCCTACAGACACTGCCATGTTGACCCTGCTCCGCCTAGAGCCCCATCATGTCATCCTGGAGGGTCACCAGCTCTGTCTCAAGGACCAGCCCAAGAGCCGCTACTTTCTGCGTCAGCCTCGGGTCTACACCCTGGACCTTGGCCCTGAGCCTGGGAGCCAGACTGGGCTCCCTCAGGACACAGCCCCTGACACCAGGCCAGTGCCCATCCCCAGTCACTACTCTCTCAGAGAGTGTGTTCGCAACCCTCACTTCCGGATCTTCGCCTATCTGATGGCTGTCATCCTCAGTGTCACCCTGCTGCTCATCTTCTCCATCTTTTGGACTAAGCAGTTCTTTTGGGGCATGGGGTGAGCACTCTGTGTTCCAGGACAAGGAACAGAGCCTTTCTCAGTGGTTGCTGGACCGAGGACTATTGAGTCTCCTTTGGTGTTGCCTTTCCTGTAGTATTGCTCGTTTTACAGCCCAGGGGTCTGCTGGGTCTATCTTGGAGAACAGAGGTGGCCCAACAGGAAGAGGAGAATTAAAGGACCAGGGACCTGATCATAAACTACAGGGTCATGGAGGGTAGAGAAGCAGTTCAATGGCTACATAGCAAGTTGTGTCAAAGGGCTGGACAGCACTACCCAGACATCCAACTAGTTGAGAGAGCTTGTAGCCTCTTTCACTGGAGCAGTGTTGAGCTGTTCCTGTGTTGCTGATAATTCTGGAAAGTGTTTCAATTCTGTGGGCCCACGTGCTTATCTCCCCTTTCAGCCTTTCCTGATTCTTGCCACCGTTTCCAGTAAAGCTAGCCTGAATTCTTTAAGTCACTGATTTTTTTTTTCCTTCCACAACCTTTACTGGGCAGACTGAGAGGGAAGGAAAAACAGAATGACCCAGAGGTGGTAGGTGACCCTCAGGGAAAGGGAGGGTGTGCAGGGTGACATCTTCAGATGGAGTGAAGAGATGAATATAAAGATGAAGGAAGCCAGGGGAACTGGGAAGAACTTGGGGTTGAGGCAACGGTCTCTATTCCTCCCGGTCAGCGTGTGCAGGACAGGTGGAGCCTTGCTCCATAGTTCTGCCCTTAAAAGCAAAGGCAGACGCCTGGGCAGAGGTGATTTGGCTGCCTTCTCAAGCTTGAGCAGTGTAGAGCGCAGGAAATGACCTTGGGTTTCTCTTCATAGGACAGAACCTAAAATGAATCCCAGCTAGCAGCTGCTCGACACTGTGCCACATAAACGTTGCCGCTTTGGTTCGGACCTGTCCTGGCTTCCAACTTTGACGCAATCTCAAAGTGTCTAAAACACAATTGGAAAAAGACATTTTTCTTTTTAATTTACAGAATAAGCTGTCAGAGACCAGAACTTGAGTCAGCTTTATTTGCTCTAAAGAATATTTTCACAGAAGTATTATTTATTTACAACTTCCTTAGAGGTACAGAGGAGTAAGGTATTATAAAATATATAAACTATATTTTGATGTAGTAAAACCGGACAGTTTTAAGCTCTGATGTGGATATTTCTCCATTAGGAAACTGGAACGGTTTCCTCCTGAGACTATCACCTGTGTCTCCATTGACCTCATCAGGTAATTGCACTGATAGTGAACCTCACATTTTCCACTGACTTCACTTTTTTTTTTTTTTTTTTTTGCTTAGCTTTGTAGCAAGTACGTCTGGCAACCATCTCTCTGTACTCTATGAACTAAGAGGGACAGGGGCAGAGAAGACCTGGTAAAAGCCCAAGAAGGAACATTTCTCCTCCTCCAGAGTCCCTGCTCCAAGGAAGCAGATGGCGCTGAGGCTCAGCCCAGGGTTAACCTTGGAGCCCTTTGCTTCAGAACACAACTTACATTCTTGGGATGCCAGGGACACAAAAACCAGTGGTTTGTGGTTATACTCAGCAGATTTTCCTTCCTTCCCTCCCTCCTTTTTTTTTTTTTTTTTTTTGAGACAGAGGGTTAGGATCTTAGCCCCTACTTAGCATTTGTTAGTTCTAACCTTGGGGCAGTGTTGGTCACTTTTATGTCACTGTGACAATACCTGTTAGAGACCACAGGAAGGAGGTTGACTGGGGCTCAAGGTTTCAGAGGGTACAGAGCTTGTAGCAGATGTTCACCAATCACAGCGTACCAGGAAGCAGAGGGCAGCTGGAGATAGAAGCTGGGCTAAACTTTCAACAACCCTTTGTTGCTGACTTATTTGCACCAGCCAGGTCCTGTGTCCTGAGGGTTTAATGGCGCAACAGTTCTGGGATATTTCAGAATCAAATCCTAGCAAGCAGTCTCACCCACTTACAGGGCACCTAGAAACACACTGGCAGCACTTACACTGGGTGTGCTTAGGTTAGGGATGGAGACCTGCAGCGGTGCCTAAGAAGTGTCACCTATCCTAAGACTCAACTCTGCTAAGCAGCAGCAGGCTCCAAATCAAGACACGGGAGTGGGAAAGTCCACTGTTCATAAAGTCAGTGATTTGTCCATGGCGTCCACAGGCAGAAAGGTGGAAAGGCTGACCGGCCAGCAATCAGGCCACATGCCCAGTCCTGGTTTTGCCAATGGCCAACATTCTCCATAAAGCACTGTGCAATCACTTCATACATGTTCACATAGTTCCACCGCTTACAGCTGGGTAATTCAGCAGTTATTCGAGTCCACCCAGCAACCTTAAAAGAAGGAATTCTCTTAATGTGCCCGATGCACCATGGAGGTAGGGTTAAACGACAGTGGTTCTGCCATTCAGAACCCACTATTTTCTTAACAATGGTTGAGGAAATGGATTACTTCCCCAAACACTTGCTCCGCCTAAGGCTTACATGGAACATTTCCAACTCGAATTCTCAACTGAAAATTTCCTAGTAAGGTTTTGACCAGAGCAATCAAAACTTGGTGGTGTGCTAGATCCGAAATGCAGGGCTCTATGCCGGTCTCATCATTTTACAAACACGGTAAGATGTCAAGAAAAAGGTAATTTCGTATCACACTATAATGGAAATAGGACAGGTCAAGGGTGGTTAAGTGCCAAGTGAAGGGGAGGCCTGAGTGGCATAACAGCCACACAGGGAATAGACTTGGCTAGGTCTGGAATCACATTTAGCTGGGTGTGGGGAGCATACTTTTAACTTAGAAGGCAGAGGCAGGTGGATCTCTGAGTTTGAGGCCAGTTTGGTCTACAGTGAGTTCTAGGACAGCCAGGGCTGCACAGAGAAACCAGAGCCCCTCCCCAAATGTTTTGTTATATACCACATATCCATGATCTACAGAAGAGCAGGGCAGAACAGGAAGCTGGTGGAATATAAATTTCCAATACTGGAGAGCTAATTTTACACCATACACAACTTTCTCCGCAACTACTGTTCTGTGCGGATTTACTGTGCAGTTCTGGAGTGCAGCGAGGTGAAGTCAACCACTGACTGACGAGGAAGAACTATGGAGCCCAAGACACACCTGGCAACCTGATGCTCTCCTAGACCAACAACTCTAGGTAAAGAAGCGGTTAGTGCCTGGATGTGACTGATGGCTTACACCTGCAACGTACAGGACTCGAGATGCAGAGGCAGGAGGATTAAGAGTCTGAGGTCAATCTGAGCAACACAGTAAGACCCTGTCTCATAAAAACCTACTTCCTCAACCCCCTCAAAAAAACCAGAAAACACCACTATAAACATCTGAATAAAGTAACAGAAACTGGAACAATTCAGGCCTAGAATTACATTGGATCTCAAAACTAAAGAAGGGGATCTCTTTGGACAAATGGTTAGGTTCATAAAATGTTGAAAAATCCGTTGAAAGAGTTTTTATACTAAGATTTTACTCTCAGCAAGTGTGTGTGTATGTATGTATGTATGTATTTATATATAAAAGGAGTTTATGTTTGGTAACACCCAAACATAAATTAGGATTTTTTCCAGTTACTTTGACATCAAGTGTTCTTTAATACATAAGGTACATCCTTTAAATAACCAACAGGAAGGAGGCTGTATAACAGACATCATGTTTGTTTTTAAAAACTCCTTTGAATCTGGATACAATGGCCAGATTGTTTTGTCATGAAGGCTATCGAACTTCAAAGCCAAAAGGAAGAGGCTCTAACTTGGCTCTAACAAGGCCAAGTGTGCAGTTCTGAGTCCCAGCTGCAGTGAACATCCTCCGTGACTACCACAGCAGGGGAAAATCTTTACTGTGGAGCTATCACACAGCCGCAGTCTATGGCTCCGGTCTCATTCTCGGCGTCAGGAAAGGAGCTCGCTGCCAGGCACTGCTCAACAAATGGCAGTGACATGCCCTCATAACTGGGGAGATTACAAATACAGTTTTCCCCCCCCCCCTGAGACGGGGTTTCCTCTGTGTAGCCCTGGCTGTCCTTGAACTTGCTCTGTAGACCAGGCTGTCCTCAAACTCAGAGATCTACCCGCCTCTGCCTCCCAAGCTGGAATTAAAAGCCTGCGCCACCACTGCCCAGCATGTCTAGCTATCTTGCTCGTTGAATCACCTGTAGTCGCAAGCACATGCAATGTTATAGAGAGCCAAGTTCAAACTGCCAGGCACAGCAGCACATTTCCATAATGCCATCACTCGAAGGGCAGGACAGGAGGCTCTCACAATGTAAGGCTTCCTGACATGTATACCAAGTTCCAGGACAGTCAGGGCTATACATACAGACTCTGTCTCAAAATGTCAACTATAAAAACAAAAATGAAAGAACAGTCACAGTCCCGAGTGTGAGGGAGGAGGCAGGCCACTGAAAAGTGTTGAGTCTATACAACATCTACAGTTTATGGCAGAACCTGAGATGAGAATTTTGTTTTAACCACGAAGGGCTTGCTACCACCTAAAGACTGGCTTCCTCAGAAGTGGGCTGATGTGAAAATCCAATCCTACACATGGTATTTGGCAGGAAACATGATAGAACACAATTCTTTTCCTTTGAGGAAAATGGCTCCGTAGTGAGAACACAAGGTCTGAGTTCTTCCATGGTCTGGCCTATTCTGCCATCCAGAGCTTGAAGGTTCTGTCATAGGAGCACGTGGCTATGAGTTGCCCATCAGAAGAGATGTCCAGGCCCATCACTTTGCCCTCATGACCAGCCAGGGTCTTCAGTGGGGACCAGCCTGGGTGGGTCCAGATCTTGGCTGTGTTGTCATAGGCACCTGTGAGCAAGAAGTCCCCATGGATAGCTGCAGAAGACATAAAGCAAACATGAAGAACTCAAGTATTCAGAAAGAGCTTAAGAAAAAGACCCGCCAAAACACATTATTTTGAAAGAAAGGTTATTTTTGACTTCAGATAAACTGAACTCATTCATTCTACATTCCTAGGGGCCTCTAAGATAAGGGACAGTCATGAGCAGACTGAGGATAACCAAGTAACAGATGAAGGCCGTGTGGCTGCTTTTTCCTAGGTGGATGGTCTGTGCAGTAATAGCAATCATCTAGTTAGGCCTGGCCATTCATGGAGGACAAAATGAAACGAAGCCTTCACAGAACTCTGCTTCAAGAAGGTATGCTTTGCCATAGCACTGTCTATAGGTATGGCAGAGGGAAGGAAGCTGAAATTTCCTTCTTTAACAAGGTTCCACATCTAAGTCTAATGGCCAGGACGTAGTCCATGAAGCAAAGGGTGTCTGGTGTTAAGGCTGAGAACAAGAGAAAAGCTTACGCTCAAATTTGACACCGGTCACTAAGTTCTGATGGGCGGGGATGGTGTAGACACAGCGTCGCTGTCGAAGGTCCCACACTTTGCAGGTGTTGTCACCACTGCCAGTGGCAATGTGGTAGCTGAGGATCAGACATATCATAGTTAGAAACAGAGAGTACTGTCTGGCCAGGACCCTTCCCATTCACTGAGTCTGCTTTACCCATTGGGGCTGAAATTGATCCCATAGATTTCCTTCAGGTGGCCTTCTAGGAACATAATGCAGCGTCCTGTGCGTAGGTCCCAAACTCGGCCAAATGCATCCAGTCCCCTGAGGAGATAAGATATGTATGAATACATGGATTCCAGTATGACGAGGAGGTGGGGTTGCCTAAGAGGTGAGACTACTAAGCTGCCCACCCTTGCTTTGTGGAGAAAGTCTTACCCAGTGCCAGCCAAAGAGCCATCTTGATGGAAGGCAATGTCATACACACCCATGCTGTGGCCTTCCTGGTGCAGGATCTCCTCTTGAGCCTCTAAATCCCATAAGCGCCATGAACGGTCATAACTTAAAAATAAGTAAGAATAGATTTGCCAACTTACCAATAATTACACCAACAATCAACCAGCAGATGGATTATCTACTATGATAAGGTACTATAAATAATCATAGTTCAGTTCATATTCCTGAAACTCTTCATTCAACCACACTAACATCTGTGGAGATGGCTGAGCACTGACTGCTCTTCCAGAAGTCCTGAGCATGATTCCCAGCAACCACCACATGGTAGCACAATCCACCTATAATGAAATCTGGTGCCCTCTTCTGGTGTGCAGCATATATGCACGTAGAACACTATACTAAAAAAACAAACTTTTTTTTTTTGTTTGGTTTTTCAAGACAGGGTTTCTTTATGTATCCCTGGCTGTCTTGGAACTCACTCTGTAGACCAGGCTGGTCTCAAACTCAGAAATCCGCCTGCCTCTGCCTCCCGAGTGCAGGGATTAAAGGCGTGCACTACCACGCCCGGCTTAAATAAATAAATCTTAAAAAAACAAAAAAAAAGGTAAGAAAGAAAGAACAAACAAATGAACAAAAGGCCTTTCTGACATGAACAATGCCTCACCACCAAGACTTTGTTTTAGGCAACAGCTGGGAGACCATGAACATCTGTACTTTAGTGGCTATTTTTTAAAAGAGTTCCCTGGGTAGGGGTTGGGGCGCAATAGTAGGGAGGCCTTGCCTGGTATGTGCAGGGCCCTGGGTTCAGCCCAGCAAAGATGGCACTGTCTCTCCCCCTTCATTCTGCTGCTGCATCCCTTCACTCATTTGCATATTTACTGGAGTCTCAACTGAAATTAGGGCATTAAAGAAAAATATACACAGCAGATCTAGAAACAGACCCAAATATGTACGATCAGAATGTTTTCATTAAAGGTGTTAAAGGAATTCTTAACAAAAATCTTAAATGAGGGTTGCAAACAGGCTTTGGTGTTACAAATATAGAATAGATAAACTCAAGAAGGGCAAAGCAACAGGAGACTGCACCAAAAACATGCAAGATGTGTAAGCACATGGCAAAAAAAGTGCAAAGGTCATCAAGATAGGAACACTGACATAAACATTACCACGTGCTTACAATGGGCAAAACAGTACGGTTGGCAACAGCAAACACCAACACAGGCTACGGACCAGAGTGGGCAGAGCCCAGATGTCTTTAAGACTCTATTCTGGGGAACAGGGTCTCACTCTGAAGCCCAGGCTGGCCTCAAACTTGAGATCTTTGTGCTGAATGTTGGGAATGTGGCACTGAATCCGGCTTGCCCAAATACTTTAAAAAGCTAATATACATCTATTCTATATACCACCACTCCATGAACTAGTAAGGTACTCCTAGGTAAATTACCTAAGAGAAGGGAAAAGATAGCCAGCCCATCTACAAAAGGCTTCAGTAAGAGTATTTATAGCTGGGGATGTAGAGATGGCACAGCATGCTCTTCCATAGGACCCAAGTCCCAGCACCCACCATGTACATCTCTAATCTGATGCCCTTTTCTGGACTCTGTGGGCACTTACACACATGCGGTACACAGACATACACGAAGGCAAAACACCTATGCACCTTAAAAGAACATTTACAGCAGCTTTATCAGACTACAGCTCAACTCAACACCAGGAATGGTACAAACAGCAGAATGAACAGAAATCACATCAGAGGTTGGAAGGGGAAATTAAGGGGTGGGAGAGAACTCTGTAGGGTGGGAGAAACGTTATCTATATTGATGAGAGTGTGGGTCATAAGCAGTATGCATTTGTCAAGGTTGAACTGTATAATAAAACAATCACACTCTATTGAATGTTGCTTAAACATGAAAGAAGAGTTTTAGTAGAACTAAGTCTCACTAACCAACCTTACAGAATCAGAAAAAGAAGCCAACATGTTGGCAGGGAGAAATTTTACTTAAAAAATAAAAAATTGTTTTTTTTTCAAGACAGAATTTCTCTGTGTAGCCCTGACTGTCCCGAACTTGCTCTATAGCCCAGGCCTGCCTCTGCCTCTTGAGTGCTGAGGTTAAAGGCATGGGCCACTACCACCCAACTCTTATTTTATTTTTAATAGTCTTGCTACGTAGCCCAGGCTGGCCCTGGACTTGTGATCCTATTCCTTCAGCCTGGTGAGTGCTAGGACGTGCCACCACACCCATCTGAGGGAGATTTCAGTATATATCACTCAGTGAGATATAAAAGTAAAAATACTCTGCCCTGACTATATCATACTCTTTTATTCTGCTTATATTACTGAAGTCTGAGAAAGTTCTAATTGAATATCCTTGCTCTAAAAATTTACCTGGCAGATAACTGAAAAGGATTATCAAAGCCAACAGGCTTGTACAAACTGGTCAGTAACAGATGGCTTACCAGGTTGTGCCCAGGAAACGCCCTGATGGATGCCACATAACCCGAGCTACACGCACTGTATGGCCTTCAATATCTGCCACTGGTTCATCACTGAAAGGAAGCAAACACAGGCATTAAAACTTCTTGAGAGCCATGCAGCTGCCCAGAGTTTATCTGCTGCTGTGCAGACCTACCCGCTCTAGTTTGTATACAGGCATTACCATGTCCTTGCTACACCACGCAGCACAGGGGATGAAGGCACCTTGCACAAGGCTCTGTGCTAACTAGTAACTGTCCTTGCAACGGGCTACAATCTTTGGGATAACAATAATTTAAGCTACTTGCTAAGGTTCTGTGACCCCAGGGCACAGTGGTCACTTTCTCAATTCAGCTAGTTCACAAATTCTCCATCTAGGCTAAGAGAAAAGTTCTTCAGATTGCTGAGCAACAGACTGCCACCGCATCAAAGCAGTGCTTGGATTCAAAAAGGAAAACAGACTTTGGTAGAAATGTGGATACAGAAATCAGTTTTGATTTAAGTGGGTTCCTTCTTAACCCTTAGCTCGTTCAAAGATCCAAAGGGATCCTAGGCTAGATCGACTTGGTGTCCTCTGGCTGGCCAGTAGTTTCTGCTTCTTAGCAACGACAGAAAGAAAGACTCAAACAGCAGAGAGAGGAAGTAAACACGAGCCTAAAGAGAGCAATTAGAAGGGAACACTCGCTGTCAGAGCACACGCACACCCAACCAGTGCCCACGGGAGAAGCACTGCCAAGTACTATGGAAGCCAATTAAAACTTGCCCAGTAGGAGTGGAGACCCTATCTGGCAAAGACTGTAGATGCTAATTAGTGCTCTTAGAAAATTCAGCAATAAAAACCCTTCCCATGCTTTCTCCAGGAAAGGAAAGCGAGCATCCAAATGTCTTTTAGATCACAGTATGCGTTCAAATCAAGTGGACTAGTAAAATCACCCACATGAAGAATAAAATGTGCTGTAGTCAGAAAACACATCCTAGGTAGAGGATGACACCAGTGGCCTCACTGACAGACAGAACTCCCCCTTCCCTCTCTGTGGCTGTGTGCTAAGACCTGAGAGGCCACCAAGATGATCATCGTTAACTTATCTACAAAACAGTGCATCTTTCCAATGCTAACCAACCATGTAGATCAGACTGAATTGTTTTAGAATAATGGGAACCAGCAATCAGCAACTACTGTGCTAAAAGCAAAAATTAAATGCCAATGTCAGCAAGGAAAACAAACATCTCAGCACAGCTTCTCTGGAGAAGAAAGGGCTAAGGGAGTTATCTCTATTTTCTGTGAGTTCCCTGGACTCTCAGGGCATGTCTGAGATTATACGTCACATGTTTAGGCCTGAAGGCCCAGTCAACCCTATCTGCTTTAAGGATGGCAGTATGGACAGGAGAATGGCAATAATCACCTGTCAAGGCTCCAAAGCTTCACAGAACCATCAGCAGCACAAGAGGCCAGGTTGACATCTTTCTGGTCCAATGAGACAGTGGATTTGGGATGGAATACAATTGCTCCTACATTTGTGTTATGGCCTAAAGGAATACAGGAGATCAAGTTAAAAGGCTCTCACTTCTTTGTAACCTATAAGCAAAGAAAGGCTACTATGAACAGCATGGAAGAGTCTCTATCAGGGAATGTGAGCACAGTATTGGAGTGACTATTCAACTGCTACAAAGGAACATTTATTTTGAGACAGGCTCTCTGTAGTCTTGGAGAGTCTGGAACCTGCTATGTAGACCGGGCTGGCCTCAAATTTAAAAAAGATCTACCTACCTCTGTCTCCTGAGTGCTGGGATTAAATTGTGTGCCACCATGCCAGTGCAGGTGCCTATGGAGGTCACCGGATCCCCTAGAGCCAGAGCTACAGGGAGCTGTGAGCTACCTGTTATGGGTGCTGGGAACTCAGCCCAGGGTCTTTCTAAGAGCAGAACACATTTTTTTGTCACTGAACAATCTCTCTAGCCCTTCTCTCCAAATTGTTTGAGACAAATCACTTTCTTTTTTTAAAATTTAAGACAAAAAAAGAGGCAGGAACTGGCACAGTAGACTGTATCTGTTAACTCTAGCACCTGGGAGGCTGAGGCAGGAGGATACTGAATTGAAAGCCAGACTGGGAAACAGAGTAAGATTCCATTCTCAAAAACTAAAAACATAAAATCTTGGTGTCTTTTAATTTAGATGCTATTAAAGCCAGAGTGTGGCTAGACAGGAAGACAGACTGCATGAATGTGAAGTCATGATACTCTGGTGTTGGAGAGAGAAAGAACCACACACATCCATTCAAATATAAACGCAATGCATGGGCTGGAAGGGTGGCTCGCCAGTTAGAAGATCTACTGCTCACTCTTGCAGAGGACCTGAGCTGGTTCCCAGCACCTATATCAGGTGGTTCACAAACGCCTTTAACTCCAACTCCAGGGGATCAGACACCATCTTGTGGTCTGCTGGCATTTATATATGTACCCAGAGTGCACATATATGTGCACACACACAGAAGCAATGTTGTGTATTGTATCTGAGTGTCAACCCGAGTTTCATCGTTTAACAGAGTTTGTTGGGAAAAGAATGAGAGCTCCCAACCAAGATTGTAACTCACCTCGAAGCGTGTGAAGGAGGCTGCAGTCAGGGACAGACCAGAGCTTGCAGAGCCCACTCCTATCAAACACAAAGGAAAGCATCTCAGCCAGGGTTGGTCTGGGAAGGAAAAGGCACCTTCGTAACATCATTGAAGGACACGTTTGTCTTGACCCTATACACTTGACAGAGGTCTTCAGGAAACATAAAAGGCTTGTTGGAGAGCTACAGCAGCTCTCAGGCCTCTTTTAGACTATCATGGAATGCAAGCTGCTATTTTTAATGTCCAGGTCAACTTGCAAGACAAAGGTGAGACTAGTAATTAACATTTACCAGTGGTAGGTAAGGGCACCAAGACGTCCAAGGATCGCCCACACCCAGACCACAGAGCTAAGAGAGAAAAGCTGGACTAGACTTAAAACTACTTGGTCTATAAAGTCCCCTCTGAGCTACACCACAACACCTGTAGAACACAGTAGACATTACACGTCATGGCTCTCTGGGCACCTTTGTGACTAGTAAGAACTGCCCAACAGAAGCCACTGAAACAAATAAGCAGGCAGAGCCATGGCCACTGTGCAGAAGCAGAGGAAGAGGACAGAGGAAATGACAGCGGAGACAAGGATACTTTTCCTTCCTGAACCAATGCCCAATTTAGGAAACCGTTACTGTAAAATGAAACTTACCAACAAGCTGTGGCTAGCATTTTAGAATTGGGGCTGAAGTGACAGTAGGAGATCGGCCGGTCATCTCCAATCTGACTGCAGAAATTATTCAAAGACTAACAAGAAAACAAAAACAAGTGATCGTTAGAAAGCGAGTCTGAAGCTGGGCGTGGTGGGGCAGGCGGATTTCTAAGTTCAAGGCCAGCCTGGTCTACAAAGTGAGTTCCAGGACAGCCGGGGCTACACAGAGAAACCCTGTCTCGACACCCCTCCCCCCCCCAAAAAAAAAGAAAGCGAGTCTGAGAGCGCTCTGACTTTTTCACTTTTGGGGGAAAAAAGGGGAGTGGGGGAAGGGAGTGAACAAGGTAATGGTGGCAATGTTTCAGCTTCACCAATCCCAAGACTTTTTAAATGCTTGCTGCTGATAGAAGACACTCAAGTTGCTGAAAGAAAGGGATCAAGGCTTATCTGGAAAGCCACTTGTTGACCATAGTCTCACTAGCTTTTCTGTCAGCTAAACACAGACAAAACACAGAGAAAAGCCAAGCACAGCTTGAGCTGTTAGAAGGGTGCCTCCCACTGTGAGCCAGGGTTCTCCTGTCACCACAGCTGATGGTGCCGGCCACATTACAGATCCACCAGGGAGTATGTGGTAGCTGCCTTTGCCCTCCTGTTGGTGGGCCAAAACAGAAGCTAATAATTTAAGAGACTGAACAAGAGTGAAGAGCATCTTACCCGGAGAGACTTGTGAAGCTCCTGCATCTGGGAGGTTCTGGTTGTCTCGGGAATCTCCTTATGGAGACGGGCCTCCTCTAAGCGTTTCATTGCCCTGTGACCCATAAACATCATCACTAAAGGAGTATCAACAAGGGTCTGAACACTCAATCCTATGTAATAAGTGTCACCAGTATAGTGTCTATTCTTAGTCCCTGAAATGACAGAATTCTTTCTTCTGGACCTCTGCTTACCTGGGGAGAGAATAATTAGCAATCCACAATCTGGCCACCTTCAGGCTATTTGGCCCTTCATGGTACCAGGTTTGCTGATACTGAGAAGGAAATAACAGAAGAAACGTTAGGTCTAAAAAATGCCTGCTCTCCCAACAGCTGTTCCCTTCTCTAATGCTCACAAAAAAGGTGACTGGTTCAGTAACAGAACAAAGCAGGCGCTCTTCCTTCTGTTAGTTACTTTTTACTTTAACTGTGTGTTATGTGACTGTGAGGTACATGCATATGAATGCAGATGCCATGGAGGACAGCAAACGGATTGCTCAGGCTTGGGCATCTCTAGACTCAGGTGTCGGGAACCAAACATGAGCCTTCCTGAAGAGCAGTGTACACTCTTAAGGGTGGAGCAATCTCTCCAGACCCCTTGGTTTTCCTATGACTTCTAACAGTTGCTGGTTTCTCACTGAGTCACACCAAGAGTGCCATAGCTCCTTCCTGAATGGAGAACTTCCAGCACCATCCCCAATCCATGAAAATGATAATTATCGCCATCACCCAGTCCCAAATGGCAGAGAGAGCCTGTAGACACCTCTCCTCACCCTAGCAAAGAAAGCACTGGGAAGACCGCCCTTGAATTTTCCAGTTTACCTCCTCCTTTGACTTCTTAGACTTTTCATCATCCTTTTTGGTCTTTTTTAAGGCATCAGTCCCGACCACTGAGAGAATATTTCTTAGCCTGTAACAAAAAAAGTCAGGAATCAATCTGGATGAGGGCCAATAGGGCCCCATCACCACTTGTGGAAGAGATGTGTCAAGATCCCTAAAAGTTTACAACCACAGGGAACAATGAGCCTTAGCCACACTGTGTTTGTTTCCCTACTCATACATTCTCATAACGTTTAACTCAAATTAGCAAGGTAAAAAGTTAGTAACGAAAAACCAAAACAGATTTTTATAATTATGTGAACGAGATCTGTTTTTCTTTCTTTCACAATATCTTATTCTAGTGCACACTAATAGGAAGGGACAGAGCTTGATGGTGTGTAAATGAACATTTACAAATGTTTACTTCTGGCATTTTCCCAGTCAATATTTTGGACCTCAGGTGACTGTGGTGGAGAAACAGGAAAAGCAAGCATAGGAGAAACACTGTGAACCTCTGCTCTTTTGCCTCTCAGACTCCTCCAGGCTCCCTAAGACCCCAGGGGCCATGCCGAGCCTCTCCACAGTCTTTACCTAAAGGCTCCTTAATACCAGCCATCAGCAATTACGCTATTCCATTCAGAGTCAACTGCTGCCACATACAGCTGGAACCCACTAATGCCATGATGCACAGGTGCCTATTCAAGGGCTAAGGATATTTAATGACTAAGAATAGTCTGAAGGAACTAGGCTTGATGGGACACACTTTTAATCCCAGAACTTGGAGGCAGAGGCAGGTGGATCTCTCTGAGTTCAAGACCAGCCTTGCGTACAAGTGAGCTCCAGGCCACTAAGGGCTGCACACTAAGACCCCATTTCAATAAAATAAGAATTACAAGTGAGGTGTGTTGGTGAGCTCCAGGCCAGCCAAGTCTATGTAGTGAGACCCTGTCTCAAAAGAGCAACAACAGGGCTGGAGAGGTGGCTCAGTGGGTAAGAGCACTGACTGCTCTTCCAAAGGTCCTGAGTTCAAATCCCAGTGACCACATGGTGGCTCACAACCATCAGTAATAAGATCTGACACCCTCTTCTGGTGCATCTGAAGACAGCTACAGTGTACTTAGATATAATAATATACAGGCTGGGTGTGGTGGCGCACGTCTTTAATCCCAGCACTCGGGAGGCAGAGGCAGGCGGATTTCTGAGTTCGAGGCCAGCCTGGTCTAAAGAGTGAGTTCCAGGACAGCCAGGGCTACACAGAGAAACCCTGTCTCAAAAAAACCAAAATAAATAAATAAATAAAAATGTGTGTGTGTATGTATATATATATAAAAAGAGCAACAACAAAATCAAAACAAAATCAAACTAAAGGATAATTCTGAAGACACTACAGAAAGCAGTACATTATACCAATACCAGAGAGTGGTGAACAGAGTATGAAGGGAATATGGAAGAAGTACAGAAGCCTCCTCCAAGGCTTGGGAGGAGGTGTGGGATAGATATCAGGGAAGGCTTTACAGAAAGGGTGTTGTCAAATGCTCATTCAGCCCAGAGTCAAAAACAGAAGTTGAGACAGTGGATTAAAGAACTGTAAAGGCCTACAGTCAGGGACACAGGGTGAGCTTAGGCCTGCAAGAGCTTCAGTAGAGTTGGAATATGGAACACAGGGGAAGGGCTGGTGATGGCCAAAGCTGGGAAGTCAAGTGGGGCCTGGTCACCAGAGCCTTCATGCTACCCAAGGAAAGGTCTGCAATGAGAATGATAGGGCAGCAGGCAGAAGAGGAAGAACAGCATAGAAAACTCGCCTTTACTGTTAAAGCAATCAAGTCACAATGGTGGCCCCGAGCTAAGGTAGTGGCAGCTGGGATTCAAGGCATTCACCTACGGGACATAATAATAAAGCACAATGGACTTGGCAGGCAGAAGAGGCTAACAGCAAACACACCGAGTCAGGCTGGCAGGGGCCTGCCGACTTGAGACTGATCCCCGGGACACATGGTGAAAGAGAACCAACTCTCACAAGCTGTTCTAGGACCCCACACCTTCATGAAGGCACACACATGTACACACACAGACACACAAAAGAAACATTTAAAAAGGCATTGGCAGAAGGAATGGAGCAAGGCTTCTGTGAACAAGGGGCACTTATGCTCAAACAAAATCACATGACCCCAAAAGCTAAGCGAGAAACAAAAAAATGAAATATTTGTGTACCATGTTCAGAGGTTAAAGACTACTTTTTGCTCTTTCAGAGGACCCAAGTTCAGTTCCCAGCAACCATATCTGGTAGTTCAATATTGCCTGCAACTCCAGCTCCATATGTAACACCCTCTTTTGGACTCCCAGGGTATCCCAACTCACCTGTGCACGCGTCCACACAGACATATTATGGATTTATATAAGTAAAACAAAACAATCACCTAGCATATCCAGCAGGCAACTTCCCAGCAGAGTAGGCAAGGGCCTGATGGAAGTCAGCACCGACTTTACAACCCTCAAACCACAATAACCTTGTACCTCCAAAGACAGACAATAAAGGTAACTATTTATAAAGGACACCTTTCTCTTCGTTCAGCAGGGCCCTCTCCAAAAAGTGTGATAGGCTCTCCCAAGGCTCTAAGGCAAGCCTTGACCTCTGCGTCATCTGTGGACACATTGATCTGCCGGGCTCGCTTTCTTCTTTCAAACTCCGCCAAGACTTCTGCCTGCCGCTCACTGATGTGCTCTTCAATCTCAAACACTTCTCCTACGCAGAGAACAGGCAACATGGGGGAAAGAAACGATTAGCCAATCAGAGTCTGTGTGTCCTGCAGTACAGCTTCTTAAAAAGCGTGGAGCTCACAAAGACTCCAGCAACATCAGAGGGTTCCTGTTGGGCTGCACCATGCGTCTCTGCTGCAGCCTTGGTTCTGAGCATGTGCAACTCTGTAATGTACTTACTGCCTGCCATGCCTCACAACACTAAGGAACACCACACTCAAAGTGGCTCAGAGCATTATAGATGTTGAATTGCAATGTCTTCACTGGACAAAGTTATAAGGAAACAATTTAATTTCCTCAGCATCAAGTATCAAATAGTTTTATCTTTGGATTATACTGTGTTAAAATATTTGATTATTTAGAATTGCTGTTTGGCCACAATAGAAAAGAAAGATGGGGAGAAGCTCAGGGTATACCTGTAAGTTCAGCACACAAGAGGAGGCACAAAGACCATGAGATCAATGTTGTACTTGGCTGTAGTGAGACTGAGGGCAGCCTGGTCTATACAGTCCTTGTTAGAAAGAAAGGACAGAAGGAAGGGCCAACAAGAAGAATATTCACTATCTGAGTTGCCCTGACTTACAATATTAAAATTTCAGCCAACATTTAATTCTCTATCAATAAACAAGTATGTCCATCTTATTAATACTGAAATTTGTTTTGGTCTTTAAAAGTTGAAAAGTTGTAAGCGTATGCAAGAACTGTATCTAACCTATCTTACTTTTGAACTGTATCCAATCTATCTTACTTTTTATAGCTTACCATTTTCAATTTTCAGCTTATTAAATGATAGTAAACTCATAAACCCAAGTGATGCTTTAAACTGAGAGCAGGAGGGCCAGGTCACCTCTTCCATTATTTCATTATCTCTTTCTATAGCTTAGAACATTTTTTATTTGGAAAGCCCAACTCCTACCTGCTAAAACAGTACCCCAGGAGAGCATTCACACACAGTGAGACGAAATAATGGCTAGGAAAAACAGGATTCCTTTGACAACAAGGTAAGTCTTTTTGGATACTATGGTGATTAGTTTTAAAACCCACAAGCACTCTGGAGACAGGCAGGAGAACATCTGAGTTGGTGCCCCCCAGCCAGCTTGGCCCATGGCCACACTGAGAAACCCTGTCTTGAAAAACAGAAACAAAGCCGGGCGTGGTGGGTGGTGCACGCCTTTAATCCCAGCACTTGGGAGGCAGAGGCCAGCCTGGTCTACAGAGTGAGTTCCAGGACAGCCAGGACTACACAGAGAAACCCTGTCTCGAAAAAAAACNAAAAAAAAAAAAAAAAAACAGAAACAAAAAGGAAAACACAAACAAAAAAACCTAGAAAAGTAAAGAATCCTATAAACAGTTACACATCAATGCCAGAACTAGCTTACATCTCCCACAGACAAATACACCAGCTGCACCCAAACCCAAACATCCACTGAAGAAGTCTACAGAGATAAAGAGTAATTCCTGCATAAAGTACAAGAAAACCACTCACTGGACCATGACAAGTAGGCAAAGTCACAGGCTCAATGGTGAAAAGGGAAGGGTAAGATTGCATGCAGGTGCGTTTGCAAGTATGTCTTGCCAACATTTGATTATAACTAGGCACCACCACATTCAGCATTTTTTTTTTTTTTTTTTAGAAAAAGGAAAAACAAGCCAGTGAAGAAAACCATGGGTTCTGGGGCTCAATCTCAGGTCCTAATGGTCACACAGAAAAGCTTTTGGCACCTGAACTAGCTCCCCAGACCAATAGAAGGTTTTGGCCTTATAAACCTAATACTATGTGGTTTGGGAAGGTGTTCATCAGAATATTGAATCATCAAAGGTACATGGTGGTGTACATCTGATTCTAGTACCAGGGAGGAGTTGGGAGGAGTTCGAGGTCAAAGGTAAGAGACTGGGGGAAGATGGGAATGTATGGCTCAGTGGCAGAACAGTTGCCTAGCATGCAAAAAACCCGGGTTGGATTCCCAGCACTGTTTAAAAAAGTGTGTGTGGGGGGGTAATGACCTACAATTTGCATCTTACCGGATGTTATATTAATATTTCCTGCTTCAATGCCTGCTTTGAGTCCTTCTTTTCCCAAAATCCCAGACTCTCCTTTGGCCAGGCGTTCCCGCTCTTTCTCTTCCAAGCTTCCATAGTAGATGTGTGGTTTCTTCACAACGGGAGCAACTAAATCATCAGGCGCCTTGGTTTTGGTTGTCTGTTAAATCAAAGACCCAGACTAAGGTTTAGTTCCAGCAAACCACCCTGCTTCCTAAAAGAATGAAGCTAATGCTGCACTTTCATCCTTTTTCCTCTCAAAACTAGAGGAGAAAGTCGAAACGGACTTTGTGCGAGTTAAGGCTCTTGTTAAGTTTGGCACACAAATACGACCCAATCAATTTCTGCCTGATGTGTCTAGGTTGTTTTGGGGCCCGTTACTTTAGTCGACTGGAAAAGCAATCTCCGGTTTTACGAAAATAACTTCTCACTACTGGGCAGACACTAAAAACAACCTAAACAATCAGGGTGGCTCTAGGTGCACCAACTCGCAATGTTACTGGAATACACAATTTAAAGACTTTCAGAGCCTATTACAAGTTGGGAGGCCTCATCATAGTAAGTACGAGTCGGACAGCTTAAGCCAGGACACAACCCGATTCCAAAGCACCGTGTTTTGGAGCAGTCAGAAAAAGTGGTCACTGCTCAGGACTTAAGAGCAGTGCAAAGAGCAGCACGCGAAGCCATCAGGAAAGGGCTACTAAGGTCCACACTAGGGTCCCTACACTAGGGTCCCTCTGCCTTCCTCCTCCTCCTCTGCCCAGACCCGTAAGGTAACGGCCCTTTCCCACGGGATCCCCCGGCCTCTCTAGGACAGGCCTGAGCTTAGATCCGGAGCTCCGTACCGTGGAGGAGGCTCGTGAGGAGGCCATGCCGGGCTGCGGAGACGCGAGGCCCTAGCCAAATCCGCGTTCTGCTTTTCAGACCGGGAACCGCGCGCCTAGCAAAGTGGAAGTGCGTCACTGGCCGGAAACGTATCTGGAACGTACTCGGAGCTCTAGGAGTCGCGAAGTATCTTGGGAGTGGTAGTCGCCAAGGGTCGGCTGGAGCCGAGGGGCGTGGCCTTACAGAGTGACACAACCTCGCGGGAGAAGAGGCGCATGGGAAGAGAAGCGCAGAGCGGCCTGGGAGGTGTAGTTCGGGCTGCGCAGCGATGGCGTCGTGGTGGGAGTTGAGTTTCTGGGGAACTGCAGAGGCCTGAAAAGAGGTAGGTTTGCGGATCGCAACCATAATCTGGAACAAAACGAGGGTCTCTGCTCTCCTTCGGGAGGCCTTCCGCCATTTCGAAGCTGAGGCCTGTGTTGCCATGGAAATCTCTCCCTAGACTTCTGCAGCCTTGGAGCTGGGAAAGGACTGTTGTCCACGACGGAAGTCCTTCGGGGGCCCCTCGTAACTCGGTGGTTACGTAGTCAGTTTGGGCTTCAAGAAGATATTAAACTCTAAGACCTTCTAAGGCTAAAATAGAGATGTGGTGGAGGAGCTGCGGCCTAGTTTGTTGTTGGTTTAGTTGTCTACAGCCTATTCTTTGTCTGTTCTTTGAAATGAAGGTCCATGAAGGCGTCAAGTAAAGTGCAGACCAGCAGCTGTGGCTCCAATGAATGCTAGGCCATCAGAGATAAGGGTTTATTGTTTTTTTAAATCCTTACATGAAAGCCGTGGGGATTGCAAAAATATTCGCGTTTGCCGAGCTGAACAGACTCACTTCCACTCTCAAGCCCCTGCCCTGCAGAACTCCAATGAGAAGAGCACTTCCTCTTCGAGGACTTACTAATGCCGAGTTACGCGCAAGGAGCTTGTTCTGTTTTTGTCATTTAAGTCACGGACAACAAGAGTACAAACCAGAAAAAAAAAATTCTGGGGAGAAAAGGTAATCTGTCATTCTGGAGCGGTAGTAGTAGGATGAGTAACGTGGCGGGTGGCGAGCCGCCGAGCCGCCGCCGCGCTTTTAACCCGTACTCATTATTGCTCTCCAGCGGTGAGGCTTCCAGCTCCTTCACAAGTAGGGAACTGATTTTTTTTTTTTCATAAGTGTTTCTTCCTTTTCCCTTTGGAGCTGGCTTCCGTTTCTCTACTTAAGGATTTGGTAAAACGTAGTATCTGATAGAATAAAGCCGTTTTGAAATGTCACGGGCCAGTGTTTTGTGTTGATTAGATTACCCCTTGCCGTGCTAAGCCTCCTGAGAGAAGTGTAAATGTTTTGAATACATTGTAGTGTTTTGTTTCGTTCTGGATGCATGCAATAATAATTTATATGAACGCACACATTCATATAACACAGCAGAATTTTGATGTAGATCGCTATCATTTAGATCTTTATTTTAGTGATCTATGTGTAACTTTTATAGGATACTGATTTCGCTTTTTTTTTTTTTTTGCTCAGGCCCTGCCCTCCCCACTCACCCTGCTTGCTCCAGCCCTAAGATTTATTTATTTATTATATATAAGTACAGTGTAGCTGTCTTCAGATACACCAGAAGGGGGCATCAGATTTCATTATGGATGGTTGTGAGCCACCATGTGGTTGCTGGGATTTGAACTCAGGACCTCTGGAAGAGCAATCAGTGCTCTTAACTGCTGAGCCATCTCTCCAGCCCACATTGTTTTTCAAGACAGGGTTTCTCTGTGTAGCCCTGGCTGTCCTGGAACACGTTCTGTAGATCAGGCTGACCTCAAACTTACAGAGATCCTCCTGCCTCTGCCTTCAGAGTGCTGGGATTAAAGGTGTGCGCCACTACCACCCAGCTTCTGATACTAACTAAACTGTTTGTTTCAATTTTATAAAACTGGAATAATTTTTCAAGTTTCCCAAGGCGTCTGTATTAAATAGTATAAAGAATGGGAATGTGGGCTGCTTCAGTGGGTAAAGGAGCCTGTGCTAAGTGTGATGCCCCACTTGGTAGAAGGAGAGAACTGATACCTGTAGACCAGGCTATCCTTGAACTCACAGAGACCCACCTGCTTCTGCCTCCCAACTGCTGGGATTAAAGGGTTGCACCACCACTGCCTGGCTATGGTGGCTTTTTATGTGGGTGGTGGGGACTTGAAGTCAGGGCCACAGGGCAGGGCAGGAAGTGCTCCTGCTCAGCCATCTCCCAAACTCCTTTGCTCTTTTTATTTCTTGTCTGGTTTTTTGTTTTGTTTTGTTTAGTTTTGAGATAGGGTCTCCCTATGTTTCTTTGGCTGGTCTCCAACTTCTGGGCTCAAGTGACCCCAGGAAGCTGTGACTTTCGTTGAGTGTCACTGCCCTCAGCTCGTTTCTTTTACCTAGTGTGCCTTTTGGAGGATATTGGAGCACAAGGTGATGGTTGGGTGTCTTGCTTGGGAGGCCACAGCTGGAAGGGTCTTGGGACCTGAGATTGGGGGCCCAAGCTTGGTTTCTGACCTAAGAACTCAGGACAGAGAATGGGTTCTGTTCTGCTCTGTCAGGGGGTTTGGAATAAAGCATCTCAAAAAGTGTTAAAAAGGAAGAGGGGGGGGGAGGGGAGGAAGAGGGGGAGGGGAGGGGAAGGGAGAGGGGAGGAGAGGAGAAGAGAAGAGAAGAGGAGAGGAGAGGCTGGCTTAGATCCTCTGATGGCAATTTGCTGGGTTTTGTTTTTAAAGATTTTTATTTTAAATTTTGTGTGTGTAAGGACTGAAGAGATGGCTCAGCAGTTAAGAGCACTAATTGCTCTTCCAGATGTCCTGAGTTCAGTTTCCAGCAACTGCATGGTGACTCACAACCATCTGTAATGCCATCTTCTGGTGTGTCCAAAGATAACAACAGTGTACTCACATGTATAAAATAAATAAATCAATCTTTTTTTTAGTATATGTAGGTCCTTGCGTGCAAGAAGCGAAGGAGGCATAGGCACCTGCTCCCCAAAGCTGGAGCTACAGGCAGGAATTGAACTTGTGCCCCTGTATATGCTTAGGATATGCTCTGAAACAAAGAGCCGTCTCTTTAGCTCCAGCAATAAATGGATGTCTACAGATTTTGAAGTCTATGCCTGGAATCTAAATGAGTTAGTGTAATGTCTTGTTCATTTCATTGTTCCTGTTTACAGATTCATCTGTCTGTAGCTGAGGCTTGGCCCTGCAGCTTTTCCCCTCCTGCCACTTCACCAACCCCCAGCTCACAGGCTCTGGTTCCCCTGAAGTCCCGGTTGACTTCAATATGCTTCGACGGAAACCAACTCGCCTGGAGCTCAAGCTCGATGACATTGAGGAGTTTGAGAGCATTCGAAAGGACCTGGAGGTAAGGACTCAGTTTCTGATTCTTAGGGGGAACAGCAGAGAACTCAGGGCTCAGTGGCCTGAAACAACAGGAAATGACCCCTTTACAGTTATGTTTTTTTTTTTTTTTTTTTTTTTTTTTTTTTTTTTTTTTTTTTTTTGGTTTTTTTGAGACAGGGTTTCTCTGTGTAGTCCTGGCTGTCCTGGAACTCACTTTGTAGACCAGGCTGGCCTCGAACTCAGAAATCTGACTGCCTCTGCCTCCCGAATGCTGGGATTAAAGGCGTGCGCCACCATGCCCGGCCTACAGTTATGTTTTTAAAATAGTACTGTTTATTTATTTATTTTTTTAATGTCTTTTTGATATGTTGCCCCATCCCAAATTACCCCCCAGGTCCTCCTTACCCATCCAACTTTGTTCTTTCTCTTTCTCTCAAAAACAATACAAAAACAAATCCTCAAAACAAGAAACACAGAGTCCACAAAAGTACCATTGAGTTCATTTTTGTATTGGCAACTACTGGCCATGGAGCCTGCTCAGGAGTGACATGGGAGATGTTGGAGAAGATTGATTTCCTGTCAGTCGCAGATAGCTTCTTGGTTAGGGGTGGGTGAGGCCCTTCTGGCTGGAACCTGTGCAGGTGTTGTGTGTGCTGCCACAGTCTGTGAGTTCATATGTGCACCAGTGCTGTTGTCGGGGTGATGCTGTTCCCTTAGGGGTCATCCCTCACCTCTGGGTCTAACAATCTTTCTGCCTCATCTTCCACATGGATCCCGAGCCTTGAGGGCGGAGTTTGATGAAGACGTTCCAGTTAGGACAGGGTGCTTCAGAGTCTTCCTCTCTACGCATTGTCCTCTTGTGGGTCTCTGGGTTAATTCCCATCTCGTGCAAGAGGAAACTCCTCCGACGGGGCTGAGCGGGACACTGACCTGTGGCCATGGCAACATGATGTCATTTTATTGCTCTGATCCTTTAGCAGAATTGTCTTAGGTCCCCAGGCCTGAGGCCTATCTAGTCTCAGGTTTGGGCTAGGCAAACACTCCACCAACAGAGCAACATCCCAGCCTGTTAGCATTTATTATAACTTGAAGTTACTCTGATTTTTCCCCCTTGATGCTGGAGATCAATGTAGGACCTTGTGTATTTTAGACAGAAACTTACTGAACATTCACCTGTAAATGGCATTTTAAATATTACTTAATTACTCTTAGTTATTAATATGACCCAACCAGCCCCACAATAATCTAGGCAGAGTCCTGTGGATTATGAAATCAGCTTTAGCGCAGTTACTAGCCAAATTACCCTTAATCTTTTTTTCTATGTCCCAGACTGTTATTCTCAGCTGTGCTGCCCAAGCACTTGCTGTTTGAGTCTCCTCTGGCTTATTTCTACTGCATCAGCCTGCCCTGGGGCATTTCACTCGGCTACATGCTCCTGGTCCATCAAATCTAATGGAGACCTCCTGGTCTCTGTCTTCTTTCTCCGTCTCCTCTCTCTTTCATTTTCCCTTCTCCTTTCCTCTCTTCTTCTCTCCTTGTGGTCCTTACCTGTGACCCCTAGCCCAGTAACCTAAACCCCTAATATCTTTATTCTCCCAAGTAATTGGCTGTAGCCACTTTTATTTAACCAATAGCCTTAAATTGGGGAGCAAGGTTTATACATTATTTGGTATACATGAGGATCTTTGGGAGCAAACAGAAGTTGGGGGCCACTATTTAGTATTTGAATACATAGCAGCACCAGACAACCCCAACATTCACCTGTTCCTTGCAATCATTTGATCATTTATTATAAAGTCTTTTCTATTAGGAATGCTCTTCACCACTAAATTTCTAGAATCTAGCCTACAGTGGAGTACTATTTATATTTTTGTTTGAGACAGGATCTCACTGTCTGGAACCCATTGTAGACCAGGCTGGCCTTGAACTTGAACATCTGCCTCTGCTTCCTGAGTGGCGGAGTTACAGGCATACGATACCATACCTTGCAGCTGTATTTTTCTAAATCTGGCTTTGCCATATAATGTTAGATAGCCATTAATCAGAATAAATTCTTTGGAGGCAGAGGTAGACAGATCTGTAGGCCAACATGGCCTACAGAGCAAGTTCTAGGACAACCAGGACCATTACACAGAGAAATCAAAATAAATAAATAAATAAATAAAATAAAAAAAAAAATAAAAATAAAAGAAACAAAAAGATTCTTTCACACCTTCCAGATGAAGGATGAGGTCCAAATCCTAGGCATGGTACCTGAGGTCCTGTGGTCATCCCTCCACTTCCTCTCCAGGTCATCTTTGCTCTCACTGCTGTGTACTGTTCCTTTGTCTGACGTGTCTATCCTGTCATCAGGTTCCCCGTCTTGACTTGGCCCCTTCCAGTCCCCAGTTGGGTTAAGTCACCACCCTGTGCTGGATTCTTACAGGTGCCACCACTTTCTGTTGTGACTGTGTTGGTCTGTTTTCTTCAGCGGGGCAGGAAGCTCTGTAAAGGTGGGATTCATATATTGAGCTCTGGACTCTTCTTAGGGCTCTCTGCAGGCCTATTTGTATTTCCTGCTCAGGGAGGTACTTTATTTCTATCACAGGGAGCTTACATCTTGCATGTACCCAGAATGTGATTGGCTTTACATCGTTCATATGAAGACTGATAATGTAGGTTTCTCTTGCTCTTCATCCCAGCAACTGTAGTGTTCCCCAAGTGTTGTCAGTTTTTGCTTTGTGCCTGTGTGTGTGTGTGTTTGTGTATTAAACTTCTTTTCACTCTCTTCTTAGTCAACACTACAAAAAATTGACTTTAAGAAGTTCACCCCAAAAATCTTTATGAAAACTACTTCTAAGAAGCAAAGGAATCTCTGAGAATACTCAGTTGGAATGAAATAATTTAAAGTTTCATGCTGTGAACAACTACAGAGTGTTCCAGACTCTAGTTACAGAGGTGTAAACAAAGTTCAGTAAAAATGAAATACGAAGGAGTGGAGGCGGAAAGATGACTCAACAGTTACGAAAAAGTGCTGCTCTTGGAAAGGACCCCACTTCAGTTTCCAGTATACACATGGCCACTTACAACCATCTGTGACTCCAGTTCCAGGGGTCCTGACGTCCTCCTCTGGCCTCCCACAGACACTGCATATACATGGTATAGATTCATACATCAAAACCTTCATGGGGCTGGAGAGGTGGCTTAGTTAAGAGCACTGGCTACTCTTCCAGAGGTCCTGAGTTCAATTACCAGCCAACCATATGGTGGTTCACACCATCTCTGATGCCCTCTTCTGGTGTGTCTGAAGATAGTGACAGTGTACTCACGGACATGAAATAAATCTTAAAAACAAAACAAAACAAAAAAACCCTTTACGATTTTTTTTTTAAAAGAGCAGAGCAGCTCTTGCTCTCTTGCCTTGTCCCCCCCCATTCTCTTCTACCCCTCTCGTCTACTTCTGCTTGCGCTCTCTCTGTCTCTCTGTCTCTGTCTCTGTCTCTCTCTCTCTGCCTCTACTACCCTCTTGACTCCCCTCCCTAAGCCCTTAATAAACTCTATTCTATACCCAGTGCTGGAAAAATACAAGGTACTTATAAAAAAAAAAAAAAAAAAAAGCAGAGCCAGGTACAGAAATACACAGTTGCAGTGTTAGTACTTGAGCGTCATGGGCAGGAGAAGTTAGACAGCCTGGGCTGTAGACTTCAACCAGGGAAGGAGGGAGGGACAGAGGAAGACACACTTTTTCTATGGCTTTCATTTAATTCATTGCAAGAGTGAGTGTCCCTCCTTCCAAAGCTGCTTGAAAGGACCCCCACCCCACACCTTTAGTGGAAAGGCAGTGAGCTGACTCTGCAGAGACAAACCCCATCATGTCAGCATTTATGACTCATTATAGCTGAAGTTTGAACCTTACTTGAAACTCATTCAGGTCTGATGATGCATGCCGACAATCCCAGCACACAGGAAGGAATCTGCGGTAGATCTGGCCTGCACAGTGAGAGCCTATCTCAAAAAAAAAAAAAAAAAAAAAAAAAAAAAAAGAAA
>NC_034595.1:16291381-16327071 GCF_900095145.1 Mus pahari | reverse complement strand
AAAAAAAAAAAAAAAAAAAAAAAAAAAAGGAAGGAAACTTTATCCTTAGTAATTACTACCAATCTGAGTTCTTAGGAAGCAAACAGCCATGGGCTGGGAAGACTGCACAGTGAGTGACACTTGCTGCCAAGTGTTCAATCTCAGGACTGAACAGTTTCATTAGTAGGATGTACGTGATAAGTGTAAGTTGTAGCTGTTGAGTTTTGAATTGAAATGAGAGCAACTACAAGTGGGATAGAGCCAATTGGTGTATAAAGTAGAAAGTAAAGTGACTTTCTTCGGGCCTGCCCCAACCCCCACATTACGACACAGAGACTTAGTAAGCTTTGAGCACTATTGGGGTGGGGGGGTAAATCTCAGCTTTTCAAACCTGACAGTACTTGCCTGGTGTTTGTCCCGCCCTGTGGTCTGTTACCTGTCTGTCTTAAGTCTCTTCTTGGCACCTGCTTCTTCATCTGTATCCCACTGGTGACTCTTTCTCAGAGTTCAGTCTCTTCAGAAGTCCTGCCTGCCCTCTCCCGTTGCTATAGGCCATCCTCTTTTTTATTCAAACCCATCAGAAGCGAGGGAGTGTTCACAAAATACGACCCAGGTGCTGAGCAACTGGAGGAAGAGATGGCCTGGATGTGGCAGATTCTTATATGTGGCAGAATCAGTGTCCGAGTAATACCAAGGCAGCCTTTGTACAGTGCACACAAACATCGATCCAATAGTAAGTGAGGGTGTTTGTGTTCTAAGATGCTTATGTGGAGGTCAGAGCACAACTTCTGGAGTTGGTCTCTCCCACCTTGTTGAAGCAGGGTCTCTTCCTGTTAATGTTGCATATACTTCAGGATAGCTTTGCCCATGAGCTTCTGGTGGGCTCTGCCTTCCAGCTTGTTGTTAGAGGAGTTGGTGCTACAGAGCTCCACCTATATGCAGTTTTGTTTTGTTTGTTCGTTTTAAAAACATATGGGTTCTGGGCCTTGAACTCAGATAATCAGGCTTGGGCAGCTAGCTTGCTGGCCAAGTTCCTTGTATTTGCTTCTTAAAGATAACCACTGGGAATTTTTCATATTTGGACACATTGTAGATTTTGGATTTTTGGCTTAGGGATGCTTTATCCCGGTAACTAATGCATAAGTTCCAAACTGTGAAAAAAACCCTCAGCCTCAAATATGTGAGGTCCCAAACACTTCAAAGAAGGGATCCTTCGCCTTGCCTTATTGGATTGACTGTTAATTAACTGATGTTGGGATTTGAGGAGTTAGTTTGCTAGTAGGTGGTATATAATTATCAACATAATTTCAGTGATCAGAGCCCGTAAGCTGTGCTCCCAGGAAAGAACTAGAGATAAAGCATCTATTGACATTTTAAAAAAAGAGTTATTGACATCCAATGCCATCTTTATAGTTAGGCAGTGGTAGCTATGGGAATTGTGTAGCCACTGGTGACTTGGAGCCACACCTCATTTGTGAAAGAAGGAAGCCAAATTCTCCCTCTGTATCCCATATTCAACTTGAATTGGAAAGGTTGAGTTCAGTCTCCAAATGACCATAAAATTAGTCTGGGCTCCTCACTGTTGCTACCACAGGAGGAAGAAGGATTGTGAATCAGAGGAACCAAGCCTTGATTGGTGAAACTTCATTGACCCAAGCTTTGAAGATACAGATGAGAGCTTAAGAGGATATTAGGAGGGCTGGTGAGATGGCTCAGTGGGTAAGAGCACCCGACTGCTCTTCCGAAGGTCCAGAGTTCAAATCCCAGCAACCACATGGTGGATCATAACCATCCATAACAAGATCTGATGCCCTCTTCTGGAGTGTCTGAAGACAGCTACAGTGTACTTACATATAATAAATAAATAAATCTTAAGAGGATATTAGAAGTGGGGCATACTTACAAATTGTCTGGTCTTGTGAAAGCCCCATGTTTATGGTCTTGTACATATATGTCTGTGTTTGCTTATCCACACCAGGTTGGTTGAGGCATAGAGTGGAACCAAAGAACCCTTTCAGGAGATGATTCTGTATGCCTTGTGCACATCAGAAGTGGAAATTTTTGTTGGTGATAGTAAAACAATATTCAGAAGCATGTACTGCTTTGAACTGTACAGCAAGATTGAAAGCAGTAGTTGTAAAAACGGTGGGGGAGGATTTGGCTCATAACTTGTTTCCGTTATCATTCAGTTGACTCAGAAATAACTCTGTTCATTGGCATCATTTTGACATGGCCCACTTTGAACAAGATGTACTCCACTGGATAGCAAGGGGGCTGTCGGGATGAATCTGGTGATCTTTCTAGGTTGTGAAGGGAACTTTGGATGTGCTGGAATAACTTTGGTCATGTTGGCAACTTTGGTAGAAGATGAGGCTACAGTGTCGAAGGTGGTGGTGCAGAGGTAGTCGTGGAGCAGGCTATGGTGGCTATATAGATTGTAAACAGAATTGGGATGTGGAACCTAAGGTAGATACAGTAGTGGTAGAATACATGATGACCCCAGTGAAGGGAAATTTGCCACTGGTATAATTACAGAATAATGAGAACTATCATGGCTTTGGACATCGGTCAAATCATAGACTAGGAAATAAGCAGTTTTAGTGCAGAAACTCAGGCAGGTGGTTGTGGCGATGTAGCATAATTCTGTTTTTTTTTTTTTAAAGTAAGATTTCACTATGTAGCCCAGGCTGGCCTTGAACATGTAATAGTAATAGTCAAGTAGCAAGAGTTCTGTTCTGGTTTTGTTTTTTTGACACAGGGTTTTTCTGTAGCCTTGGCAGTCCTGGACTCCACTCTGTAGATCAGGCTGGCCTCCATCTTAGAGATCTCCCTGCCTCTACCTTCCTAGTGTTGAGATTAAAGGCCTGCACCGCCATGCCTGGCAAGTAGCACAATTCTAAACAGAGCAGAGAAGGACTTCCATTCTTAGGCAAGAGTTGTCAGGAGAGCTATAGGGTTACTTAGGGACAGTCCAGCTACATGCCTTAAAGAAAGTCTAGGAAATCAGCCACAGAGGGAGTAACACCCATAACAGGAAGGTTTCTACAGTGTAAGCAGGAAACCCTTCTTGTTTAGAAGTCCCAAGCCACAAGTTGCAACAAGTGTGGTAACTGTTGACACATTGTGGTGCCAGCTGGATTGTCATCAAGGTCATCTGTCTATTGCAGATTTGTTTCTTTCTTGGTTTGTTTTGTTGTTTTGAAGCAGGTTTCTCTGTGTCGTCCTGGCTGTCCTGGAACTCACTTTATAGACCAAGCTGGCCTCAAACTCAGAGATCCACCTGCCTCTGCCTCTTGAGTGCTGAAATTAAAGGTGTGTGCCACCTCCTGGCTGTAGATTTTCTTTTCATTGCATCAGATTTATTACTTGGTGAATAGCAGTACTAGTAGTACCAAGAGGAAAGTTTTCAAAAAAAATTTCAAAACAAACCTAAAACCAACACAGGGACTGGGATATAGCACGGTGGTTGCTTACTTGCCTACAATTCATGAGGCTTGGATTCAACTCCTATTATCACCAAAATTTAAAAGCCAGAAGGAAGCCCCTCCACTCTGACCTATTGACAAGGTAGCATAATGTCCCTGTATATTGTGTCACTGTAGTCAGCATGGAACCAGTCTTCCGGGCTGTGGGCTTTTGGTGGCTGCTAGTCATGTTTACCATTTGTTCTCACTGACAGTAATATGCCGAAACAACTTTTGTTGCCCTTTATCTGCTATCTCCAACTGCAGGTTCCCTCTTGGCCTTTGTATCATACCCTAATTCCTCATACCCTCTTTCTGTGTTTGGCATTGGGGGCTTTCCCAATATAATCCAGAGTACTTTATGTTATAATTAATAGTTTACATGCCCGTTTGCCTTCTAGACTGTGACATCCCGGGATGTTGTGCTATATTTTCTACATTTGCATGTCCTTATCCTTGTTACTATCCTAAACTTGAGCTGTCAGCTTATTGTTTATTAGCCCAAATTCTAGCTAAACGTTTGTTAACTGAAAGAATGTTGTGCTGTATCCTAACTTTTTTTTTATACTTCCAGGCCCGTAAGAAGCAGAAGGAAGATGTGGAAGGTGTAGGAACCAGCGATGGTGAAGGAGTTGCTGGACTCAGCAATGACCCCAAAAGCCGGGAACAAATGATTAATGATCGAATTGGTTATAAACCCCAACTCAAGGGCAACAACCGCACATCTCAGTTCGGAAACTTTGAATTTTAGAGATGGATTCTCTTGCATGCCAGACCCCTGGGACAGAATACAATGATGACAGAAGTACCAACAAGATTTAGAGAATTAAGTGTGTGCAACGAAGCAGAATGTTTTCTGTCTCCTGCAGGGAGAGGTGACTTCTGTGTGAAATTACTGCTGTCCAACCTTTCTGATAGGCTGGAAGCCAAATTCTGGCTTGTTCCTGAAAAATTGGACTGCAGAAGGCTTACCTGATTTTTGTTTTTAAAAATAAATATATTTTTGGAAAAAATGTGAGACGTCCTTAAAGGCAGCAGCACTGCTAACCCCCAGCTCTGACAGGTAACTGCTACAAGTGACACCATCCTCCTGTCCTTATAAAAAGACCCCAGACCCTGAACACTTGCAGTTGATCCCCTGGACCGACTTAACGTGTTTATTCACTGTATGGTGACTGCTGACTATCCTTCAAGCATCAGAGATCCCAGATGAGTGTGCTCAGGCTGCAGTCCAGCACTTGGGAGGCTGAAGAAGGAATCTCAAAGAGTTGGAGGCTAGTCTGGGCTACAGAGCAAAACCCTGTCTCAAAATGTCAACCAAAGGAACCAAGACAAAGATCCCTGCCCTCATGGAGACTGGATTCAAATGATCATATTGTCAGAATCAAATTCACTTACAGGAAGGCTTTACACAGGGGGAAGCACAGTGAGAGATATTCTGTTCTTCACTTGGGACTTCACTCGCACAGCTCCCATCTGAGAGCTACTCTGGATACTTTCGCACCATGCCCTATTTTTACCACAAAACCCAGGGACAGAACCACCAGCCGTGGAAGCCAGAATATCTGGAATCAAGTTTCAAAGAAACTCCTTAGCTGGGATTTACCCAGGATTTTGGATAGCTCCTGAGTGATGTGAATGGGAAGGTAGAGACAGGGGGATGTATAGTTCCCTCTTCTGCTCTAAGCTTTTCTACAAAACCTTTATTCTAGTTTTATTGATGACTCCTAAGTCCTATTACCTTCCTGTATTAGAACACAATAAAACCCCCAAGACACAGGCTGTACATAGACCCTTATTATTGCAGCCTGCAAAGGCCTGACAGGGGGCCAAGGAAAGAAAGAGAGGGGTCTGCCTGCTTCGGTCCTTCACTGCAACTCCCCAGTAGGATTTCCCACAGTTGTTTTTGTGCCTCCCGCATGTCTTGCCTTTTGTACTGACAGCTGTCATGCAGAGGGCTGTGTGAGAGTGCTGAGTGATTCGTGAGGATTCTCTTAGTTCCTGAGAGGGCAGGCACACCATTCTGAGTTTGCAGATGTGAACCAGAGCTCAGCCACAAAGTGGAAGGTATGGGGCTGCCTGCTTTCCAAGCCCATGCTTCTTAAGGGCCTCAACTACATTGCTCTAAGTGTTCTCGGCTGAGACTTTAAGAAAGCAGTGTGTGGGGGAGAGAAGATTTTCTATTTTCAAGTTTCCAAGAATTTCTTCTATGCTTTCTTAACAGAATGAGACAGTTATTCATCAGTAGACCAGGACTTACTGCAATTGCTAATCTTTTTGGGCATACCTAAATTATATGTATCAATCCTGTGTTCCTTAGGCTCTGTTTGTTTCAGGACTACCAACACCTAGGAGGTTAGTCACTTTATTCAGAAGAGTGAGCTTTTTTTCCTGAAGCCTTCAGGTGTAATATAATCAGTACACAGTAAAAATGTAGTAAGGCTTGGGCGCCTGTCTTGTGTGGGATGCCTTATCTGTATTACTCTTAATTTAAATAGGTGCTAGTACACAGTAAAAATGTAGTAAGGCTTGGACGCCTGTCTTGTGTGGGATGCCTTATCTGTATTACTCTTAATTTAAATAGGTGCTAGTAATCCTTTGTGTGTATGCACATGCAGGGCATGCTAGGGACTGAACCTAGAGCTTAGAAAGGTGCACGAGGCAAGCTCTCAACCAACTGAGCTACACCCATAGCCATTTGTTTTTGCAACAGGGTCCCTCGATGGGCAGAATCCCAGGCCCACCTGCAATTATACCCACCCGCAGTCCTCTCTGACTTCATCTTCATAGCTGGTTCTGAGATCCCTGCTGCTACAGGGGGAGACAGAGAAGCTATGGAGTGTCTTTAAACACAGTACTCAAGTGTCAGGATTACACTTCATTCCCTTTGACTTACAGACCAGGTTGCTGGACTCTAGGATAGTAGAGGGCTCCAGTGGGGTATGTACCCTCCTCCTTCCCCTATATTCTAAGTGGCACACTCCCTTAGAATTCCCTCCCTTCTCTCTGCCACAGAGAAGCAGAGGTAGACTTATTGGTGTTAGGGCCCGAGCTCTCCGAGCCTCTCATGCTGCTGTCTATATTTTTATGGTATTAATAAACTTTTGGCCCAAAAGGAAAATGCACCTGTGTTTCCTTGAATCCCCAAATTGAAGACCTTTCACTAAGTAGTCCAGGTCTTTACTCATGATCTTCCTGCTTCAACCTGCCAAACACTGGAAGGACAGGTATGTGTCACCACACTTGACTATCAATGACTTTGAGATGGTTAGGATAGCAATTCCTAAGTGGTGTAGCAGATTTGAGCCCACTGTCCCCAAAGGCGATGTTTATCACAGTATGCTGAAAGATTGCAGGAGAGGTGATGATGGGCCATCGGGAAGACCATTAACAGTAATACTTGCCCTCTACAGGGATACTACAGGGATGGGCAAAGTCTGGCAGTGAGCCTCCTGGAAGCCAGTGCTCCCACCTAATGGCATGAACACAGGGGTTATGAATTACGGATGAAAGGAGGCAAAGGTTAGTTTTTGAACTTAAGAATTGCTCCTATACTGAAATATTTGCCACTAAGGTCATGCTGACCTTGTGGCAGGCACTAGATCAGCTTAAGAGTGGCAGGAGAGCAACAAGGCCATGCCATGGAAGAGACTGACGTCCCAGAACCAGCTTATTTGGACAGTGTGTAGACAGACATGCATAGAATCACAAAAATCAAAATATTTATTTTGTTTTCTTGCACACAACACTTAAACATTCCCATTACAGCAACCCTGCTCTCCGGGAGCTTACAGTCTCTGAGACAGTCAACGTGAATGTGGACCCAGTGATTAAGGCATTACATCAAATGCAGACCTGTTGTTTGGCTGTATCTTCTGAAGAGGCTGGAAAGGGCAGGCGCAAGATTAAATGGCATGATGGACACTCTGCCTCACTCTCCTGATTTCAATAAGGAACCCAATGCCACAGCCTGGAAGGGATTGTGGGACAACCCTACACAGGAGCGGTGAGGAGACTGATGGATGCTGAGGAGGTTCCTGATGTGGGCAGTGGCTGTTGAGTAGTCTTCCATCTCGGACTGCAGTTAGTGCCTAGGATCTGTAATCCTGTTAACCCTTTACCCAGCTTTATAGAAATTCCAGTGGAGCAACTGCTGCTTGAAGCAAACTTAAGACCTCTACTTGCTTTGTAAATAGAAAATTCTTATTAGGTAATTATAACCATAGCAATAGCCATGCTACTGCATCAGGATAGTGAGAGAGATGTTAAACACTAAGCTACCTGGGATAAAAGACAGATAGGGAAAAGTAGGGCAGGGGCTAAAGACACTCAGCTATAGCCTTCCCACACTTGAAAGGAGTAACTTAGATAAACACAAAGGCTGGGCATTAAAGTTCAGGAGGATGGGACTTACGTTTACCTCTGTTCTGCACTAACCACATTCTCTAGGATGCACTAACTCAGGATCTCAAGTTTAGGATTGCAGTAGACTATTTCTACGCGGAAGCTACCCCAAAGAACCACGTCAGACTGAGGTTTCTCTTGGTTTCGGATTCATAGCACCTTGTTCTTACAGGCCTTGGTTCTTTTCACCTCAGTGATAAGGTCCCGATTCTGATAGTTTATACATTATTTTTAGGGTGTTAGGGTTTAAACACAGGACCTGACATATGCTAGGTAAGTGATTCACATCAGAGCTGCATCTCAGCCCCTGAAAGGTGTTTTATAGCAGCTCATCTGGAGATTCTAGAGAGCACCAGGGTCACCACTAAGTGTGGTTTCTGAATTCCCCTGGGTTTATTATTTCTTGGCTTCTGAGATGACAGCAGGCTATTTGCACCTTAATGTTGGGCTGTCAGTACCTGTCATTCACTGCAGGATGAACTCAAGAGAAAAGCAAAGCTCTAAAGTTGATTTCTAAGATTTTTAGACCTTTTCTTGGTTCAAAGCCACCAAAGTACACATTCCTTGTTCTCTAATATGTAATTGGCACGCACAGAGGAGAAAGTACACACTTAAAAACTGAAACACTGGGCCAACAAGACAGCAGGTTTGTTTCTTCTGCTCTGAGGCACAACTGGATCTAGCACCAAAGAGGGCAGGATTTAACAGACCAGCATAGGAAGAATCACTTTAAAGAGGTAGTTTGGGAACAAGCCTGCATGTAGATTAATGATTGACAGAACATCCAATGAGATCCTTCATTGAGAAGGGGGTTTAGGCCACTGTAATCTATGTAAATCCCTGTAAATAATAAAGGTGGTCAAGTAGCATATGGGGACCTACATAGTGTACACTGAGAACAATTTGGCTATTGGTAGACACATGCCCCATGTCTCTCCAAACAAGGAAGCTTAGTTTATGCCTTTCTGATCTTTTGACTGGCTGACTCACACAGCAGAGCAAAGGTCTCTTAGCCTTCAGATAACTTTCAAGGAACCTTATATCTTTAAAAGTCAGGACTAGAGACTTCATATATGCTGACAAGTATACTTTGGCTGTAATCCCACACACTGTATGTGGGTATACATAAAACATATTTGGAAGTGAATAAATGTTTGTGGAATGATGAAGTATCGACCAGCAGCATTTAGATGTGACATGTGCCCAAGGCATACCACCTACTAACCAGCAATTCACATGTTCATTCCTGATACCAGGTAGCCCCACCCTCTGTCCCTTCTAGGTGCAGCTTTTCTAGTTTAATGCAGAGACTCTTAAGGACTGTCAGTAGAGCATCGCCTAGGAACTTAGAAATGCCAAACTTGGTAGTTCTGGGGTTGAGGTCCACCAAGTAGTGTCTTAACAAGCCCTCTGGGTGATTCTGAAGCACTGTCAAGTTTGAAAATCATAGGTTTTGAGGAACACACACAAACAATACAAACTCTTATTCAGTTGGGACAAACCAAGGTACTGAGTCAAAGTAAAATACTAATGGTTTTATTTAATAATCTCTATTTCTGTTGTCTTAAATTGATTGTCCTGTTTTTTTGATTGGCGAGTTCATTCTAATCAAACGTTAAATAGGAACACAAGTTGATGACTGAGCAGGAATACAGACTCATAGACTCTAGGCCTGTGTTTAGTCCCTACCCACTCTGCACACACTACACAGGTTTCAGTGTAACACATCACCCCTGGAGAGAGGAGCATGTGTCTCCCACTCACTGAGTAAGACTGGAGCTCATTTCTAGTGTGAGATTTAAGTCCCGGTTGGAAGAGATGCCCCTAATTGGCATCAATCCTGTTACAATCCTTTTTTAATCACTGACCCAGAACCCCACCTATCAAATATACATATCTGTTTAAAACAAAATGTACCCCACTCTCCCCGCAAATAAAACAAAACAAAACAAACAAACAAAAAACCCGGAGCAGTAAAAAGAAGCAGATAACAAAGTCTTTAACTAGGAAGCTACCCGGATTAGATAAGGCTCAGGATGATGAGGGAGAAGACATCTCACAGGTGACTTCCCAAGAGAAAAGTCAATCTCATCTTATTAGAAAAACCACTACTCAGAGGCTGTCAGCTAGGCTTCTATTCAGTAGGTGTGTATGTATAGACAGGAGAGAGAAGGGGTGATTGGAAAGGGAATCATGTCTTCCAGTCCCAAGATGCTTCCTACAGCAATTAATAAGGCCATATATGGAGTCTGATGTTAATGGCAGTGCTCTGTGATGTCCACCACCACTGCCTTCTTCCAGCTGAAGAGAAAGTATCCTGTCCCAGCCCCTGCTGCTACTGCAATGCATAGGTACCCATTGTAGGTCATGAAGATGAGCATGAGGAAGTAGCTGATGACTACCTGGATGATGTGCAGCACTGTCTGCAGGAGGTGGGGGAAGCTCAGCATCTGCTGCCTGGGGATAAGCAGAGAAGGAGAGTCAGACATGGGAGCCTGCAGGTCAGGAGAGCAGCCTCAGTTGGACTGCAGCATGGCTATCCTGCAAACTGACGTCCGCACGCCCACGCACATCTGTAAAGAACTTTTGATTCTCCTTGAGACAGGGTCTCATGAGCCCAAGCTGGTCTCAAATTCACTGTGTAGCCAAGGATAGCCTTGAATTCTGATCTCCAGCCTTCTCTAGTGCTGGGACTACAGGCATCCATCATGTCTGATTAGATTTAACTCTTGACAGGAAGGAATCAATCAAATTCTGCCATTCTTTTATATCTTAACTATGAGGTCTTAAAAAATGCCCATTACTACACAGCAAATATTTTAAGAACCAGATACTGTTAAACTTCTTTCAGAGTGACACTTGCAACACAGAACAAACATGTATGTGCTTTCGCAGGATCACAAATACCATAACCCACAACCTGGAACTTCTAAAGTTAGAATCACCAACTCCGGGAGAAAGAATACCTGCCTTATTACATTGCTAAGAGCTCTCTAGAATCTCCCTTTGGATCTGTTGCATCTTCTTACCCAACAGTTTTGTGTGTCTCCATTAGGATGGTTCCATTTGGTCCTGGGACAGGCATGGAATTGTAGCGAATGCTAACTTGAGACTTTCGAAGCAGACCCTCTCGGGCTATCTTGAGTCCTTCATAAAACATTGCTAGTAAAAACACTGCCACAAAGGCTCCAGCCATTTCTGAGGAAAAAAAGGACAGGACAGGAAAGGGGAGGGGAGGGGAGGAAGAGAGAAAAGAAGGAAGAGATAACATAGTACAGTCAAAACTTAGTGAGTGTACTGCTGGTCACACTGGCATTGGTCTATGATCCCAGTGCTCAGGAGGCTGGGGCAGAAAATGATAAGTACACAGTTAGCCTGTGCTACATGGCAAGGGACTGTTTCAAACCAAACCAAACAGAAAAAGCATCAGGCTCAGTTTGTGAATAAACTGCATGGTTGTGTTTCTACCCACTCAATGGAGCTGAGCCATTAACAGTCCCTGCCTCTGCTCACGATCATACTTTCTGATTATATACAGAATACCGAAAGAAGGAACAGCCAACTGTTGTTTTATTGTTTAACAGGGCTTTGTTGTGTAGCTCAGGTTGATCTTGACCTCCTGGAGGTTTTCCTGCCTCAGCGTCCTGAGCAATGGGATTAAAGGTGCACGCTATCACTCCAGCTAAAACAACTTGCTTTTACAAGTGCTGCATATTTTGAATAGGCATTTTAAGGGATTATGCATATATAGCTAAGCATTGATAAGATAAATGTATTTATAGTGTATTTATATAATACACTAACAGGACTAATGCTTTATCTTCCTCTTCCAAAAGCAAATTGGTTTATTTCCAAAATAAGTTTGGTACCTAATGCAGTTTAGGTGACTATTAAACTTATACAATTGCAGTTTAAATTTAAAGCATACCAATCTATGATAGATACAGAAAGATAAATGATAGCTACCTTAAAAGGAAGTGAGGCTCCATGATATGCCAAGCATCAGGGATATGGAAACCATCATTTGATGCAGCAGAGAAAGCACTGGTTTAGAGAGAGTTCTAGAAAGTATGGTCCTTGTTTTAGCTCTGAGATGCTAACTGTGTGATTCAGGGCACACCATTTCTACTACATGAGGGTTAGGTTTATCTGTAAACAGGTCGTTAGGAGACAAACACTGTTGTTTTTGGATGTAGCATCTATGTAGTCCTGGCTATCCTTGAATTCTATGAAGATTAGGCTGGCCTTGAACTCACAAAGATCTTCCTGCTTCTGCCTCTCAACTGCTGGGATTAAAGGTGTGTGCTCCCATACTTGGCAAGATCAACAGTTTTTAACCTTGGGTCACACTGTGATATTTGAATATGCTTATAGACTTAGGCCTAGGATCAGTAATTTAGCAAACAAGAAAAGGATTGAAAAAGATCTTTATCTGGCATTTTAATCATACATAAACTAAAGGAAGCTCACTGGAGGAGCAAAAATGTATCGCCTCTTCTGCCTAGGGTCTAGGAATTGTGATGTTATGTAGCACAACCATACAGACCCAGTGACAGGACAGAGAGGTGCCAGGTTTCCAAATCTACATCATCATCTCTCATGACACTGTCATCTTCAAAGGTTATCTGATGGTTACTCACCTCCAGGTGTGTTGATTACCAAACTGGAAAACAATAGGTTCACATTCTTAAAGTCAAAGTAGAAGGTCATAGGCTGCCAGAAAACCAAACAAGTCAGTTAGAGAAGGCTGAGGACCCTAATGGGAATATCTAAGAGACTGAGAACAGTTAAAGGATAAGAAGTAGGACTCGAAGCAGTGGGAGGCTTTACCACCTTGGCACTAAGAGTTCATTCCCCTGCTCCCAATCTCATGGCTTTCTCTTTTCTACACATAACACAAACACTAGGATTTAATTCAGGAAAAGGTGAATTTCAAAAGGATTAGAGAAGAAAGAATTGTAGAAAATGTTGGTTCTGGTGTCTCTCTGTAACAAGCTTGCCACATGAACACTGGTAAGTCACTAGACCCACAGGGGTGGGGTGTCTGCTGTGGTTTCCCTCTGCGGTAACCCCGAGTGTATGAGCCTTACCATCATCATCATCATGCTGTCCTCTCCGCCGTGGGAGTGTGAGGCCGAGGTGGTCGGGTGGTGGTGAGGTGGCATGGTAACGTTGTCGTCCGTGTGGTTCATCCCCATGTGGTGGTGCATCTCCATATGGTTCATCCCCATATGGTTCATTGCCATACGGTCAGTTTTCCAGAAAAAGATGAGATTCAGTGGAAAAGTCTTTCAAGAAAAACAATTATATATTAAGAACATAGAATTTTCTTGATAAATACTTTGTTTATACAGAATTTTGCCCAATGAACAAAAGCTCTCCTAGACGCACAGCAACTTGGACTAAGAATCACCTTTGAGAAGAAGGACCAAGGGCTTGTCCTAAAGGCTTGAAATACTGTTCCTTACTGTTCAGAGTTACTCCTCTAAGACACAGATTTAATGTGTATTTAATTTAAGGTAGAAAAAAACCAGTCTCTTCAGATGGCAGGAAATAGATAATTTGTAATAATGTATAAGTGTAAGCCATTAATAAAATGCAATTGCTCTAAGGCTGTTTAATCATAAACAACAGTAGATAAAAAGCCAAGACTTCAGATAAGTCTTCTAATTGGGGTGGTCTGTGTTTAACCGGGATGTTCAGATTCCACTTAGGCTTAGAGGACAATCAACTTAGAGCTCATTTAAATCTGGAGAAAGGCCTGTTGCTGCCTTAGGCAAAGAGTGTGCCCAGACTGCAGAGACAGTTTCAGCTGCACCAGGACATTAGAGTTAAGAACATGAAAAACAAGGTATAAATTGGATGAATATATTAAATTAGGTTTGGACAGTGCATATTCAGCCTTGTATCTTGCATCACGTTAATGCTTTTCTGCAGAGGTCAAAATGGGTCATGGGGCAGTAACTCCCATGGTTGCTGTGGAGGCTGGGGACTGGGGAGTTGGGATATATGTGCAGAGGGAGATTTTCATAAAATCTTTTTCTTTTTTTGGTTTTTCAAGACAAGGTTTCTCTGTGTAGCCCTGGCTGACCTGGAACTTCCTCTGTGGACCAGGCTGGCCCCAGCCTCTCAGGTGTGTCCCTTACCCCCTCTAAAAGCCTGTTTTTTCCCCTAAGTTTTATTTATTGTATGTGTATGAGTATTCTGCCTGTGTGTACGAGTGTGTATCATTTGTGTGCAGTGCCCATGGAGGCCATAGAGGATGCTGGATCCCCTGGAATTGGAGTTACAGATACATGTGAGCCACCAAGCGGAGTGCTGAGAATGGAGCCTGGGTCTTCTGCAAAATCACTAAGTTTGTTTAACCTCTGAGCTAACCACCAAGTTTGCTTAACCTCTGAGCCATCTGTCTACCTCCTGAAATCTCTTTATGTGTCCCACAACTCCAGTATGTAGAAGAAATTCAAAATAGGAACAGGGTATGGTGGTGTACACCTGTAACCATAGCACTCAGGAGATTGAGGGAGACAGATTCTGAGTTTGAGGCAATTGTAGGCTACACTGTGAGACCTGTCTCAAAAAAGTAAAGAAAATTCTAAATAGGTATCCATGAACTTGAGTCTGTGTATGCTTTTGATTACTCATCAGTCAAGCTCCTAGCAAGGGCCAAAGTCGGAGCTAAGTACCAGTGATCCACAACAAGTAAAGCAAAGCAGCTGATAAGGAGAGAAGCACTGAGGTGAGCAGGATAATCTTGGGACTGAAGCAGCACTTTGGAGGAGAGGCAGGGCGGCATGACATTGCTGAGCTGTACGGAGATGCTTCTCAGCCAGAACATTCACACCCAGGAAGCCACGTGTCCAACTCCAGAGCACAAAGGTGCAGCCTCCCCTCTCAATTCCTACCCACGACTCTATGGCAGCAGGCTTACAAAACACGCACAGGCGTGGTGGCGCATGCTTTTAATCCCAGCACTCGGGAGGCAGAGGCAGGTGGATTTCTGAGTTCGAGGCCAGCCTGGTCTACAAAGTGAGTTCCAGGACAGCCAGGGCTATACAGAGAAACCCTGTCTCGAAAAACCAAAACCAAACCAAACCAAACCAAACCAAACCAAAACAGGCACAGTTCTGTCACACAGGCAAGTTCTACTCTCAACTCCAGTAACTGTTATGCTAGACCCCACTTATCATTATAGAGTTGACAATGTATCTAGTCCCCTTAACACCATTGTCATGGTATTAAGTGGCTTTGCTCATGAAAATTTTATAATAAACACCAAGTAACAAAATATAATAGTGAGCCCACAGTCATGGGCCAGCAGTCAGCAGTTTCCCTTTAAAAAGGAACAGTGGGATTATTGGTTATAACATGATTCTGAAAATAAATGAAATGGCACCAGGATAAAAGGATCCAGAATGACTAATAAAAGGCTCACAAACAGAAGTTACAAATTTTATTTTCTTCCAGTATAAGGATGGAAGCTATAACAGAAAAGTACCAAAGATAATTTCATTCCCTGTTATCAACAGGAATCCAGGCCATGGAGAGGCAGTGAGCATTTTATTGGGTGCTGTTATTCCTATGAGGCCGAGGGAGATAAAGAAATGAACCAGGCAGTCTTTCCTTGGAGAAGAAAGAGTTGGAGAAGTTGAACACACACCTCATGACGTACTTCTTTAAAAGCAGGAACACAGCAACACAAGCTACTTGAGCCCCATATGTACCCTTGATTTCTTCAAACTCTGCCAACACTGCTTTTAGTAATAATAGCTGAAGACCTGGACGTTCCATTTTGTTTAAGCGCCATGTTCCAACTAGAGAGATCTATTCAATGGTAAACTATCAAAAACTCTTCAGACAGCCCAGTGGCCCAGGAACTCATACATTCATACGTTCAAAGCTCAAGAGAAGCTTTCAACTATGCACCTGCTCTGCAGCATCGTGTGTGTAGGGTACATTTCACATTCAAACACACCAGAGAAGAAAGCAGGAAGACAATCTGCTTGTTTTTCTTGTGTGGACAATGGACTTCTGTAATGGGAACCTTCTGCAAGGCTTACCCAGTGGTATCTGAATAGGGAGATACAGATTGGCCGAAATCAACAGTGTAGCTCAAACTTCAACTTGAAGTCCTTGTGCTCACTAAGCTTAGTCTGAGGATTGTAGCTCAGTGATACATCATTTGCTTAGCATGTGTGAGGGCTCTGAGTCTGAGATTAGGAAAAATCCAACAGAAGTATGTCAAACCAAATTTATATAAATTATACAATATATAATATTAATGCATAGTGGGAAGAACTTAGAAATTATTTATGAAAACATAATAAATAAGGGCTGGAGTTATAGCTCAGTGGCTGAGCACTTGCCCAGCACAAGGGAGGCCCTGTGCTCAATCAGCAGCATGGCAATTCATTAATTACTTGCTACTGTGTGGTACTGGGAATCAAACTTGGGTCCTCTGCAAGAGCAGCCAGTGATTTTAACCACTGAGCTCTCTCTCTAGTTCTCTCAAAATTTAGATAATAATAAATAAATGCTAGTCTATATTTTTTCTGCCAATTTAGCTTTTCAGTGATGTGCCATGTGTCTCGATAACCAACAGACACTATTATTAATCAATCAAATTGGATACACACACACACACACACACACACACGCACACACACACGCACACATACACACACATCTCAAAAATACTTAACCCATTCCCTGTACAACAGAAATTCTATTCATGGAAGGAAAATTAGTATTGTTGGTTTTCCAGTGATAGCTTTAAGTTGACCCAAACTTAGTTCATTCTAGAACAAAAATGGATGCTGACAGAATAATGAATTAGTCAGAACCCAGAGACCCACCAGGCTGGCTTAGTTCACAATCTGAATGGTTCAACCTCATAGTAACCCAGAGCTGTTCTGTTTGACTTATTCTTGCTTCTCAAACTTCATGGCAACTTGCTTTCTAAGAACTATTTTCTGTAATCTAACTCCACCCTTACCACCTCTTTCTAAGAACCCGATTCAAGGTCCACAAAGTAGCTGGTGTACATTTTATGGAATCGAGTTCTCCGTTAAAAAGTAATTAGTGGACTGAGCAGTGATGAGTAAGAGGCGGAACTTAAAATCTCTGCAATAAAGCAATTAATCAATGGGTTTCTGTTTGGACACTATATGGGTATATGGCAATTCCACACTAAAACTCAACTGTCCCTTTGCCCCTTATCTGCGATCATTTCATCAGGTTCACACATTATTTATAAAGAAGAACTAACAAAACATAGAACTTAAAAAACAAACAAAACCCCTGATTTTTACCTTCCAATCTGATAAAAACCCATTTGCAATATTGTTATGTTACTGGGCTTCTTATAAGCAGGTAGAGAGAGCAGAGATATTGTACTTTTATTTACATTGTTCCCCTCTCAGATTAAGCTAGTGTTCCTTTAATAGAATTCAAGTGGGACCCATATTAGAAAATCCCCTTTGATTTGGAAAATGCAGTAAAGGAACTTAACAGCAGGCATGTGGAAGTTCCTAAGCCTAGTGTAGACAACTTGTATTTTTATGGAAATACAAAACAGTCTAAGAACTGACAAAAACAAAACAAAATCATGCAGATTTTAAGGAACCTGGTCCATACAACAGCTAAGACATCGTTTTCTATTCAGCTTCTCATGAGTGTCTTATCTTAGAGGTGCCTGACCTTGGCTCTGCCCTTGACGGATCCCATCAGGTGGAGAAAGCTGCACTGACCGCTGGGGAGCCTGCTGTTCTTTCTGTGTTATCCTTTCCTGCACCTAAGCATTTGTATTCATACAAACAGCTTTCTTTCTATTATAATGCGTTCAGTTTACCCCTAAGAACTACCAGAAAAAGCAGTTTCCCCTCCCCTCTTACCTAAAAGATCCACTTGAGGCAGGCTGAGGCAGGTCATGGTACAGACCTGCAAACCCAGCACTTGGGAAGCAGGCTACAAGTTTCAGGACAGCCTGAGCTACATAAGGAGACCCACTCTCAGAAAGCTAAACCAAGCCAAGTAAAACAAAATACTTAAAAAGCTAGACTTCGGAAGTCCTGGAATCTCTAGCAAAATAAAAATGAGTTTGTGGACAGAAGCCAGAACATCAGCAAGAAAGCTAACTCCTGATGCACTGAGCATCAGCACTCGCTGTAATTTCTAACAGGTGAGCTCTACGCTTCACATTCTTTTATTTTCCTGCTATTACATAACGATGGGGGAGAACTACTCCCTTGGGATGATGGAATAGACCCACAAAGGCAATAAGGAAGTAGTCGGTCTGGCAGGCTGGCCCTCCTTCTAGCCCAGGCAGATGTAATCTAGAGTCTTAGACTTCTAGAGACTGCCTAGGTCTTTCCCAACTTTGATGATAAGGGGGATAAAGAAGGCTTTTATTCTTAAAACTGTAAGGGTTAAGTTTCCTTTTACATTGGTACAAACACAAACCAGACAATCAGCTTTCCTGCTTTTGGCAAAAAAAAAAAAAAAAAAAAAAAAAAAAAAAAAAAAAAAGATAGGAGTAACTCAAGGTCAAACACATTAAACCACAATAAACAGAGACTCATGCTATGGACTATGTCCATATGACCAAGTAAGCAGTTCAGCTGCACTGATAGATACTGCCTTGTAATGACCTGTATCAGGCAAGTAGATAGTCTGCGTACTGGCCAGACTCTGTGTCAAGTAACTTTCAAAACTTCCTTGTATGAAGGATTGATCTATCCTCTTATAGTCCACCTCTGAGGATGACTATAAGCAACTTTCCTATGGCTAAGTTTCAAAATTTCTTGATGGCTTTATGAAAATCAATCTCCCACCTTCATACACACACCCCTCCCTCAAGCTTTATATATTTAAAAAAGTTTCCCAATGAGCTGGTCCTGATGTTTTACGCCTTTAATCCCAGCACTTGGGAGGCAGAGGTAGGTAGATCTTTCTAAAATGGAGGCTAGCCTGGTCTACATAGTGAGGTCCATGCTATGTAGCCAGGGCTACATAGTGAGATCCCACCCCCACCAACCCCAAAGGTCCAAGTGAAACAATGCTTCAGTTTGACTCTCCAACATTTTGCTCAAAAAGGAATCATCTATAAATTCTCACCTGCTTCTCTTCACAGAACTGGTTAGGTTGGGCTAACAACTGATTTAGTGAATCTCTGAAGATTTTCAGCAATCACTCTCATTATGTTAGTTTTTCTTTCTTCCCCAGATGTCACAGTAAGCATTACTTCAGATAGTTCCTGCAGTCCCCGAAAGCACTTTTCACAGGGGTGGGGGCTGGGACCAGGCTGGGCCATTGTACACATTCAGGCAGCAGCAGAATTCTTGCCATTGAATTACTCATACATTAGGCTCCCAGGCTGCATCAAAAGGAACCAACCACCAGACACATAAAGGGGAAAACTACTTCAAACAATTAGACTTAAGAGCTTTCGTTTATGAGAGTGGCCAATAATCTTGGCAAACAAGAAATGCTGCATGGATTGACAAGTTTTTAAAATCATAAAGCAGCAGCTATCAATTAGTGGCTTTTCCTCCTGGAGGCTCTTGGCTAGGAATATATATTCAGCAGGACAGTAATTCAGCTGCCCTGAGACTCCAAATCTAATTCTGTCCACAGTGGAGAGCAAACCTGTGATCTGATTGTAATCAGAAAAAGACAAAAAAGCACTCTGTTTCCGGCTTTAGTTGAAGGTCACCTTATCGTGTCATGAGTTTCATCAGCCCACATCACTCCACCTTATTAAGTTGTTCAGACTGAACAAGCATGAATAGGAAACCTGTTGGGGCAAGACAGATGCTGGGGGCCTGACTGCATGAGGCACTGCATAGCGACTAAGGGCCCCCATTTATAAGAGAAAGCATGCTAATGTCAAATGGTGCTAATGCCCCTTGTCCAGTCCCTACATCACTTGTGTCTCTTGGGTTCAAACATGAATGAATAGAAGAACTACCACATAAGCAACAAAACAAAGGAGAGAAAAGAAGCTGTAACTAGTTTAAACATGATACATGATAATTAGTTTACTGTGAAAATTGTTTTGTACTTTAGAGCTCTATTTTCCTTAACTATAAAAATAAGACAGTATGTTATTAGTGGAGCCCTACCCAAAACTAAACCTTCACTCAACATTTCTGCTTGTATCTAGTAGAACAGATTGCCTCTACCATCCCTACTATTCACTTATGTCAGGGATCACCCCACTTTATTTATTTACCTTTCCATGTCCTACAGACCCAAGTAAATATAGGAAAGGGGACCTTTCAGGTAGGACTAGTCATCATCATCATCATCATCATCATTATTATTGTTGTTGTTGTTGTGGTGGTGGTGGTGGTGGGACTGAACCCAAAGCTTGTGTGAACTCTTATCATGGAACTACATTCTCCAGCCTGCAAGGTAAGCTTTTAATAGTTGGATGAATTAGAGGCAGGCGGATTTCTGAGTTCGAGGCCAGCCTGGTCTACAAAGTGAGTTCCAGGACAGCCAGGGCTATACAGAGAAACCCTGTCTTGAAAAAACAAAAAACAAAACAAAACAAAAACAAAAACCACCAAAACCAAACAAACAAAAAGAGTTGTCTGAATTAATCTCACTTCAACTATTTATTTCACAGAAGTCTACATGTTGACATGCAAATTTGAATATTTATATTTCTGGCCTAACTGGCTTGCCTTTACAGATAGATGGCTTTAAAAAAAATGTTTATTTTGATTGACAAATGTGAGGAGAGAGGATGATAATAAAATTCTTACTTGTTTCTAAAAGTTCAAGTGGGGGCTGGAAAGAAAGCTCAGCTGTCTTTCATTAAGAACACTGACTGTTCCTCCAAAGGCCCTGAGTTCAATTCCCAGCAACCACATGGTGGCTCACAACCATCTGTAATAGGATCTGATGCCCTCTTCTGGTATGTCTAAAAACAGCTATGGTGTACTCATATAAATATAATAAATAAATCTTTAAAGAAAAAAAAGTTCAAGTGGACTGAAATGCCAGCCCAGATCCCAGGAACTGAGCCTTGAAGGCCCTAAACCTTGACAAACAACACACAAATGTACAATAGAGGAAATTCAAGAACTGTCAGGTTAGATCAACTTAAAGTACATTCACTCTGTACATTTACTAAATAAATAGTTGCATAGAACTTGAAACAAACAGCATGTTAAAAAATCCTTTCTGGGGCTGGGTGTGGTGGTGCATATATGCCTCCCAACACTCAGGATGTGGAGACAGGCAGATCTTTGTGAGTTTGAGACCAGTCTGGTCTATTAAGTGAGTCCAGGACAGCCAGGGCTCTGTAACACAGAAAAGCCCTGTCTCAGAAAACAAAACAAAACAAAAAGGCTGGAAGAAGCGAGGTGCAGAGAGCCTCAGTGGTCTACTCATATACTCGTATACTCTCCTGTACTAGAGAGTGAGGCCCTTGGCCAGGAACCACAGATTTTCCTACCCAGCTCAGTCTCTGGAAGTGACAAGACCTTTTGGCTGGCCTTGGGGTTTTCACTATTGACAGCTCTGTTGCCACCTTTGTGCCTACATCAATCACTCTGTGCTCCAGCCTCAAATGTCCACCCTTCCAATGTCTTTGTGAAACAAGTCCTCCCTAGCTTCCAGCATCTACTTCTCAGACTACTACACATCTGTAAAACATGAGCCTTTTCCTGTAAGTCTAACTGGGGGCTAGGTGGCAACAAATCCCTAAACTGTCTTCATGACCTTTTCAATCTGTCCTTATTTCTGTCAGCGTGCTAACAGAATGGTGTAGAGAGAAGGCAGAAGAAACAGTTGACTGGAGGCATTACTCCAAAATTCCTTCTCACAACCACAAATATTTCAAACCACTTCTGTAGACATAATAATAATAATAGTTATTATTATTATTATTTTGAGATGCTAAGGAAAGAAGCCTGGTTTCAAGCAAGTAGGACCCCAAAGAATCAAATAAACTGGAAAAACCTTAGAAAAGTTACAGCATGGACTCATCTGTAAATATAGTAATTTTTAATAACTGCTCCAACACCTGTGGGGACATGTCAGGAAGGTGTATTGCTCCATTCCAGAAATATAAGCGAACTCTTCCAGCCAAGCCAAATACAGAAGATGCTCCACAGTGATCTGAATCGTGCTATTTGATGGTGATGGTGTTGGTCCAAGAACCAGCAGGCCAGGTTAAACTAGTATCTCAAGTCCAGGAGTTTCTCAAGCTGTGAACTGCTTTCTAGGCTGCAGTATGAGAAACTATTTCCCTCATGGTACACTGATTTTACCTGACTTTGTTCGGTCTGTGTCTGTCTCACTGTCTTCATATCTCAGTGTAATCCTCTTCACATGGGAATGAATCTCCCTCCCTCCCTCCCTCCCTCCCTCCCTCCCCTCTCCCCATTCTAATTCTCTCCACATGGACCTGTTTCACTAAGACAGATCTTAGCTTTTCTGAATGAATTTAGCATTTTGAAACTTGATTTTTTTTTTTGAATATGCCCTCTTGGAACTCCTTTTTCCCCCCTATATCTCCATTGGTCTAAATCCTGTTCCTATTTACAATTATTGTGCAGAACACACACAGCACCCAAACTAAGAATAAATCAGAGCCTCTAACTTCTGTTGAGTGTGCACTCTAGTTCACTCTGTTGAACTAGGGTACCCCTTTGATGAGGGTTATCTTGTATTTCTAACTAAAGAAATCTCTTTTTTTGGACTTTGCTACTTATGAAAATTTTAACCAATAGTTCTTAACATACAAGATGGAAATATCACATATATTCCCTAAGTTCCTTGAGGACAAGAAACTTTCTAATTCCTACCTTCCAGCCTCTGGAAGAATATTCTACCAGCAGTCTTTCAAAGGGATCTGTTGGGCTGTGTATGAAGCTCACCTACTTGGTTGAGGGCTTGCCAGCATGTAGGAAACCCTGGGCTCCATCCCCAGCAGCACCACATAAACAGGGCATGGTGGTGCATGTCTGTATTCCTAGTGTTTAGGAAGTAAGAACAGAGGACCAGAAGTTCAAATTATCTTTAGTACACAGTGAGTTCTAGGCTAGCCTAGAGTCTTCCCCTCTGCACAAAGCAAAAATATTTATTAATTCCTATAAAATCCATGTAGATTCTAATATCCATTTACATGGAACTAGATAAAAACGACAAGCTATTTGCTTTTGGAGAGCTCCCCTAATGGAGAAAACCCACATTAACTATAGAAGCAAATAAATATGTGTAGGTATACACAATTTATGATAAGTGGATGAAGGGGAAAACATCTGTAAATGGAAGACCTAGGAAGGAACAAAATTGGATAGAATGGGGCAGGGAGGAAGACAACATGAGGACTCTTCACAGAGGTGGCATTTAAGAACTGCTAAATTATTAGAGCTTGGTATATGGGCAGGAAAGTGTCCCACGGAGGCAGGAGAAGCACCCAGGGCATCCAAGGTCAACAACGCAGTCAGGGAGAGAAGAGGTTAATGAGATTGAAGTGACTGTTCCTTTGTTCACACCTTGCTCTTGGGGAAAGAGTTAAAAAGTATCAGTTAAAGGACTTATCAGTCTTTCAAGGGGATCTGTTGGGCTATACATCGTATCTGAAGGGTATCTGTGAGTTCCTTCTTCACAAGTAGGGAGCCCGGGGAGACACAAGCATGGAGTTATACAGCATTCAAATTCAAATCTGTTCATTTCTGGCTCCTGGAATAATTCTTTAAACAGTCCATGGTCTTTAGGATTGCAGTAAGTACCATGTTCAGAAGTTGTGCTAAATTCAAAGCACTTGGATGAACCATTCAAATCTGATACTTGTCAGCCAGCCAGCCAGCCAGTCTGAGCAAACAAATAAAACGCAGGTAGACTAAGTTCCAGGAAGAACATGCAGCAGAATATAAAAACGGCAAGTGCTTAATAATTTCTCATCTGGACCTCATAACTCTGTTACACCAGAACACTTTCTACAGTAACATAAACCTCAGGCTTCACTTGCACCTCCCCCCACAGTATCAGTGGCTAGCAGCAGGGAGCTCCAGTTTTTAATATCCTGTTTTAAAGACAACGGACAACGGAAACTGAGTTCACAAGTTGGATGCTTGTTCCAACCTCATCATGTAGAATTATTTTGTGTAAGACACTTGGTAGTCTCAGTATCACTGACATTAAGCTAGACAATCCTTTATTACAAACCGCCACATGTTACAGGATGTTTGCTAGCATCCCTAGCCTCTCTCACACAGCTAGAAAATAATTCCCACGCATAGACTTCACACTTCTCTACAGAATTCCCACTCATAGACTTCACACTTCTCTACAGAATTCCCATTCATAGATTTCACACTTCTCTACAGAATTCTCAGGCAACGTGAGTTCATGTCCACCTGAACCTTTATGGTAATTACAATTAGAAATTTTAGTTCTAGCCCTGATTATTTTCCTTATACATTAAGCAATTTAACCTTTTATACTTCTCTTAGTCAAAGGACGGAATAATTTATCTTTAGTACCTACTCAGTTTAAAAGTTCAGATGTGGACAGCAGTTTCCATAGAACAAACACACGCTTGCCTTCCTAAACGCCTCAGAGTTGATATGCTTTCAACATTACGACCTTTCCAAGGCTCTAGCATTTACTTATCACACACACAGATCATCTGCACTTTGCAGTTCACTCTCAGATAATCATCTCTTCTGAGAGGCATTTTGCCAAAGTGGAGACTGCCTCCAGAGATGGGCTGCTGACCAAGTGTACCGCTCAACACTGGAACTCAGACAGGAACTCTTATACGAACACATAAAACTGGGATAATAACATCACAACATCATAAAAATCAAACGTAAATGTATACATGAAAGCAACTGCTACCCTAATAACATACACAATAAGTAATAAATGCTAATCACTTTCTTCCTAACTCAGGTGCTTCTCCAAGTCCAAAGACTACTTGGATCAGAATTACCAGTAACATTGCTGAGTATAAACCCAGGGAGTTAAGGAGGCTGGATTAAGTCCAGGCTAACTTGGGCTACATGGTAAATTCAAGGTCAGCCTAGTCTACCTAGTGAGACCTTTTTAGTTATGGCAATTCTGCAAATTTGCAAGCGATCTGTATTCACTTCCCAGTGGGTAGGATGGTGAGGTGGTACTTACTGGCTGTGTGCCCGTGGGCAAATTACGTACTAGCTTTGTGCCTCAGCTCTGAAACAGGGAAAACAGAGTAATTTATCTCAGAGGATTGCTGTAAGAGATATTATCAGACTCCACTGCGGCAGTAGCATAAGAGAAGAGGCTAATTCCCACTATTAGGGGTGACAAAGCAGGGTGTGGTGGATCATGGCTGTAGTTCCAGCCTGCATCCATAAGGCTGAGCTAGGAGGGCTACACGGATAGCCTGGGCTAAACACTGAGTGAGACACTGCCTCAGACAATCAAAATAAATAAGTAAAACAGAGAAGAGGCAACAGCATCTGTATCAAGACAAAGTGGATGTAAACATTCAAGCATAGTGCCAAAATCCAGTAAGTCCTCCAGGAACATTCAGAATCATTACATTGTGAGGTGTCATGGTACATCCCTTTAACCTCGGCACTGGGAGACACAAGCAGGAGGATTTCTGAGAGTTAGAGGTCAGCCAGAGGGACAGAGGAAGAAACAGTCTCAAAAACAAGTAACAACAAATCCTGCCCCCTAACCCTCCCAAACTATTACTTCTTTAAAAAAGGCTGGGAGGAGGTGGTGATGGTACATGCCTTTAATCCCAGCACTTAGGCAAGCAGATCTCTGAGTTAAGAGTTCCAGGATAGAGCCGGGCGTGGTGGTGCATGCCTTTAATCCCAGCACTCGGGAGGCAGAGGCAGGTGGATTTCTGAGTTCCAGGCCGGCCTGGTCTACAAAGTGAGTTCCGGGACGGCCAAGGCTACACAGAGAAACCCTGTCTCGAAAAAAAACCCAAAGAGTTCCAGGACAAAGCCGGGCGTGGTGGTGCACACCTTTAATCCCAGCACTCGGGAGGCAGAGGCAGGCGGATTTCTGAATTCGAGGCCAGCCTGGTCTACAGAGTGAGTCCCAGGACAGCCAGGGCTATACAGAGAAACCCTGTCTTAGAAATAATAAAGAAGAAACCAAACCAAACCAAACAACCCTCTTACAAGTTACATTTATTTAGCTACCATTTGTCCATAGGCCTTTAATCCCAGGACTCCAGAGGTCAGAGTAGAAGGAATTCGTTTTCTTCCTCCACCAATGTGAGTTCTGGAGATAAAACTGGTTCTCAGAGAATTCCTGGAAAGAAGGTGTCTGTAGAGGTTGACTGACTGCTAAAAATTAAAAAATAACTAAGAGTCTGGGATACTGCCGACCCCATAGCTTAATTAGGGTTTCTTCTGGGTTGTCTTGACCTCTCAAAGAGCTATTCTTGCCAGCTCAGTAATCAGAACTAACACCCTGATAAACAGATGAAAACCTTTGTGTTTACTTCACAAAATCCTATTTGCTACCAACTAAAGGGCTAAGAATGCTATCAGGTAACACTCAGGCCTATCTGCCTGGCTGCTAACCTGCAAGCCTGGAAATCACTATGTAGACCAGGATGGATTTGAACTCTCAGAGAGATCGACTGGAATTAAAAGTGTGCAGCACTTCACCTTTCCTAAGCTGCTACTCTACGATGACAGTTACAAATTCCAGGGCCACCCTGCTTTCCAGTCTCCATCCTCCTCAGCTGGGGTTTCAGGAGTGTGCTCCTCAACCTTTCAGAGGCAGGGTACCTACCCTTCGCCCATGCCTATCTTGTGCTCACTCATTTTCCTAGTTCCCTGCTGCACCTTATTTTCTCTACAATGTTTCAAAGTTACCACTTCTGCTTGCTTTCTGACTTCAAAAGATGCCTTTTTTCTTTTTTCTTTTTTCAGACAGTAGCCCTGGCTCTCCTAGGACTCACTCTGTAGACCAGGCTGTCTCAAACTCACAGAGATCTACCTGCCTCTGCTGGGATTAAAGGCATGTGCCACCACCTACCAGCATAATTACTTACCTTTAAATATCTATTGGGCTAGAGAGATGGCTCAGTGGTTAAGTGCACTTACTGGTCTTCCAGAGGTCATGAGTTCAATTCCCAGCAACCATATGATGGTTCACAACAATCTGTAATGGGATCTGATGTCCTCTTCTGGTGTGTCTGAAGACTGTTACAGTTTACGTACATATTCATATACGCAAAATAAATAAAATCTTTAAAACATTATTTAAATATATTTATCTGTATGTCTCTCTATATATGGTAATTTCACTAGGATTTTGGGAAGGGAAAGATGAAAGTTCAAAATGCCATCTTGAGATGGAATGTGATTATACTACAGTGTATATACATAGATAATACAGTATTCTTTTCTACATTCAAATTTAGGAACAGGAACAGGTCAGAGGTACAAGATGGCACCCTCTGATATTGCTGAAGTCATAACAAGGAAACTCTTTTCATACATAGTTTTCTGCAAGGTTTCTGAGCCTCTGACAGATTACCTAATGTGGCCTGTGGGCCTTCAATCATCCAACAGCAACTTTCCCTGGAAGACTGAGAACCTTCAGTAGGAGTACCCAGGGAAGCCATGTGTTAGTTTACAATTCTGCCCTCTAATTTCTAGGAGTGGTAGTTCAACAGTTGGCCTGGTTGGTGCTTGATCCTCAGAGTTCATTGGAGCCATTTCACACAAAGACTATGAATGCTTAGAGACTGGTCAACATGTGAATTTTATTCTAAAATTCAAAAAGTCAATACTAATCAAATTGTATCTTCTTACTGTATTGTATATCTTGGTGACTGTAAGAGTTCATAGTTGTCAGATGTGATGGAATACACCTTTAATCCCAGCATTTAGGAGGCAGAGGCAGGTGGAACTCTGAATTTAGGCCAGCTTGGTCTACATACTTAGTCCCAGGTCAGTCTGAGCTACATAATAGAGAGAATCTATCTCAAAACAACAACAACCAAAACCAACAATAACAACAAAAAACCCAAACCAAACCAACCAAACAAAATGAAACCAAAGCCAGAAAGTTATCTCCTTATTTAGAGTTTTATGGTTTCATAAAATGAGCTTTATGGGAGTGAAAGGGTATGTGTTCCATATACTCCATATGCTGTGCCCACTGTGTGTGCTTCCCTCCACAGCCGAAAAACAACGTTCCAAATTTTCAACCAAGAGTGACACTGGAAACTAGAAAGGCATTTGCATGCATGACTATGACATACACACACTCACACAAAGCTCAAGGTAGCTGTTCATCTTTAGTCTATTCTCTGGAATATACAGAGACCAGGAGTTGAAAGGCAACAAAACTGTGCAGAGAAAAGGACAGGCAGGAACCTAGAAGGGCAGCAAGCTGGATTACTTGATTTCGGTACCCTCTGCCCCAGGGCCACAGGAAATCCACACAAAAATGACAGGAGGCTCTGGCTTAAAGCTGCAAAAGCATACAGCAAATTTCAGAAATGCCTTGGGAACTAAGCAGCAGAATGAAGGCAGTGAGGAAGGAGGGAAGAGAAGGTTACAGCTATGCTTAAGGAAGTATGGGGGAAGAAACTGGACATGGTGACATACATGCCTCTACTCCTAAGACCCCAGAGGTGGAGGCAAGAGGATCAAAAGTTCAAGGTTGTCCTCCTACTTAAGGAATCTGAGGCCAGCCTAGACACAAGAGACCCTGACTCAAAATAAAAAATATTATTATTATTAATTATTATTATGATGATAATGATGAAGAAGAAAAAGTTAATGGCTGACACTTCTGACCTGCTTTATGGACTCTCACCTCAAAAAGACACAGCTGTGATGGTGTCACACACTTCATTCAGACAGTTACCAGCCACACATTACAACAAAGTTATCCCATAATTATTACAACATCTGAGAAGAGGGGAAAACACCTCGGCATAGTGCTATTTATAGCCTCCGTCCCTCCATGCATTGCTGTAAAGAGCGAATGTTCCTATATGTAAGTAAGGTAAGTACTCCTGGGACATGGTTCCTTTTTCTAAGTTTAGAATATAGTCACCTTGTAAATGAGTTCTTAGGGAATGTCATAATGAAAAGCATTAGAAAATGTCTAGGACTGTGACACAGTCCTAGTTTGTGATTCTCTGCAGAAATCCCATTTACAGGAAAGGGACATGTGCTAAACAATCCCCTTGTACAATACTAGTGGCTCCTAGTTTTGCTTTATCAGCTCCTAAGTCTGTTCAAGGCCTCTGCAGAGCCACCTCACTTATCAAAAGAGAAAAGAAAACACGGTTCTTAGCAACATTTTAAAGACTGAATCGCCAAAATGAGATATGGCTAATCTAGACAGTTGGTTACATACTCTCTTGGGGAAGCCCACACCCATACTTGGGTCCATCTTGCTTTCCGTCCCTCCATTTGGGAAGCTTAAGTATATCTGTCTGTTTTTCTCTTAATCTTCGTAATTGAGCCTATATTAAAGTACCTTTAATGTTCCTATATGTTTGAGAGAATTTCTTGGGCTGCTGAGGATGGCAGCATAGATGGCAGCATCTGTCCTTTCAAGGCTGACAAACTGACCTATACAAGGTCCCCACTGAAGACCTGGTCTCTAAATAATAGAGGTTAACAGGTTTCAAAGAGTTTTCCCTTTCTTTCATTGAGCACTGGTGATTAAAACCCTACAAACCATAAGTCAGCCTTCAGTTATCAGTTTCCTGCATATATCCCCTGACACCTTGAAACAGCTCAAAATATTTATCCTACAGGCAAATATGTAAACTGTCCTATGTACAAAGGTATGTACTATAGGACTGTCTGAAACACCAAAACACTGAAAGTACAACCCAAGTGTTCACTGATTAAATTAGCTATATTTCCAGGAAACCAAATACTCTACAGCCATTTAAGGGTAAGGAATGCCTGTACACCTTTATAGGAAGACCTTTCAGACATAGTATGAGATTGGGAGGAGGAGCAGAACACACCATACAATGATTTATAAAGGTATTTTAAAGGGGAAAAGTATATACACAAGTTTACAACTTGAAAAATTAAATGATCAGCTCAATTCCTTTATTTTCTACATGGGGAAACCAAGGCACATGCTATTAGAGAATGACATTAACATCCTTCCTAGCCAGCTTTACATTTGCTTCTGTGAAGGGACTCTAAGCTCTGCCCTCCATGTCTCCAGATGGTCTGCTGGGAGGCGGCTAAGCAGGAGGGGTTTCCGAGCCCCTGTGCCCTGCTCTGGCAGTAAGCACCACAGGGGCCCTTTCCTTTGGCCCACTCTCACCTTCCACACAAACGAGATCAGGTATAGAAATACATTCTCCACAAAGGGCTTTAGAAAGCCTTTATTTGTCTGTTCCCCATACACAACTCAAATTTGATACGACAAACAAACTGAAAGGTTCTTTAGTTATGCAATGGCAGAAGGTCTCAAGTCCACTGGGAAGTGGATCTCCTGGACACTGTACTCCAAGTCTCTGCTACCCTTTGTTGTGGTTAAGCCACATCCCGGAACCAAGCAAGCACGACATGACCGCTTTCTTCCTTCTCTCACTGCTCCACTGCAATCTGGGTGTGGTTTCAGGCCCATAATTAGAACTATTTCAAGTATTATTTATGTAAAGATTTCAGAATGGTTTACATATAGTATCAGCGTGGAGCTAAGACTGCACTATGTTTCACAGACTGAAGATTGCCACATATTAGCTATGTGACATTAAGGAAAACAAAACAAAACAAAACAAAAAAACAAACACCAGTGAGATGGCTCAGTGGGTAAAACCTTTGTTGAGCAAACCTGGAGACCCGAGTTCGATTCTCAGAACCCAGTAAAGGTGAAAGGGAAGAACCGACCCAACAAAGTTGTACTTTGATCTCTACACACATGCATACAAAAATAAATAAATAGCTTAGGCTGGTCTTGAACTTACTGTGTAGCTGAGGACAACCCTAAATTCCTGATCTTCCTGCTTCCTCTTCCCAACGTATATAGCTTATGGTCATTTGATTTAAAGAATATTAGCTACTCAGACACATGCAGGGGCAAAGCATTTCTTCAACTACTTGCTTGCTGTAGTCAAAGGCAGACTGTACTTGCTACAACCCAAGGTCTTTCATTGTTTAATCTGTTCTTTAGTTACAGAGGATTTCAATGGATGGGCCCAGGATATGGTATGAAACAGAAATTAGAAAACAGTTGAATTGTGCTTTTTATTCAGTAGAAAACTGCAATTAAATATATAATAAGAACTGGTGTTTCATCAAACTACTACTTAACAAAAGATGACATTATCAAAGTGTAGTAAGAGAACAACTGAAAACAAAAGAATTGCTCCTGGATGCTGGTTCCGATTTTAACTGCAATGCCTGGGAGGCAGAGGCAGGTAGATCTGTGAGTTCCAGGTCAGCCTGGTCTACATGGTGAGACCTCTAAAAGAGACTATGGGTACATAGTTAACAGCCTTCCCCTTTTATTTCAAAAGCCAAAAGAAACCAAATGACTGCATTCTACTGCTCTGAAGTGCTTGAAAATTAGATTGATGCAAATAGTTCTTTACCAAGAGCTAACCGTAAGGGCTCCGCAAGGCTAGAGAAGGTCCATTATTAATGTGCTGCTAATGTTCTACTCTCCAGCCATTTTTCCAAGTTTACTTTTGAGAGGCAGACTTCCATCTCATACTGCATTGCATAATGTCCTCAGTCTACAAAAGCAGGTTGTGTACAAAACCCTAGGGCCATTGTGTAAAGGAAAAGAGGTAGGGTGGACCCCTCTCAACCCCTTCCTTCTCGGCGGGGTTTGCATTCCTAAGGATGGGCCCCTCCTCTGCATGGGGATGTTACCTAAATCATAAAATGATACAACTCAAAGCCATGGGACTTCAAAAGCATTTCCTCCCAGTACTACTACAAGGTGTGTGTGTGTACCTAATACTGTAATGTACTAAGTGTAAGACTTCATGCCTAGTTACAAAGAATAGGAGACCTGTTTTAAAGATGGCTTTTTTTTGTGCTAAGAGCTGTGTGGGAGTATAGGCATGAGCACCCACCGTCCTATTGCCCGACTCCCTGCCCAGTCAAGCTTGCCTGGCAAATTTAAAAGGCAGAGTTTTCTGGGTGATTTACTTAACATCAGTTGAAATCCTGACACTATAAACATTTCAACTTGCTAGTGATAACTGTGTCATCTTTCCCCTCTTGTATTGCTCCTGGGACAAAAACTCAACAACAAAACCAAGTTAGAAACAAGAGGGCAAAAGAATGACCTGAAGAGCAGGAACATTCAAGACACAAGACACACAGACACAGACACACACACACACATGTACAGACAGACAGACACACACACAGACACACACACACACGCACGCACGCACACACACACAGACACACACGTACACACACAGACACAGACACACACGTACACACGCACGCACACAGACAGACACAGACACACACAGACACACACACACACGTACACACGCACGCACACAGACACGCACACACACACGCACACAGACACACACGCACGCATGCACACACAGACACACATGCACGCACACAAAGACACACAGACACACACAGACACACGCACGCACGCTCACAGACACACGCACACGCACGCATGCACACAGACACACACAGACACACACACACAGAGGCTGGCCACAACCTTGTTACCTACTTGCCCTCTCTGACGGTGACTCCTCTCCTCTCCAGTGCTGGGATTACAGGTCACCATTCTAGCTAAGGATCAGAGACTTGTCACACTTAATTATTACCTTCACGACTCATTTCAGTTTATTTACAGTCTGGAATTTTTGTTTTGCTCAACTCGAAATTGAGATTACAATCCAAAGGGAAATGGATTGAAGCTTTAAGATTACTATCATTGCACTAAGTAGTGTTTACCATGCCTTACCTCACCTCAACCAATCTGCATGACCCCATGTTCTAGGATTACTAGGAATAAAGGGGCTACCTACCCAAGAAAGGCAAACTTTTCCTTTACAGACTCCTAAACTAACCAGATTTTTAAAATGTTAATCATGTCTTGCATCTAATCCCAGCACTAGAAAGGCAGAGGCAGGTGGACCTCTGTGACTTGGAGCCAAGCCTGGTTGTCACAGCCCCAGGATAGCTGGGGACACACACTGAGACCCTGTCTAAAAATCAAACCAACCAGCCAAAAAAATTAATCGTGTCATGTAGAGTATAAATCATTTCATGCTGATCTAACTGGAAACTTGTCACCTTGGACTCTAATAAATATAGCTTTGAGTTACTTTTAAATATTATTTTTTAATTCTATGTGTATATTACCTCAAATAGTCAGAAAAGAATCTTAAAGAATTCCTAAACAATTTAACTGACAAAGAAGAGATTTATTCCATGTGGCCACACTGGGAAAAGGGGAAAAAAAATCCAGTTACAGCCCCCCCCCCCCCAAATCTGCCTTCAGGATTCTGAAGTGAAAGCAGTTTCAGTAGAGGGTCTGAAAGCAGTAATAATCAAGGTATGGTCTCTACATTATTGTGTCTTCTGTAATAAACAAAAACTGTATCTAACAAGTTTAAATCTCTTTCCAGGAGAAAGGGTTCCTCTTGGACAGCCCAGGAGTCAGACTTTTTTCTCCCAGTATGAGGAACCACCGAAGGTAGCCACAAATAATATGTAAATAAACGAGCCGGGTTGTGTTCCAACAAAACTGCAAAAACAGGTGGCAAGATACGATTTGTCCATAGTCTGTTGATCTCTGAGAAGCACATTCCAAGTAAAAGTTGAGGTATTAGGTTAAAAGCAACAAACCCATAGAGGATATTTGTGTGTTAAGTTGGAGTAAGACATGTAAAATGTGTATAGTTCCATACTTTCACAAACTTTAGTTAGCCAGTCATAGTCAGCACAGCAGGTAAAAGGGTAACTCTTGTCGTGACAACATTTGCAAGGCCCCCTTAAGGTGGTGGTGTGTAGCTCAGTGATAGAATGCTTGCCAAGTATGTGCCAAACCCTGGATCCAATCGCTGGTACCATGGAAACACGAACCTACCTGTGTTTGCTAAAGCTGCCCTTTCAACCTGGAAAACCTGACCTCCCAGCTTCCTCCAGGAATCCTACTCATCTTCAAACTGTTTATGCAACCCTACACTTCAGCTAGTTTAGAGGATACAAAGGAAATGTTTAATCCCTAGAACACAGTGTTATGCAGATTGCTTGAGGTAAGGCATGGTAAACATTACATAGGGCATTGGTATATATCTTAAAACTTCAATCTAGTTTCCCTTTGGATTATAATGACTGAGATTATACTGAAGAGATATGATCTCTCCCTCCTTTGATATTCTACAGTAATTTCTTAGAGGGTTCATTTGCTACCTACACAAAATCTAGCATTACACATAGTAGACTCTCAGGTGAAGTTTCTCTACTTGTATTAAAATATTTCTGCTTTTAGTAACTTGAGTGAATAGAATACTACAGAATTTTTTTTTTTTAAAGGTTTTTCGAGACAGGGTTTCTCTGTGTAGCCCTGGTTGTCCTGGAACTCACTTTGTAGACCAGGCTGGCCTCGAACTCAGAAATCTGCCTGCCTCTGCCTCCCAAGTGCTGGGATTAAAGGCGTGCAGCACCACCCCCGGCTTACAGAAATATTTTTAATCTCCATTTAATCCATATCTCTTTACCACTGGAGGAGATTAATATCAATTTGCCTGATATAAAGGTTGTTATCTTTTGCAAACTTGACTTGAAAGGAATTATTAAATTTTCTGTTTCCTAGTTAATCTTTGGGGAATGAATACAAACATATGAACACACACATATGTACACACCTGGAACTTACTATGTGGACCTGGCTGGCTTCTAATTCTCAGAGATCACCTGCCTCAGCTTCCTAAATGTTAGGATTAAAGGGGTGTGCCACTACACCTGATGATCAATACATCTTAAGCATATTTCAGAGCTGTACGGTTAAGAAAATGAACAAAAACACTGAACTCAAACTTGACATCAGGGTTGTATTTATTACTTACCTTTGAACTCCCAGTTCTCAGCAGATGTGTCTACATCTGATCTGTTCCTTTTTTAAGGTGTTTAGGGAACCTGGCCCAAACTCAGTGAGTTATCAAGGCTGGGGGACAGGAATTCAGGTCTCCTGGCTCCAATTCCAATAGTAGTCATCTGGATAGTTTAATCCAGGAAGACTGGCTTTCCAGATGCACCGGATCTTATATTTCCAATTCTAAGCCTGAAAGACTGAGGAAGACCCATTTCCAACTTTCCCTTTCTTATGTTGCTAATGAAATTCAAGATCATATATGCCTGCCTACAATGTCCCAATCACCAAACACGCCAGTTTTAGGGTTACTGAATACCTAAAGAAACAGGGTCCTTTCCCAAGTCGTATGCCACACAGTCTAGTTAAGGGCCAGGCTTCCTCACTCATCAGCTCTCTAAACCCTGATACAAAGGACCAGGTCTGCCCTTTACTCTCTGTGTGACCTCGGACTAATCACCCAAGTGGCTAGTTCTCCTGTCATCTTGTACACCTTGTATATTTCAAACACCCATCAGAGAGGCACCTCCACACACAATGCCTGGAAAGACTTCCGATGCTTTCTTGGGTTTTGCTCTCTGTTTAAAAAAAAAAAAAATTGCTAAAATCCGGTATAGTGATATAGTCTTTTCTTTTTTTTTTTAAAGATTTATTTATTTATTTATTATATGTAAAGTACACTGTAGCTATCTTCAGACACTCCAGAAGAGGGAGTCAGATCTTGTTACGGATGGTTGTGAGCCACCATGTGGTTGCTGGGATTTGAACTCTGGACCTTCGGAAGAG
>NC_034595.1:16284894-16291366 GCF_900095145.1 Mus pahari | reverse complement strand
CCCATGATATAGTCTTTAATCCCAGCACTGAGGAGGAATAGGCAGGTGTAATTCTGTGAGAGTTCAAGGATAGCCTGGTCTACATAAAGAGTTTTGTTATTGCTAGAAATAAAGATTTCACAACTGTCTCAAAAAAAAAACAATCAAAAAAAAAAAAAAAAAAAAAAAAGGAAAGGAAGGACGGACAGAAGGAAGGAAGAAAAATAAAAATAAAGAAAGCATTCCTGAAATATTTTAGTGCTGGAGTGATCAGGCCTAGGGCAGAGTTAAAACTTATCCATTCATCCCTACCCACTCAATTTCACAAGTTAAACAGAGAGCTACTGCTACAGGCTCCAACCCTACCACACAGATTCCAGTTTATCACTGCTTTAACAGTCAGATTTCACTGCTTTAACCATCTTAATCTGTAAAATAAACACAGGAAGCAGACCGGCAGCCTTATCCGCAGATAAACAGGAATAATTTACTCACAAAAATTATAAGTAACATATAATACTTCTAACTACACTGTCTCCCCTTCCCCCTCCCCTGGAGTTTTAGACAATAGTACAGTCACCTTCAATGAACAAAAGAGACCAATCGACCCAGACAGTTCACAGCCAGTACAGCATTTTTATCTTTCTGGAAGCTACCTATAAAAGACAAGAGCCATTGCTGGGCTCTTTGGGTCGCACGGCGGGGGGGGGAAAAAACCGAGAGTAAATTAAGGAACAAGGGAACAAAGCTAAGTTATATCATTCAATCTAATAAAAAAATTAATGAGAATCCACTGTGGGCAAGAAGACTTACAAGTTAGTAGTTCAAAAACTGTAATAAAAAGCCCCACAGAGGAAGTGCCAAGAGGTACAAAGTTCTCTGGGAGAGAGAACTCTCCCGGAGAGTTCTCTTCAGTATCACCAGAAGAGACTAAAGTATTCCGGAAAGGGGCACTTACAGGACCAACCTGACTGGGAAGAAAAACAGAAAGAACTCCAGTGAGAACTGTGGAAATGGACGCTACACGGGGTGGGACACACTATCTGCTTATCCACAGCGTGGCTTAAAAAAAAAAAAAAAAGATACCAGGCTAACCAAAGAAATACAGAAGAAAGACACGCAGTGAGGGCGAAAACTGGAGGCAGAGAAGTCGGGGACAACCGATGTTGACTTAAAACCTTGGCAGCAAAACTCAGCTCAGCAAAACTGGGCTGAGGACTTTCTACCTTCAAAGTCCCGTCCATCATCCTATCCCAGCTCTTCGGGACCTCTCCTATCTCCTCACTCATCGGCTCTCTAAACCCTGATACAAAGGACCAGGTCTGCCCTTTACTCTGTGTGACCTCGGACTAATCACCCAAGTGGCTAGTTCTCTTGTCTTCCTTCTAGTCTGCAAATCAGTTTATTACGAAGAGACCCGGGTCGGATTCGATGATTTCAGAGATTTAAAACCTTGGCAAACCGCATATGGAGACACTGGCTGGGCACGCGGTCCTTTGCGTAGATGGGGAAACTGAGGCACCGAGCACCCTGCCCTAAGGTCATGACAGCAATGTCGCTGTAGGGTCCCTGCCATCGCACGGCTCAGATCCCATGACTTCTAGTCCCGGGCTCTTTCTCCTTCCGCCCAGTCTAAGGGAGCTGCGGGGGGTCCAGGGTTCGGGAAAGAAAAGGAGAGCGAACACGCCGGGTGTGGGAAAGGGTGGGGACTGGCCTTACCTTCACAGGGTAAGCCCCGCCGCTTGAGTCTTCTTCTCAGAATTGGATCCCCTAACCCGGTCTGGACTTCTACCAAGCCCCCGCCACTACTGCCCGGCTCGACGTGTCCCACGACCGCAGTATAGGCCGCCGATTCCCGCCCTGGACCCGCCCCCTGGGTACTCTGACCAATCATCGCTCAAAACCTAGAAACTCCACCCCCTCGGAGGGCTGGCGAGGCCTTGCGTCACTGGGAGCTCACCTCCTCATTTGCCTTTGCTCCACCTCCTCCACCGCTGGGTCTCCTCTGGGCCTCACTACCCTGAGAGAATTTGTCCTGCCGGAAAGCAGCTCGCCGCCACGGCGTTTTACGTTACCGGCGGTGACAGGCCCTGGGAGCATCCAACTTCCTCCTCCCTTCAGCTGGGCAAAAGCCGACGTGATGTTCGGTGCCGGAGACGAGGATGACACCGACTTCCTCTCGCCCAGCGGCGGGTGAGTGATTGAGGAACGGGGCCGGAGCGCTGGGCTGAGAGGCTGGCGGGTGACTGCAGCGGTCGGGCTCTTCGCAGGTCTCTTCCCAACTTCCGGGTCTAGACAGACCCTCGGCACGTTCCGCCGCTCAGCCTTCGCATTCCGAGGAGCGGTGTCGCCTCGGCCAGTCTGGGGTCAGGACCTGGCACCTCCCTTGACACCCTTTTGCTTTGTGAATCACAGTTTCTCCAGTGAAATGGAGAGGACTGCTGGGGAGACTGCCTGCCTCGGAGTTTATAGAGCAGTCAGCTCCTGTAATAAATACATGAGCTGTAAACTCAAGAGACGTTCTCTTCCCCGTGAACAGGACGGTGACACTTTGAACCAGGACCTGGTGGGTCATCTCTGGCATCCTTCAAAGCCTACTTCAGAGGTTACCGTTTTGGTGATTCTCTGCTCTCACAATCCCGGGCGGAATAGACTGCTTTATCTTCCTTATTTCCACGAGCCTTTGCACATGGAACCTACTAATATCTAAGACCTGACTCAACTGCTTATGTTGCTCATTTCTGTCTCAGAACAGTAACTCCTGGTGCACACTGATTGCTCACAAAGTGCCTGCGAAATTACGCTTTTTAAGCCCTAAGGTGTAAAGCCAATGGGAAAGTGTATTCACTTTCTTCTGCTTTCAAACATCACGTATACCATCTTGGGAGAGAAGTCTTTAATGGCAGGCAAGATCCACCCCCACCCCCACCCCCCTTTAATAATTAGCTCAGTGTTTTCCCTTGCGTTGACCTAGTGGACCTCTTGTCTCCCTTCAGACTTGTTAACTGCAAAGCTCACATCTTTGCAGAGCCGTTCTTTGAATGTCTGCTTTACAAGTTTTGTGCATAGTGATGATGAACCTACATAAGAATGACTGACCTATCAATATGCATGCCAGTCATCTTACCAACAATGATTAATCTTCTAGAATACTGGGCATTCAATACAGACCATAAAATGACTGGCTTTCTTTTGATTGTGTGTGTGATGTATACATGTATGCATGTTGTGAACATCTTCGTTGAGGACAGACGTTCAGTATCAGGGGTCCATCTCTGTAGACTTCCACTTTAGTTTTTGAGACAGGTTTTCTCACTGAACCTGAGTTTTCCATTTTGACTAGACTGGTTGTCCAGCAAGCTCCCAGTATCCACCCATCACTACACTTGTCTTTTTTTATGGTTGCTGGGGATCTGAACTCAGTACAGTAAGCACTTTACCCATGAATTCATCTTTTCAGCCCCTCTTATTTGGTTTTCAGTATTTTAAGATCTTTTGACATCCAGTGAGTGGCTCTGCATTTCGCTCTCACCATCTCATTCTCCCAGGACCCCTGGGAATGCCTGCACCCACTTAACCCCACTTTGAATTCATTTAGTTGCTCCATTACTTTTGAGTTAACTGGGCATTGTTTCCTTTCTTTCCTATGTTACCCAAAACATTGACAGTGTCTGCTGCTGTTGTCTGGACATTCAGCTACAGCCTGTTTTATGTATGCCTGTGTATGGGGCCTTTTGAATATCTTCAAGGTTTGTTTATTTATTTGGGATATGGTTTCACTCTGACCCCTGGCTGGAATTCTTTATATAGACCAAGCTGACCTTGAACTCACAGGGATCTGCCTGTCTTCCCCCTTAATGATGGCATTAAAAAAGCATGTGCCATCACACCCAGTCTCGAGGTATATTTTAATTTCATAATCTTTAGTATGTGAGAATATTTGAAGAAAGTTTATGAAGGTATTTTAAGGCTCCCAACTTTCATGCATCAAAGAATCTGCTGCTGACGAGGCAGACTGTGACAGTCATGTGCTCTTCTCCTGATTCCTGACCCAAGATAAATTCTTCCTGTCTCAATCTCCTTTCCCAGGAAGGCTTAACTAAGAATTGAAGGTACTTTACACATATTACTGTGGGTTCTAGGCATAGAAAACAAAAAATTTGATGATAAAAGATTCAACAGAGAAAGCTACACACAGATAAATTTTTGTCCCCTGTAGTAACTAGGAAAAAAAAATACATTTTGTTTCCGGTAGTGGCTAGGAAAACAGAATCAAACTTAAGACTAAGACTAGGAAAAATGAGCTGGAGAGGTGGCTTAGTGGTCGAGAGCACTGGAGGAATTGGATTTAATTCCTAGAACCCACATGGTGGCTCACAGCAGTCTGTAACTCCAGTCCCTGGGAATCCAAGACCTTCTTCTGACCTTTTGGGGTACCAGGCATACAAATGGTGTATAGACATACATGCAGACAAAACACTCACACACACAAAATGAAGAAAAGAAGACTAGAGAAAGGTTTGTGTGCATTCTCTGATTTGTCTGTCCCTCCATTGGTTTCGTTAAGGAAGTAGAACATCTGACAGTGAACACTGCAGCTCTTTCCAGTTCCCCTTTTATAAATGTGGTTTACTTTAAAACTGCTTCCCTAAGTTTGACTTAACCTTCTGACTTTCTTGGTCCTACTCAGGCTATTGAGGGCTAACTGAAGCATCCTAAAGTCTAAGATGGCTGTTTTTAGTGACTGATAATCTGCTGTTCAAGTTCCTGGGCCTCTTCTTGTTTGTTTACTTGGTTGTTTGTTTTTGAGATGTTATCTTACTGTGTAGCTCTGGTTGTCCTGGTACTCACAATGTATACTAGGCTGACCTCTGACTTAGAAATCTGCCTGCTTCTTCCTCCTGAGTGCTGAGATTAAAGGCATGAGCCACCAGGCATGGCCAAGTTCTCCAGCCTTAAAGTCAATGGTTAACCTAAAAGTAGTAATCAAAAGACATGTCTTCTCCTTCTTTCTTAGCCCTTTTCCACCATTATATTCTGACTTTGCAATGAAGAAATAGGCAAATGTCTATTAAGTATTTCATATCTGACTTCAGGTAATACAGAGAGGAATGATATATATATATATTTCCTATGCCTAAGACACTTTATTTAAGCAGTAGAATAAAATCAATCCAACAATAATAAACATAATCACAAAGCTCTTAAAAGTTTATATATTTAATGTTAATATTAAAAAGTATGTGCACTGGGCATCAGATCGCCTGGAACTGGAGTTACAGAATGTTGCAAACCACCACCTTGGTGCTGGGAACTGAACCCAAGCCTTCTATAACAGCAAAAGGTGCTCTTAACATCTGAGCCACCTCTCTAGCTCCCATAAGGATTTCTTTTGAGATCACATCTCATTATGTTGCCCTGGAAGTTCTTAAATTCCTGAGCTCGAGTATTCTACCAGTGATCTTCTGAGCAGCACTCCCACCTGCCTTTCTTTTTATTACCAATTATTTGTGTGTAAGCAATTATTTCTTATCTAGATTTAAGCTATGGGCCAGCAAAATGACTTAGTGGATAAAGCCTTGACAACTTAAGTTCAATTCCCATAAACCACATGAAGGTAGAAGAAGAGAACCGACTCCACAAAGTTGCCCTCTGATCCCGCAGACACACATGGCACAACGTGTATACTTCGTACATAAGCAGTAGTGATACATTTCTAAAAATTTAAAGTGCACGTAAGATTGGACAGTTTTTCACTACTGTTAAAGCTATTACTCAATTCTCCCAGAATTTTACTCCTTTAGGGAACCTCAGCCAGGCATATATCACAGGCCTTTAATCTCAGCCCTCAGGAGGCAAAGGAGATTTCTGTGGTTCAAGTCTAGCCTGGTCTACATATGGAGTTCTGGGGCAGCTAGGGCTGCATAGTCAGACACTGTCTTAAAAAAGAAAGAAAGGGGAGGGAGTTTTTAGGTCACAATGGCCAAAAAGAAAGAAAATCTCAGTTTCTTCTATGTTCTGTTAAGACATTAGCATATATGTTACCCTTGCATTGTCATCAAAGCCTCTTTGTCTTTAAAGCATCTGTAGCCCCATTTATAGGACATTTGAAGGAAGCCTACTAGATTCCTTAAGAAAATAATGTGTCAAACTGTCAAAGGCAGCTTCAGCATCCAGAGTAAACTGAGGCGGGGGTAGAGTCAGCGATTGATCACTCAGAAGACTTCTCTGAGGGAACAAAGTATGATTTTCCTGGACCAGAGAGAAACTCCCTGGGGTTGGGGGAAAGGATGAAGGCACACACACACACATGTTTGGTAGATGAAACAAGCTCCAACAACTTTATTTTTTCTCTTAGCCTTTTTATACCACCTAAGACAAAAATTTCTCAATGTTAAAAATAAATTACCTCGTAGCTACAAGTTACATAGTTACATATTCTCCAAAACCAATCATCACACTTGGGAGGCAGAGGCAGGCGGATTTCTGAGTT
>NC_034595.1:16265171-16284565 GCF_900095145.1 Mus pahari | reverse complement strand
AACATATCCTTCAAGGACAGACTGAAATCAGTGCACATAAGGGAGTTACAGCAGGGTTATTGATTATGTATTCTTCTTTTGAAACTCATACCTAACTAAACATTTCCCATCCATCTTTCTCTCTACAAGTTCATCATGGAGATTGATTTTTTTTTTTTTTAACTCCAAAGCTGTAATTCTTTTGTCACTGATTAACAAGATTTAAGCAAGCCAGTCTGTGGTAACAAGTTTTTTTCCTATGCTTAGCTGAGGACAATTTGTATTTGCCAAAAATCCAGATCATCTTAGGTTTTATTTTTCAAGTTTTGTTTAGCTAACCTTGTTAGTCACGTATTTTCAAGTCTTATACTCAGAACAGAATTATTTACTCTTTATTCATAACCCTGTCTTTTCATGATGTACACCGAAACCTGTGGCCACATCCCTAGATCACACGATCCAGGAACTCAGACCCAACCTAGAATGAGTGTCTTCTTTGATTATTAACTTATCCCAAGCCTATCCTAGTACAATTACATGCTTGTAATTCATGAACGCTCACTGTGCTCTTTTTCTAACTTATGCAGCCCTCACTACTCTGCAAGGAGGGGGCACACTCTACTCTTAGTCTAACTTTATTATATCCTTTTGGCAAAACAACTTAAGCCATCTCCTTAAACTTCCTATCAACTACCCCTAACTTCCTAAAACTATTTAAATCAAATCAAGAGTTCTGTGAATCATTAGTTCATCAGAACTGTTATTTTATGAAAGTTCATCTTCATATTGATCTGCAGGAAAATTGTCCAATAGAGTGGTCTGTCTCCCAAGAAACAATCATACCAGACTGTAGGCAGTGAGGGTCTCCCCCCCAACCCCCACACCATGCTAGATATATAAGGAACGCAGCAATGACAAAACGAGAAGGCACAGCAGCAGCAAGAAGGAATCTGGAGACAAAGCCCCCGGGCTATGCCTCTCCAGGTACATTCACTGTGGCTGTACAAAATGGCAGACCATCTCCAGAAAGCTGACTTGCCCACTGCAGTTTCTCCTGTGTGGTGTCCACCATCCAATCACATTGAATGTATTTCATGAAATACTAATTTATATTTATATACACACATAAATTACATTTTTAAAAAATCAGAAGAATTGAATTGTTGAGAAGCTTCAGAGTTTGTACACCCAAACTGAGAATAACTTTGGAGGAGTTCAGTGCCAGACTGGATCTGAGAGTTAAATATTTTCTCGTTGATTTGTGTTGTTATAATAGAATATAACAGACTGGTTAAGTAATTAAGGAAAAGAAACTCAGGAATTAGTTGGCGGGGTACACTGCCATATAACTGTTGCCCTTTTGGATAGCTCATACTTTGTGACTAAATGTTACTTAATAGATAACCACCTCATTTGTCTATAAACTTCTGTAAAAAAAATGCAGTCTTGTTCACCTGTGTTTACCTAGTGTCTAACTTCTCTTAAGCTGTAGGAAAACATCTGAGATTAGGGAAGCTTCCAGGAAGAACAGCCAGAAAGAATGCCTCAGGCAGAAGGAATAGCATTTCTAAAGGCTGGATTTAAAATAGATCCTACCTTGGCCTGAAGATGTGACTTAATAATCAAGTCTGTGCTCATCCTTCTTGGGACTTTTGAGTTTAATCTCCAGCATTTGCCTCCCTCTTCCTCACAAAACATTCTAACCTTGTATAAGAAACTGAAGGGATATGGAGATGGCTCACAGGTTAAAAGCACTGGCTTCCAGAGTATCTGCGTTTGATTCCTAACCCACATGGCAGCTCACACAATCCTCTAACACAAGTCCCAGGGAATCTGATGCCCTCTTCTGGCCTCCACAGGCACTGGATGCATGTGGCACAGACACATAAACAGGCAAAACATCTATACACATGAAAAAAAAAATTATTGCTGGCCATGGTGGCACACACCTTTAATCCCAGAACTTGAGAGGCAGAGGCAGGCATTTCTCTAAGTTTGAAGCCATCCTGGTTTAAATCATGATTTCCAGGACAGCTAGGGCTATATAGTGAGATAGACCTGCCTCAAAAACAAAAACATCATCATCATCATAATGATAATAATAATGATAATTATTATTTTAAAAATATAAAGAAAAGAAACTGAAAGTTCCCTATAATAGCTGAGGCACACAAATGGAAATAAGAAATGGCCAAATATGAAGTTGCATAAGGAGAGATTTTGAAATCTTGAAGGATCATCTAAAACCATCTTGCAGAGATTAGATTAAACAAAAGATTTTTTTACATTTATTTATTTACTTCTTGTGTGTGTGTGTCTCCACATGCACACGCACACACATACACAGGCATGCTTATGCATGTATATGTAGATGCTTGGGTACAAGTGCAAATGTGTGTCATGGCATAAATTTGGAGGTCAAGGGTAACTTGTAGGAATTGTTTCTCAGCTTTTATCACATGGTTTCTACAGATTAAACTCATGTGATCAGGATTGGTGACAAGTACCTTTACTTACTAAACCATCCTGGTGGCCCAAGTTCCAAGTTTGTATTTTACTATATTGAAGAGTCATCAGAAATAATCATATGGATATGAAGAATTGGGTCTAGTGGCACAGCCTTGTAATCCCAGCTACACAGGAGGCTTGAGGGTTCAAGGCCAGCCTGGGCAATTTAACAACACTCCACTGTAAAGTGAAGTAACATAGAAGGGGTGGTAGTAGTGACTATAGCTCGGTGGTAGAACACTTGCCTAGCATGTTCTAGGCCGTATGGTCAGTCCCCTAGTACTGCAGTATTGCTCAGGCAGGGGAGATAAAGAAGACGTAGGCAGGGAGGTGAGTAAGGAGGTTGTTGCAGTAGTCCAACTAGACAGAGGTGAGGGCAGCATAAACTGAGGAAGTAGCGGTGATCTGGGGAGTGGTGAATGCATCTGAGGAATCTTTCTGTAGGAAGAACAATCAGCTAGAGCTTGGGTTGCCATTGCTGTCAAATCACACACACAGTCTTGATTTCAGAGCCTCAACTGCTACTCCTTTTACTGAATGGGGAGTTACACCATCAGAGATAAGTATGGGCAGCAGTGTTTGGAGTGATTGCAGTTTAGGATATGTCAAATGGCATTTTATTTTCCTTTTCCTTTAACAGAGCCAAGCTGGCTTCTCTATTTGGACTGGATCAAGCAACTATGGGCCATGGAAATGAATTCTTCCAGTACACAGCCCCAAAGCAACCTAAGAAAGGTCAGGGAACAGCAGCAGCAGGTAAGTTAAGAGGCATTAGGGCTGAGTCTTAATAGGTTGGTTGGAATGGCTAACTGTCTTTGGAAAGTGACATGCTATGATGGTTAATATTAGTTGTTGATTTGATAAGACTTAGAATCACCTAAGAGACCAACTCTGGGTATATGTGTGAGGAGTTTCTGTACTGGGTTAACTGGATTGGAAAACCCACTCCGAATGTGGGTGGCACCATGCATGGGCTGGGAGGCAGTGCTGAGTAAAAAGGAAAAGTGAGCAGAATGGCAGCATCCAGTCCTCTGCTTCCTGACTTCGGTGCAGATGAGCAGCCACCTCACGCTCCTGCTGCAGTGCCTTCCCTACCATGGTGGACTCTGTCCTTAAACTGGACCTGAGTGAGCCCTTCCTCTACCCACCCTCCCTCCCTCCCTCCCTCCCTCTCTTCCTTAAGTTGCTTCTGTCAGTTATTTGGTTACAACAACACTTAAAGTTAACAGTGCGCATACCAAGTCCTCTGTTCTCTGCCCATCAGCCTAAGCTTACCCCAAGTAGTGAATGTCTGTTGAAGCCCTCAGGTTCTGGTTTCTAGCAGCTAGGTGATGCCCTTAGTTGGGAACTGACAGCACAGGAGCAGGCAAATTCTTCTGCCCCTTGTCTCCAAAACTGCCTGAAGCACTCATCGTTGTATCTGGTTCATTCATCATGGAGGACACAGGATTGTTATGGCATCTGCTGACAGAAGGGAGAGAGTGAGAGACTGACACTTCTGAGGTGCCTACTCTGTCTTAGGTGCTCCCCAGGGACTGTAAAGTAGATGACACGACCAAACTTTGAAGGCTTTGAGCAGTTTAGGAATTAGGTTAGTCAACCGTAATGGCAGAGTTGAAATTTGAACTCTGAATCTACAACTTATTCTTTCCTCTACACTTTGCTGTTTTGAGGTAAGAAGCCAAAGAGGATAAGGGATTGGTCACAAAAGAGCCCTGAGGAGAGTAGGTAGTGAGGGACATTATATTAAGTACTTGGAGATCAAAGTGTGGAGGGCCTTTCATGTGCCAGGAATGACGCCGACTAGTTTGAGGATACTTGGCAAGATGTTGAGGAGTGGTTGAAGCAGATCCCTCATGTATGGCCATGTAAGGAGAAGACACAAACACTCCTGTCCATTTCCTTGGACTCCGAGCTGCATACTTCTGTGGTGTGAGAGGTGTGTAGGATTTTCCTTATGCACTAAGCAGTTCTGCAGCAGACACCATGGGAGTATCCTGTGATTCAAGTCAATTCTGAAGTTATCTGCCCAGATATGTCAGATCCCTCAGATAGAGGGTTTGTTCTTACAAGATTGTCTTTGCCTAAGATGCCAATCATTAGTCAGGCCATCTGTACTTCTGACCAAGGGTCCCATGACATCCTTTCCTAGGTTCAATTAGTTGACAGGAATTGCTCATACAGCTCAGGGTAATTGCTTTTAAAAAATATTTGTTTATGTATTAGAAAAGATATAATAATGTTGCAACTGCAGCCAGGTGAAAATATGAAGAGAGGATGGATGGGTAAGTTGAACGGATGCATAGTTTCTGGGCCCTCTCTGGGTGGACCACCCTCCTCCTCTGATTGTACCACCACCCCGTCTCTGAGTGAATCACCACCCCTTCTCTGGGTTTATCACCACCCTCTTTCTGGGCAGACCACCCCCCTAGTACTTTTATGCTTTATAACCTGGAAGCTCTTCAAACTTTGTGCTTTAAGAGTTTAATACAGCTTGTTCTAGCCCATCTTTCCTAAAATTGGTGAGTGTAGCTGAAAGTTATAGTCCCTAATCCTGTAATTACTTTGTCTTTCTGGTGGCTGGCTCTGTTCTCAGGAACCCCACCCTGAGATACCTTAGCAACAATGTTAAACGACAAAATTTCAGCAAAGTTTTAAGACCTTTCTTAACTGGCTTTTATTTGCAGCCCTAAAATCGACCATCACCATTCAGTAAAATGAGGTGTTTTGATGAATTGAGAACAGGACTTTATATAGACAGAAAAGAGCTGGAGAATCCAGAATCCAGAAAAGTAGATTAGCCATTTTGAAGTTCCTTACCTAGTAAAAGAGGAAATAGGCCATAAAAACTGGTCTGTGAGGCATCTCATATGACACCAGCCATAGCCACATGAAATTTGGGGATTTAGGTATTATTTAACTCTCTTGATTTAAAATTTCAGGTTAAAAATGTTGGGTTTGTCCTTGGTGATATGGAATTTAAAATAAGTAACTCTATTTTGGTTTCTTCTGTTGGGCTCAACACGTAGACCAGGCTGGTCTCTAGCTTGAAATCCTTCTGTCTCTGCCTCTCACAGGCTGGGATTGCAAGCATATGTCTCCATGCCTGACAATGCATAAACTCAGTTATGACTAAAGGGACTAATCACAAAAGACTCCAGGAAATTCTCAGGAGCATTGTGCAAGAGCCAAATATATTTCACAAAAGACACTTCTACTCTTACTACTCAGCAAACTACAAAGGATTTAGGAAGTGGGAACAAGATCAAATTGTACCCTGCCACAGCCCTTCAGGCTAAGTGTTCCTTGTGTATTTCCCTCCTTTCTTCCTTGGCTGTGCGATTCTGACTCTGATTTAAGTGTCAGACCATAGAAGTGTAGAGGAAAACAAACCATCCCAGGCTTATCTGATGAAATAGCTTGATTTTTTTTTTCTCATTGCCTGGGGTGTAGTGGCATAACACCTTTGATCCTAGCAGTGGGGAGGCATGGCCAGGAAGATCTCTGTGAGTTCGAGGCCAGCCTGGTAGGTATACCAGGAGAACAAGAGCTATGCAGAGAAACCCTGTCTTGACCTACCCCATGCACTGATGAATTGTGTGTATGTATGTAGTCATATGCATGTATATATGCATGTATATAGGCATGTGCACGCCATGACTCAGGTCTGGAGGTCAGAAGATGCCTTGCAGGAGTCAGCTGTCTCCTTCAGTCATGTGGGTCCAGTGGTGTTATTGCCCTTGTTGGTTTTTGTTTTCTTTTTCTTCATAAAGGTAGGTAGATTTATTTTTTTTTCTGTGAAAAATTATTTTTCAAGTGAAGGAGAAACTAGAAGGCACACAGGAGTAAATAAACAGAGCTTTTACCTTTAAAGGTACAGTAGGTTGATTGAAGAAAGCCTTTTTTTTTTTTTAATGAAGAGATTAAAAAGGACTCAAGATAAATTCACTAATGAATAATGAAGATAAGAAAAATATCCAGTCATCCCTGAACAAGGAGGCTAAGTTGAGGAAACTTTGCTTAAAATTCTTTTTCTCAAGATTACACATTATAAGATTTCCTCTTGAATGCCAAGTCTAAGAATGAGAATAACACTGACTTGAGAGAAGGAGGAATCCTGAGCCAATAGGAGGGTTACAGGATGATGGCCATGCTCTGCCAGTGTCCCTGGCAGAAGCAGCCTTTCCTTTTCAGGATATGAGCTGTGGCAATTATAGCCTGAGAGGATTGCAACAAGCTGCCAGGCCCTGAGAGGATGCTGGACTGGCCTTCCCAGCTAGTGACTTTTTTCCTGGGTTTCACAGTTGTCTAGATTATGTAGATTATGCAACGCTGGCCTTTCCATCCACTCCTGTAGATTGCTTCATCAGGAGTAAAGATATATCAGATTACTACATACAACCAGAAAGTACACACTAAACTTAACTGCATATAGTTTTCTAAACACAGTAAGAAAACATAGAACATACCACCCAGAACACAAGTAAATAACACAGTGCCCCTCATTTTCAGAGCTCACTCACATTCTTTCTAAGCTAGCATCCTGTTTCTGGATCCTGGGAAGTGTTTAGTTTCCCTGCAATCAGTAAAGTCACATAAAACAGCAGTGGCATGGTACTCCCCCTTTCCTGTTTTCCTCTTTCTCGGTGAAGATTTAAAAAGACAGTTTTCCTTTGGTGGTGGTGTGGAGTGGTCCAGCTGTACTCTTGATTGGAGGAGTGTAAATTGCTGAGGCATTCCCAAAGGACGCTCTGGGGCAGGGGAGAGCCAAGACAAATTCACTATTTATGCTACTTCATCTCAGAATTCTGTTTTCAGAATTCTGAAAAGAGACAATCCCCCCAAAAAGGTGTGTTTTAAAGATGTTCTTCATAGCATTATGTATAACAGAGAAAATCTGGTATCTTCCCAAAGAAATGTAGCACAGTAAGAAATGAGGAAAATTCTTAAGAGTCAGACGTAGTAGTGTTTTGTGTAGCTGTCAAGCGGCAGCATTTCAGGCAGTAGCTGTTAGCCGCCTGCCTAGGTTTGTTTGGGAAAATATAGAGAAGACTTATAATGTAGTCAGGGAGAAGTGGAAGAGGCCTAGTTGAATCTTTATTTTGTTTTAAAATACTAAAAAAGCTACTGCAGAGCTTATGTGTACAGAGAAAGGACTCAGAACAAACACTAGTTTATTGATGTTTCATTTTGGTTGATAAGGTTCTAGGTGGTTTCTATTTTCATTGTGGTTTCATGTCTACCTGACTTTCTACAATGTACTTGTACTCTGAAATTGAGAGGAGGTGCTCAAACAGAAAAATAAGAGAGAAGAAGGTTTTGAAAGCAAGCTCACTGAGTACTCTCTCATTACTTTTCTATCTAGACATGCATCTGGGGAGTTTAGCACTGGGTGTGGTAGTGAATACCTGTGGTTCCAGCACTCAGGAGATGAGGCAGACCGTAAGTTCCAGGCTAGGTTGGACTACATAAAGGAGACCCTGTCTCCAATAGACAGACAGACAAAAACCAAAACAATGTCAAAATACGATTTACCCTTAATATGCTATTTTAAAACATTATATAAAGCCCTTGATCGATATAGGCAATGAGTGCGATTTAAATGTTGATGCAAAAATATAGTTATCACTTCAAAGGGGATAAGATTTTATTCTGAGGCCAAATAAGAGCCACTGTGGTCCAGGAACACAGATTGAGGTCTCCCCAAATCTCATGTTGCAATATGGTAACAGTTTGGTCAAGTTTTATGGGTACAGAACAAACAGAGTCACAAATCATGACACTTTTCACATGCTGTGGTGGAGACATGAGGTTCAAACAGACTGAGAAAAATCTCTGCTCTAAGCCTCAGATGCTATCTGATGACATTCTCAGCCTTTTGGTTTGCGGAAGCTTGTAGCTTTTAAGTCAATAGATTCCAAAAGGCTCCATCCGTTAGTCACCAGGTGTTAGATTAGCTATAGGAGTGGGCAAGGGAGCGCTATTAATGGGCTGAAGACAGCCCAGGATAGGTCGTATTGCGCTCTGAACCTGCAAGAGCACTCCTACCTCCACAAGTTACTGGCCTTCTAATCAGTTGATCAGCCTTGTAGGAAGTATCAGCTAGAGTTCCTTCCAGGAACTCTCGTCTACACTATCACCCTACATTCCTACTAGAGAGGAAATAGCTTTTCTTGTATATACCTTAGCTGTCGGAGCATTGAAAAGAGAAAAGAAAATAGTAGAGTATGACTCTGTTTTCTAAACTCCAGGAAATCTGTCTGATGTATGGTGTTGGGGCTAGTGTGAGTCTAGCCTCATCTACTGTCATTTAGAGTCTGTTTCCTCACTACCTGACAAGGCCACAGAGCTATCTCTGGATCCGGTGAGGATAGCGGTAATGAAAGCATTGTTACACTAGCATGAAGTAGGATTTTGGAGGCTAGTTTTGAGGTTAAAAATCAAAAAAATGAATGGCATCTTTGTTTTCTTCATCTTCAGGAAATCAGACAGCACCAAAACCAGCCCCAGCTACCACAGGCACGTCCTCAGTGCTGTTTGCCACTGCAGTGCATGCATACCGCTAGTAAGTAGCTGGAAGAGAAAGCCCTCAGAGCTGGGGAGGCCATGAACCAGCAGGCTGCAGTTCCTGTCCTTCCTCAGAAGCCTGTGCTTATCGCAGCCTAGTTCCTCAGAGAAACTCAGCATTATCTTGTCTATGCTGTTAATGTTTGGGCCCTCCACAGCAGCTTCCTGAGGTTTTAGGGATGCTATGGATAATAGATGATTGAAGAGTAAAAAGTTGGGACTGGGTGTGATGGCTCTCACCTTTAATCCCAGCACTTGAGAAGCAGAGTCTGTAGGTTTTCTGTGATTCCTAGATCTGCCATAGTTGTACCAATGAGACCCTGTCTCAAAGAAATAGAAGTTGCAGAAGAGCTTTAGATTAAAAGTTGCCCACCTCTCACCTTTCCTAAAGACCTAGCTATTTCAGATCAGAGAACTGGCTCTTCATGGTTGAAAGGGATCCTGATATTTGTCGTATTCTTGTTTCAATAGCATAAATGGTCAATATGCAAAGCAGGGCAAATTTGGAGCGGCTGTCCTGGGGAACCACACAACCAGAGAGGTGAGAAGACCCACATCGATTTATATGCCACATCCCAAGAATTGTTAATGCCTGGGGGTCTGTTTCTTATCTGTTGGATAGAGACTTATGTGTTAGATGATAAGAATGCCTACTGATGATAACTAAGTGTGTACTTTTAGAATTGAGTAGATGGCCCTAGTTTGCTTTGAAACAAGTGCTGCTGTTGAGAATGCTTGCTTTAGACATCTCCTTTGTGACAGTTCTAGTGTGAGAGCTGGAAAGCTTTAGCGTAAACAGTCAGTGATGCTTTTTGTTGAATAGCCAGTGATCATTCGTCATTCTGTCAGTGTATTCCATCTCTCTGCTTATGTTAAAGACCAGTATTTATCCATTGCAGTCTGAAAATAAGGCTGAGCAGTTGATCACTGTATTAGGGTGAAGTATAGTGGATGTCACTAAATGCCACCAGGCTTGACTTCCTTGTGTTGGTACATCCAGCTCAAATACCACTCCAGAATTTTGAGTTAGAGATTATTGAACCAGACAGAAGAGATTCTAGTATTTCAGAGGCCCAGAGAACACAGGGTTCCTGCTGCTCTGCCATTCTCAGCGCAAAGTTAAGATTAGTTGCCCATGGTGACTAATACAATGGCCAACACTCTAAGACAAATCAGTGGGACTTCAGTATTACCCACGAGTATCAGTTCTAAGCTCTCGAAGCCATTAGTCTTCTGTTGGTTACCCTACTCTCATTTCTCTCTTTACCCCTCAGGTTAATTTGAACAGATCTCCAATATACAATTTCAGCAGTAAATGCTTTAGTATATAATTGTAAGAGATGAAATACTTAAAACTGTCATGCTATTATCACACCTGAAAAAGTAAACAGAACATTTTAGTCAGTACTAGGATGTGTTCAAATTTCTCTTTTTCCTCTCTATTATTGTTTTTCTTATGCTTCTATTTGAATCAGCATCTAGTGAGGTTATCCATTGCAGTTGGTTCCCGTGTCTCGTCTTAAATCTTTCACCTTCCCATCGGGAAGCAGATGATGTCTGTTGTTGTGTGTGTTAGCAGATGCTGATGTCTGTTATCTAGAACTCTAGTTTTGAGACCCCACTATGCTTGACTGCCAGAAAGAGGTGATAGGTTGGAGAAGCAATTATAAGGAAGCAGATAAGGGGCCAGAGATATGGCTTAGTGGTTAAGAGTACCAGCTGCAATTCCAGAGGACCAGGAATTGGTTCCCAGCACCTACATATTGGCTCATAACTATCTGTAATCCCAATTCAGGGGACCTGAACTATGTGTAATCCCAATTCAGGGAACCTTATGCCCTCTTCTGGCTTGTGTAGGTACTACATGAATGTAATGCACAGACATATATGCATTCTCATCCATTCTCAAAAAATAAAATAAAATTTGTGGGCTGAAGAGATGGTTCAGCATTTAAGAGCCCTGACTTCATTTTCAGAGGACCCAAACTCAATTCCCAGCACCCACACCACTGCTCACAGCTATCTGTAAGTCCAGTTTTAGGGGATCCAATGCTCTCTTCTAGCTTCAACAGGTACCAGACACAAAGTATAGATATGGTGCACAGACATACATGAAAACAAAACCCTCATTCACATTAAATAAAGAGTAGGAGCTGGGTGGTGGCCAGGATTTGAGAGGCAGAGGCAGGAGGATCTCTGTGGGCTCAGGGGCCAGCCTGGTCTACAGAGAGGGTTCAGGACTACAGTGTGAGGCCCTTGTCTTAAAAAAGAAAGAAAAAGAAAAATTGCAACAATTCTATTATAAAGTTATTTGGGAAAACAAAACAAAACAAAACAAAAACTCACTGGAGAGCTGTAGAAATGATGAAGGGAAGAGAAATTAAAATCTTAGAGAAAACTCCATCAGTGAGATGTCTCTGTTTTGTGTCCTGAGCACATTGCTGGTTTAGGTGTAGTCTAGGCAGCAGGTATGACACAACAGAGACTGTTCGAGAGAAGAGAAACTGACAAATCTGGAGTCTTGCAGCTCAACGGCGGTATTCCCTGAGTGGCATTTGTTGAATCCAGGGTACTACCAGAGTCAGAACAATTTCCGCAGCTTTGTAGTGCATAGGAGAGATACTTCTAGAGGGAGAGAACCTGCAACAAGTAGCAACTATCTTCCTTTCCTTATATTTACCAGGTTTTGAATTTCATGGGGAAGTAGCTAAAGAATTCAGCTAAAAATCCTTGTTGATTAAAAGTTTAAGAACCAAGGAGTTAGAGACCTTCTAGGCTTTCAGCCAAAAGCTTGGAAAGGTCCTGCATGAGTAAGAATCAGGACACCTCAGAGGTAGACTGATTCTTAAAATTTCTTTTAAAGATTAATTTATTTTCTTTGGTATATGAATTGCATTGTTTTCCTGTGCACTGAGTGCACAGTGCCCACAGAGGTGAGAAGGGGCGTTGGATCCCTCTGGAGCAGAGTTAGGGTGCTTGTGAGCCACGTGTGGGTACTAGGAGCCGGGGTCCTATGCAGGAGCAACCTAAGTGTGCTTAACCACCAAGCCACCTCTCTAGCTCCGGCAAACCAATTCTTAATAATGTCTAATCCTCTTACATCCAGTTCAGTCTATGGTGGGACTCGGGGGATCAACTTGGAAAAATAAAATAAATATCTCGCATAAAGTCACACAGCAGCCTTCATAGCTCCCCATATTTCTAAGGACAAATTTCATCTCTTAAAAAACATTTATTTTTATGTATTTGTGTCTGCATGTGGGAATGTGCAGGTTCCTGCGGAGGCCAGAGGTAACTGCTCCCTAGAGTTGTTAGGCTTACACGTGGCTCTGAGGCTCCTCTTGCTGAACCAGCATGTCTCCAGCCCAGAGGGTGAATTTTAGTTACTTGGATGTTCTTGTTTGTTTAATCCATATATAGTACATATTGTCATCCCTAAGTCTCTGGGAGATTGGTTCCAGGGTCCTTTTCTACATATAGATAAGAAAATCTATGATATAAACTAATGATGTATGTGATATAAATAATATTCCTTATATAAAGTGGCAGAGGGCTGTACTTGTACATCCTTCCATAAACTTTAAATCATCTCTAGGTTATTTGTACCATCTAATAGAATGTAAATGCTACATAAATAGTTGCTATTTTATTTAAGGAATATAAGAAACATATGTTTCAATTTATAGGACTAGAGTCCATGGAGGTTAACTGTAACATATATTTTTTATATATAAAAATTTGCTGTTTAACATTTTAAGTACACAGTTTAATGGCTATTTTTAAATTAATTTATTTTGTATTTATTTATTTTATGTATATGGGTGGCTTGCCTACTGTGTACTGTATGTGCCTGATGCCAGAAGAGGCCAGAAGAGGGTGTTGGAGCCCATGGGGTTGGAGTTAATGGTAGTTATGAGCCACCATGTAGGTGCTGTGAATTGGACTCAGGACCTCAGGAACAACAACCGTGTTCTCCACTGCTGAGCTGTCTCTCCAACCCCGATCCAGTGGCTTTAGTGACATGTCTAGTAATAAGTACTCATCACCACTGTTCTCATATTTTTCATAATCTCAAACATAAACCATCCATTAAGTGGTAACCCTTCATCTCCCCTACTGCTACTTCATAGTCTCCAATGCGTTATCGCTGTGAATCTGACTGTCTTAGATACCTCATGTAAGTGGGTGGAATCAAGTGGTATTTGTCTTTTTGTGGTTGACCTGCTTTATTAGCTCAGTATCCTCAAAGTTCATTTATGTTTTTCTTACTCATAACCTTGCTAAGTACATGCTCTAGCCTGACCCTCTTTGTGCAATCCTATACCAAGAAAGAAATCTGTAAGAAATAAGGGCAAAATAAATTTGCTAACAATCTTAAGTTGAGAGCATCACTGACAGTAGATTGTTACTGTGGGATACTTTGAAGGAAGTTCATTAGGTAGAAGGAGGTGTATATGTCCATGTCCTCCTTAAGACATGGAGAAAGTTCACAGGTGTGTTATCCATCATGGTTTCAAACTGTACACAACTTGAATAGCCACGACTAGGAGAGTGGATAAAGGTTGTGTGGTATGTTCACATAGAATAGTATAACTGACAGTATCAAATCAAGTACTGATAAAATAACAAGGCTTAGTTTATGCTGTAAGTGAAAGAAGCAGGAGAAGCCAAGAATCAATATATGTAGGCTGTTTGTACTAATTTAACTATAGAGAAATTGATCTGTGACTGAGTCAGAACACTGGTCCTCTGTGGTAGGGATATTGATAATCAGGGGCAAAGGGGATATGGGAAACACTGGCCTTTTCTCAATCTGCCTGGTAGTCACATGAGCACATATACATGTGGAAACTCACGGAGTTGTACACATGACTTGTGGGATCTTTTTCCCCCTCAAATTTAAAAGATTTTTTTTTTTTTTTTTTGTTGGTTGGTTGGTGTTTGTTTTTGAGATGGTGTTTCATCCTATAGCTTGTGCTGAACTCAAACTCATGGCAGTCCTCCTGCCTCAACCTCTCAAGTGCTAAGGTTACAGACATATACCACCAGATCTGACCTGCATTTTCTATAAAGGATCCAGTTACCATCTCTTAGCTCTCCTGCATATGAATGGAAATGCCAACAAAATAAAGCTATTATTGCTGATTAAGGTTAAAGAGTGAGGCCAGAATGCAAAGAGATGCAAAGGCAGTGAGAAATTCCAATTCAGTCTGAGCAGGTTTGGGATTTATAGTCGTAGGAAGCATGACCTCATGTCTTACTGCTGAGTCTATGTTACCTTTTAACATCTGTTTTCTTTTTCTGCCCGTTATGAGTACAGTATAGGATTCTTCTTTACATCAGTCAGCAGCAGCCAGTGACTGTTGCTACCATTCATCTGAACTTTGAGCTAATGGTAAGAGTCCTCATACTGGAATCACTTGCCCCTTTAGGGTTGTGGGAGAGATGGGCCTGGACATTCCTGATAGGAAAAGATCTTTTGCTCAGTCCCGGACAGCAGTAAGAAGCCTTTCAGAAAGGTTTCCTGACTCCTTCTAAGGATGTGGGGGGGAAGAGGTAGGGATGGGGTGGGCTGAGATGGGGGAGCTACCACTCTGATCAGCTCTCCTCTGGGAGCTGAGGCAGTCAGATTTACTTGCAGGCTGCTCTGCTTGAATGATCCCAACTTCCCTTTTTCTTTTTCCAGGTTCGGCCCAATAACTACAGCACGTTTTATGATGACCAGAGACAAAACTGGTCTATCATGTTTGAGTCAGAGAAGGCCGCTGTGTCATTCAATAAACAGGTGACGTCGTCTTACTCTTTATTGTGCAAAGCCAGAGCACTTGTTTGGAGTCTTCCTTATTTTAGTTATGGCAAAACCACAACTGCTCTGTGTTATTAATGACAAGGTAAAGAACCCACTAAACTTGCTGGGTTTCAGGAAAAGAATAGATCTTACTGAAATTGCCTGAGGAAATGTTTAAAGGTGGAAATGGGGAAACATAAGCTTATTTGATTGAACACTTTGTTTTGCTGGACTGCAGAGATGGCCCAATGGTTAAAATGCTTGTTGCAGCTGGGTGTGGTGGTGCATTCCTTTAATTCCAGCATTGGTGAGGCAGAGGCAGTTAAATCTGAGTTTGAGGCTAGCCTAGTCTACAAAGAGAGTTCTAGGACAGCCAGGACTGTTACACAGAGAAATGTCTGTCTCAGAAAGAAAGAAAGAAAGAAAGAAAGAAAGAAAGAAAGAAAGAAAGAAAGAAAGAAAGAAAGAAAGAAAGAAAGAAAAAAAAAAGAAAAAAGAAAATAGACTATCAGAATTGAATGCAGGATTTATCCAGAGATCCTGCCTAGTCTACAAAGAGAGTTCTAGGACAGCCAGGACTGTTACACAGAGAAATGTCTGTCTAAGAAAAAGAAAGAAAGAAAGAAAGAAAGAAAGAAAGAAAGAAAGAAAGAAAGAAGGAAGGAAGGAAGGAAGAAACGAAGAAAGAAAGGAAAAAGAAAAAAGAAAATAGACTATCAGAATTGAATGCAGGATTTATCCAGAGATCCTGCCTAGTTAACACAGCAATCCAGGAAGACACCTGACATTAACCTCTGACCTCCAGATACAGTCACATACCCATGTGCCCCACACATGTGAACACACATACTGCGAATGAACATACACATAAAAAAATCCCCACTTTTTTTGCTACACAATTTTCTTAAAGATACATGAAACTTGTAAAAGTAACATTTCAAAAGACTGTCAAAATTTTATATGCTCACTATAAAAAATATAGAAACAATATTTAACAATTCATTTAAGGGGCAGTTGGTAAACTGCTTGCCATACACGTGAGGACTGAACTTTGATTCCTGGAACCATGTGGAAAAGGGGGAGCCAAGGGTGGTGGTGCATACGTGTGATCCCAGCACTGGGAGGCAGACACGGGGAGCCAAGGGTGGTAGTGCACACGTGTGATCCCAGCACTGGGAGGCAGACATGGAGAGCCAAGGGTGGTGGTGCACACGTGTGATCCCAGCACTGGGAGGCAGACACGGGGAGCCAAGGGTGGTGGTGCATACGTGTGATCCCAGCACTGGGAGGCGGACACGGGGAGCCAAGGGTGGTAGTGCATACGTGTGANCCCAGCACTGGGAGGCGGACACGGGGAGCCAAGGGTGGTAGTGCATACGTGTGATCCCAGCACTGGGAGGCAGACACGGGGACCCTAGGTTCACCACGTGTATAGCAGAGCTTATTTGGAAAGTGAGAGACATTTTTTCAAAATTCAAGGACAGCGCCTGACGACAACCAACATTCAAGTCAGTCCTTTAGCCTCCACACATGTACATGCACACATGCAAATGTACCTGAACACACATGTGCATCACACAAGCATAACCCACCCACATACACACACACCTTTACTTCCCAGAGTAACACATATTAATACATTAAATCGCTTTTTAAAAACTGTGTAACTGGTGTAAGTACGCATATTCCCTCTAGAGGTCACATTACTAAAACTGATCACTAAGGTAATGGTAGGAGGTTGGGTCTTTGGGAGGTGGTCCTGAGTGGTGACCCACTGTATACGTACTGTTATTTCCCAGCTGGATTGCTAAGCACTCTATATTGGCCAATTTTATTTTCATAGCTACCTTGTAAGATTTGCAAAGCTATTTTCTTCACTTTTGCAGGTGGGAAGGGGTAGGTATATGGAGATTAAGTTATTTGCCAAAGGTCAGACTTAAGAACTGGCAGTACCTGGATCTGTACCCAGACATTCTGACTCCAGTGCTGAATCGTTGGGCACCCTGATTCCTGGCCGGATTACTGACTTCAGAATGGCTTATTTCTAACCTTGTAATCTTTGTTAGTGGGTGTAGCTGTGTGAGAAAGAATATTAGCAGCAATGGGATAGCTGTGAAGCTTAAACCAAGCTCATGCTGCTCTGATCTTGATCTCGCAGGTGTGTGTGGCCAAGTGCAATAGCATTTCTTCCTTGGATGCAGTGCTGTGTCAGGACCTGGTTGCCGCAGAGGGCCCTGCTGTGGAAACTGGAGATTCTTTAGAAGTAGCCTATACGGGCTGGCTCCTTCAGAATCATGTGCTGGGCCAGGTAAAACAGCGTGCTCTGCAAGTTCTTTCTCTGTGTGTGACATGCAGCCTGCCATATGGGGAGTGAACTGTGGCCATTGGCCAGTAGAAACATTTAGGGAGGCTGAATTCATCTCCACAACTGCTTTTGGGGGCACACTCGTTAATGCTCCTGTGCAAATGTGCTCAGAGCCTCACACCCTGTCTCATATTTAGGGGCAGACAGTTTCCCAAGGATAACTCATGTGTACATCTTGTCCTCCCTGCCAGTTTTAAACTTGAATATATCTTTAAGAAAGAGATCTTATTTTTAAGCCTTCTCACTGTCTTTCTTTGCTTTTGAGACTAGAGCTCACTAAGTAGCCTTGGATGGCCTGGAACTTGCTATGTAGACCAACCTGGCCTGGAGATCACAGAGATCTATCTGCTGCTGCCTCTGCCTCCGCCTCCACCTCCGTCTCTGTCTTTGCCCCACCCCTTTCTTCAGAGTTGGGATTAAAAGCACATGCCACTGTGTTTAGCTGTTTTTTCCTTTTAACAGACATTGTAAATATGTTGCAATTGTTGTGTTTTTAATACTGTTAAGTTTTTGAGAGCAATGTGATATGATAGAAAGAACTATATAACTTAAATAGTGTGAATGTATGATGTCACAGGTCTTTAATCCCAGCACTTGGGAGATAGGTGCAAGCAGATCTCTGAGTTTTGGGGCAGTCAGGACTACATAGTGAAACCCTGTATCAAAAATCGGGAGTCATGGATTCAGTTGCAGTTGTATCCCAGTTTGACCTTGATCAGCCCTCTGAGCTCTTATTCTCCCACTCGTGCGTGGAGGTCAGCGACCCTTGCTCCGCTTTCTTGGAGGGACTGTTGTAGCACCGAATGAGTGCGTTTACTAAACATGCTTTCTAGATGAAAAGTGCTTCCGTTTATGGTGTCAGAAATGGGTTTGCCCCCAATTTGACAAATTATTGTTCACAGGGATAGTCATTGTGATAAACTCCAACCATGTTATAGTTCTGTCTTCTCAGTTTCTTCAGGAGCTATGTGCTGTTACATCTGTCATCTCCTTTGGGGAAGCACTGACCCACTTAGTTGATTATCATCATGGTGGTTAGTGTTTTTGAAACTGACTGAGGTTTTTTTTTGTTTTGTTTTTTGTTTTTCTTTATCAAATGGCAGGTTTTTGATTCTACTGCTAACAAAGATAAGCCGCTTCGCCTGAAGTTGGGATCAGGAAAAGTTGTCAAGGTAAAGGCCTGTTTTGGAATTTAGTTTAAATGTTGAGAATCTCCAACCTGTTCTTATCTAGAGTCTGGGCATGCTTGGTTGACAAAGAAGGAAAAGGTATTTTACACTGTCAACATGTGGGAGATGTTTACCTGTGAGAAGCCAGAGTGAAGAGGAGTGTATTTGTTTTCTTAGACTCCATCTTTTTCATTCTGTGGCTCTGAGGAAGTGATTCCATTGTTCCCACCCCCATGGAGAGGCGGTAATGTTTATTTAGCAGCTGCCATGTGCTTGGTTCTCATCTCCTTGATTAGACGCAGCACGAGGAGCACTCTGGGATGCGAGTTGTGAATTTTGCTTGAGCAATGAGTATTTTACATATGTGCAGTGTCATGTGTTGGGCACGTTAGAGCTTTGCACTGTGTCCATTCATCCATGTGCAAAAGTTTGTTTTCACAGTATTGCCTAGGGCTGTTTGACCCAAATTCTTTGGAGAATTCTTTGTTCATGTGTATTTTGTCTGATGAGCATTTCCTCACTTCTGATATCTATAGGGCTTAGAGGACGGGCTACTGGGCATGAAGAAAGGAGGAAAGCGCTTAATTATCACACCTTCAGCCTGTGCTGCTGGCTCTGAAGGAGTAATGGGCTGGACTCAGCCAACAGACTCCATCCTGGTGTTTGAGGTAGAAGTTAGGCGGGTAAGTGAAACTGGCCTGTGTTCTTATAAATCAGATTCTGAAGATGTAGATAGCTTTTAAAATAGAAATGGTAGGGTAGGATGAAAGTTGGGAAAGTTCTTTCCTTCAGGCATGAGGTCTGAGCTCAGTCCCCAGAATGTACATAAACATGCTGACACGGTGATTGTTTTAGGGTTTCTATTCCTGCACAAACATCATGACCAAGAAACAAGTTGGGGAGGAAAGGGTTTATTCGGCTTACATTTCCATACTGCTGTTGATCAGCAAAGGATGCAGGACTGGAACTCAAGCAGGTCAGAAAGCAGGAGCTGATGCAGAAGCCATGGAGGGATGTT
>NC_034595.1:16206419-16263521 GCF_900095145.1 Mus pahari | reverse complement strand
CTCCTTTCTCTATGATAACTCCAGCCTGTGTCAAGTTGACACAAAATTAACCAGTACAGTGGTGCAGGTTTGTAATGACCACACATATTTGTATACATAGTCATGCACACACACATACACACACACACACACACACGCACACACACACAGACACACACACACGCACTTCATAGAAGTTTCTGAAACCTTTAGAAGAAATGATGAATGATTTTCTCTGAAAATGGCATTGGAGTTTAGCATCTTGTCTTTTTTTAATGTATAAAAATCTTGTCAGTAAGGTGTGGTGGGGCATATTTTTTATCCCAGCACTTGAGAGGTAGAAGCAGTCAGATATTAATGAGTTTATGGCCAACTTGGTCTACTAATGAGTTTCAGACCAGCCAGGGTCACACAGAGAGACCCTACCTTTGAATATGTATAGTTTCTATACTAAAATAACATCAACTTTTGGTTAATTTATAGTATTCCTTCTCCAAAATGATCCTGATATTATTAGGTTGAGTGGTGCTGGTGACTATAAACTATAAAATACAGTACAAATAATGAATTTTATGGCTATCTCTATATAGTCATTATGTTTATCATAGCAGAGAGGTACCCTCCTAATGGGTGACCCTTTTCTCTGTTGGGTCATCTAATCTTACAGTGGCATGTCCCCAGATGCCTTTTTTTCTAAACATAGATGCCCTTAAGTTTTCTTTGACCTCAAGGAAACCATGGGTAATGATAGACAGCAAACTATTTTGAAACTATTAATACTAACTTGTAAACATAAGCAAAGTTTTCTACTTTACCAGTAGTCAAGAAATTAGAGCCAGACATAGTGGTGCATGCCTTTAATTCCAGCGTTTGAAAGGCAAAGGCAGGTAGATCTCCATGAGTTTGAAGCCAACCTAGTCTACATAGTGAGCTCCAGAACAGCCAGAGTTACATAATGAGACCCTGTCTCAAAGAGAAAGGAAGGAAGGAAGGGAAGGAGGGAGGGAGGGAGGGAAGGAAGGAAGGAAGAAGAAATTAGAGAAAGCATATGTGTGAGAGAAAAAGCGACTGGTGGGGAGCAATGAAGGAGAATGGAATAGGGGTGAGAGATGAGGGAGAGAGTACTAAAATACACTTTGTGCAAAGATCTAGACATAGAGCTATCCATCAAAGCATTGTTTGTGATGGTAATAAGCCATCTAATTATGTGAAATAGGTTTTTGTTTGTTTGTTTGTTTGTTTGTGTTTTTGTTTGTTTTGGTTTCTCTGTATAGCCCTGGCTGTCCTGGAACTCACTCTGTAGACCATACTGTCCTCGAACTCAGAAATCCACCTGCCTCTGCCTCCCGAGTACTGAGATTAAAGGTGTGCACCACCACGCCCGGCTGTGAAATAGTTTTTTATAAGAGCATACATGTTCATGATTTCTGTTTAAGAATCCTTTGGAGTCTTTCTTTACCTTGTAGACCATAGAAGGAATGAACATGACCTTGAAGTTAGACATGCTCTTCAGTACCTGGAAACAATGAAGATAAGTACTTAGTGAGGTGGAAATACATTCGTGTATAGCAACTAAGCAGAACAGCTACAAAGCTATGGCTCCATTTGTAAAAGCACACATGCACTAATTCATACACACAGATGGTGGAATGGTAGCTGAATCACAACTGTTTTCTTTGTCTTTTTTTCAGCATGTTTTGATTTTGCCTGTACTGAATAGGCAATAGCTTTTATGTAAAGAATAAATAAATGAGAGTATGGAAGGGTAAGTGTGTACACTCTGTTCCACCCTAGGTGAAGTTTGCCAGAGATTTTGGCTCTGATGGCCACAGTGTGAGCTCCCGGGATTCTGCAGCCCCTTCCCCCATCCCTGCTTCTGACAGCCTCTCAGCTGATCCTGTTGTGACACCCCTACCATTGTCTCTCAAACCCGGGTAAGGCTGTGGTAAGCTCTGGGATTCTTCATCCTGGTTCCTGAGATGCAGTTTAAAACTGCAATCAGTTTTTAGTAATTGAAAAGAACAAAAGACAGGATCAGGAATACAATGTATCAGATTAATTTGACAATGGATTAATAGCTGTCTAAGTGGTGATAAGGATACCTGCAAAACTCTGAGCAAAGGGCAAAGGGCACGAACATAGAATGCAGGCCCATGGGAAAGTGGAGCTTTCAAGGACTATACAAATAAAAAGGAGCTAAAATTCTGCTTTAGCTATTCAGTTGACTATTTCAAAAACAGTGCTTTTAAGCTAGTTTAATTTGGGTTTGCAATTATAGATTTTGTATTATCTCAGGATGTTTTATTTGATTTCAGGGAGCCCGGTCTTCGTTCCAAATCTAACTCTCTCAGTGAACAACTAACTGTAAATACAGTAAGTATGATACTGTACCCCTAAACCCTGGAATGTTGTTTCATGTACCTTACATGTAGTTGAGAGCCACTGACTTAGTATAGAAATTAATTACTACTTTATTTATTTTATCCTACTTGGAAATCAGTCAGCAATCAGTAGAAATTAGCCTGGACTTTTACATCCATAATCTGAATTGTAGGTATATGGCCATGAGAAAATGATCTAACTTTTCAAATTCTCAGTTTCTTCATTGTTACAGTGGAAATAATTTTCACAGCCCCCAATTAAAGTTCATAAATCCCTGAGCACAAAGACTGTGTAAAGCTGGTTTTAATGAGCGGTAGCTGTGGTATTACTAGAGTGATATGAAACTAGGAGTGAACCCTCTGGTAAAGCTCACTTCCATCTTCCAGTTGCCATTTATTCCAAAAGGAATGGATTAAAAGTTAATCTTGGCTTTCTTTGGCTTGCTTATTCTGTGTGACCATGAAGAATTTACTCTGTAAACAGAGGTTTATTTTTTCATCTGTAAATTGATATAAGGAAATGAACACTTTTCAGTTTTCAGTATTATGTCTGGCATATTTTAAGTGCTTAAAAAGCATTGTTCATATTATAATAGATGTTAATATAATTTTATATTTTATGTATTTTATCTCAAAATGAACAAAATACTACCACTACTACCCCCATCAAAGATGGTGTATGGGGGAGGGGCATTGGAGAGTACTCATTTACCTGAGCCAGTAGACATCCTCTACTTCCATTCTCTTAGAGGAATTCAGGCTTCTTCATCCACTGGGTGACTTTGAACAGGTCACTGGTTTTGTTTCCCCAATGGTGAGAGGAGAGGACCAACTGTTATTTCAGTACATTTAGGTTTGAATGCCTTTAGGAAGGGTGTAAAAGGTGGTTTGCTGCTGCTCTGCTTGGTCCATGCAGACTCTGATTATGCTGCACATGGACCAGATGGTAGACAAAGCTCAAGCAAGGCCTTCCCTTAGCACTGTGACAGTAGGTGATGGGTGAAGCCAGGTCCTCCCTCCAGCCCTGTGCACATTCAACCACAGAAGGAAGTACTTCACTAACAATTGGTCTGATGTAGTAGAAACTGTTCTAAACCAAGTGTGCATAAGCACTCTCATTTTGCAGTGGGGACACTTGGTTAAAAGAGCTCATGCATATGAAAGCAAAGCAATTCATTCCCAAGCTGTAAGGACTTAATTTAATGTTCATATTATCAGTCTCATTAATTTGCATTGTATTTGGTATCATAAATAGTTCTTGCTTTCTAGAAGAAATGGCTTCCACTAAGTAATAGAGGGTTAAAGGTTTTGGCACAAGGCAAAGAAGTAGAGCTGTTTGAAAGCAATAAACCTCAGTCACAGTGATGTTTATGCCTTCCTTTTAGAGTCCTGATACGGTCAAGGCCAAGCTGATCTCACGGATGGCTAAAATGGGCCAGCCCATGCTACCCATCCTTCCGCCACAGCTGGACTCCAATGACGCAGAAACGGAAGTACGTTCCCTTGACTATATTGAAATGCATGCAGGTGCTGCCATCTTCTGTTTCTTTGCTTCAAATAAGTGCCTTAACTGCTTCTAATCCAGAGTCACTATTTGAGACCAGTGTAGGCACATGTGACACTTTTAACTGTGAGTAGCCCATCACCAAATGGAGGTTAAGTTCTGCACACCTGTCCAAGAATTAGACCCAGAGGTTGCTTAGTGTTAGTAACTGGGATCTGGAATCTATTGCTCATAATCTCTAGCTGCCTGCCTGGAAGTAATAAATCTGCTTCATGTTGAGAAAAAAAGGGATCAATCTTAGACAATAAGATATGTAACTCATACAGGCTCTGTGTTCTATTTTTTCAGGTTTCTTTTATTCTTTAAAATGTCTTACTGTACTATTTTTTTATGCACATGGGTGTTTTGTCTGCATACATGTCTGCATGTCTACAGGTGCTCAGCTCTTCTCACTTTTTTCCTTTGAGACTGAGTCTTACCATATTGTCTAGGTTTGTAAGTCCTAGGTTCCAAGGACTTCCTACCTCTGTCTCCCCAGCCTATAGCACTATAGGCACATGCCACTGCTTCTGGATTCCGCCTGTGTTTGTTGATTGAGTATTTTGGATCAACTTGGGAAATATTGATCATCTTACTGATGATAACCTTTGTTTAAATATCAAACTGTTAGATTTTATGACTATGTGTATAGTGTTTTTTTTCATGTTTTAAAAATGTTATTTAGCAGTTCAAGATTTTATTGAAATCAAGTCTACCGGGCTTTTTGCTGTTGATGTTGTGCTTGGAAAGCATCCCCAGGCTGGAGAGAGGGTCCAGCAGGGAAAGCGCTTGCTCTGCAAGCCTAAGTAGCTTCCAGTGGCCACCACGGAACAGCCAGTGAGTGCAGTAGCTTGTACCTGCGGCCCCAGCTCTGAGGAGGCCGGCAGGGGGCCGGGGCCTGCAAGTCAGCCAAACTGGCCAATCGATGAGCTCCAAGCTTGGTGGGACACCCTGACGCAAAATTAACGTAGAAAGTGGTCCCATTGCTGACCTCTGACCTCAGCGTGCACATAAGGGCTCAAGTGCACACACCCTCCCATATACATACATGAACACATAAGCATACACATAGAAAGGAAAAGCATTTTCATTATTGTACTTTAAAAACATAGCATTATGACTTCAGAGATATGATTATTTTATATTTATTTAGATCTAAATTTTTAATCAATAAGAATATAAAGTAACTTAAGCCTTTTTCAAAGATTAATTTGTTACTGATAAAACAGTTCTTTCTCAAGTGAACTGAAATATATGATTGATTGACTTTTGAGATTTTTTTTCATTTGATATAAAATATGCTCTGAAATAGACTTTATATTTTAGAGTATTGTCCTCCTCTCCCCCTCCCCCAGAAAGATGTAAAATATAACATTTTAAATGGAAGCTTACTGTTTTGTAATTTTCTTCCTGGTGTCTATAAATGAAATTTGAATAATATAGTTCATTAAAATTACTTTTATATATAATTAATTAAAATTTAAATATAATTAATTAAAAATTAAAAGTTACTTTATTGCATAATAATTAAAATTTATAAAGAAAGAATATATTTAGGAAAAGGGGTATTTTCTTTATATATTGCTTTATAAACTGACTTTTAAACCTAATGTTATATCATAAATACCTATGTGAATATCAATAATATATGTAAAGTATATTACTTTAAAGTAAAGTGTATTGTTTTAAAGACAACTAGGTGGCCTTCTATTTACCATAATTCCCTTTACTCTCCTGATAGACATTTAAGTTGATTTAGAATTCAGTAATTATCTAAAAGTGGGCTGATTTTCCCAGAAGAGAATATTTGGGGCTGGGGAAAGCTCTAAAGTATAAGAATAATCCAGAGATGACAGCCCTTGAGCCACAGCACAGCAAATTATAGTCACATGACTCATGCTTCAAGACATCTTGTCCTTGCTTGCAGCAGGAATACAGGACAGCTTTGCTCAGAGTTACAGCTTTGGTTTTATGAATTTTTAAGTATCTCTTAATAATGAGAGCTAACAGCTGGGTGTGGTAACACACACTTTAAGTTCATCACTTTCAGTTAAGGCACAGACAGGAGGATCTCGGAGTTTGAGACCAACTAGTCCCCATAGCAAGTTTCAGGACAGTCACGCTGCATAGAGAAACCTTGTCTCAAACAAACAACAACAAAAGCCTTAGGACAAGCAAGACATTCCCAAGCCAGCACATTAGTGCAGTGCAGTGAGGTGCAGTGACTCTGCACTGCTCTGTCCGGTTGTCTGTGGGTGCTCTGAGGTCTGAGACTGCCTGGCAAAAGAGTTGGGTAGCTGATGGTGGCTCTGTAGGACTATATTGTTTGATATGATTTATAGGAAGAAGAGCTCTTACTCTTGCATAATTGAGTTCTTCCTTTGTACAACTCATATCCCTGACGACTGGCTTTCTGCCTGCCTTTCCTTCCTCTTTCTTGACTAGAAATCCTGTATTGTGAGCCCAGTTAGAGACAGGCAGCCTCTCTGTCTTCAGCTAAAATCTACACATAGTGATCACCCCTTGTGCTTCTTTCAGGATGCAACTGTTCTTCGAGGAGCTGGGCAGTCCCTTGTGACACCATCTGTCCAGCATTCTCTTCAGCCAGCTCATCCGGTATTACCACAGATGGCCTCACAGGGTAAGAAAGGAACCTTGATAAGGCTTGGCCCTTGAGTTGAATCAGAATTTTCATCCACGTTCCTTAGATTATTAACTAGTATTGGGGCCTGGGTTAGGGACTAAGACTTGTCAGTTTGTCTCTGAGTAGAACACTTTGAGGCTCAGATGTATTCAGTCTGTTCCTTGCGATGTCTGCTGTGTTGCTTTGCCCCTTTAGGAAGTCTGTGCTTAGCTGTTGAGACATCTCCATATGTGTTATTTTACACTTGTGTCAGCTGATGGGATCTGAGTCAGATGAACAAGAGAAGACTGTTTCCACCTTTGCTGGGCTGCCCATGGGCTGCTTTGGGAGGAAAGGGGTCTGGTTAAAAGCATGGGAATGTTGGGTGCCAGTCCAGACTTACAAGTGTGAAGGAAAGTTCCTGGAAAGAGCCCCACCTGGCACTGAACCTTCTTCAAGGCTGGCTAGCTGATGAGAACCTCAAGGATTGTGAAGAGGCAGGGGTCCAGCAGGTTCAGACCAGTTGGAATTTATCTTGGGCTATCTTTAGTACCCTTAGTTGTTTGATTTACAGTTTCAGTCTTTTGATTTGACCAGTGAAGACTTGGGAGCCAGATGCTGGGGTGAAAGCCTACTAACTCAGAGACAGAGAGAACACATAGCTGACCTTCCTCCTCAGGCTATGTCTCAGAAGGAATGATCTCCCACTCCTCCCAACTCACCATCTCAAAAAACCTCCTTCAGACTGAATGCCTTTTCCTTCTACTTCCTATGTATCTCTCTATCTGTCCTCCTGTCCCTCTTATCTAATTCTGTGTTCACTTCCTGTCAACTGGTTGCTTGCTCTGCCTCTTGACCTGTTCTTAACAGTAGTTGTTTTTATTTAATCCTATTTACAGTATTTAAGCTGAAAGTTCTTGGATTAAAGGTGTGTGCTAAGGCTGGGCCATACCACAACTAAAACCACTTTTTTTAAAAAGTAAATAATACAATCTTAGGGTTCACAGTGTGATCAAACATCCTGCAACACTTAGTAGCCATTTATTGCCCCTCTATGTATGTAACCTAACATCTCTGTCACTATTAGGTAAATCCATTGGAATGTACAGATTACTAGCCTCTACCAACCAAAGCTAAGAACATGGTCAGATAGTATCTGAGGCCATAAATGGATCTCCTGACTTTCTGGAACATGCCTCCGTGATATTTTTAAACCACTGTATTTAAAGTGTCTAGGCTTGTGAGAACTTCATGAGTCTGTTTACTGTGTAGGAACTTGGGATGTGGAGTAACCTGAACCTTTGTTCTCATGACATGCTCACACATACTTGGCTCCAAAATAAATGATCTATCTCCTTTGAGGTGAGAGTTGTGTTTTTGCATTAACAAAACAAGCAAGGATGGGTAACAATAAAAATACCTTGATTTGTCTTAGCACCTCAGCCATCTGGTTCTGGACTCCAGACACCCTCTGCTGCCTTGATGCAAGCTGTGTCCCTTGGTTCTCACTCGGCTGTATCTGGAAATGCACAGAACTTCCAGGTAACTGTTTTTTAATTAATTAATTAATTTCTTTGTTATTTTGAGAGAAGGTCTCACTATGTAGTCTTGGCTGATGGTATACACACACACACACACACACACACACACACACACACACCATTATCAGGCTCACTTCAAACTCTCAGAGATCTGCTTGCCTCTTGCCTCTTGAGAGCTGGGATTAAATGCACCACCACATCCAGCCCTCAGGTAACAATATTATTTTAAAACTCTTTTAGTCACGAGATATAATTTATGTTCTTCTTATATGAACATAGAAGATCCCTCTCTCCTTTTTACACAGCAGCAGTTCTCCAAGTCAAAGCTTGTCATTTCCTCTTCCCTAAATTACTGCTCTCTTGTCCCTAAAACCACACAAAGTTTTCTGTTTGCAAGTTTTTGTGAAGATAAAGTGCAAGAATAAGCAAAGTACTTATTAAAGGCCTGGGCCTGGCACCTAGCAAAGTTCCCGTTAGTACACATAAGACTCCTGCCCTACCCTCCCTGGAGGTGGTTCTGAGTGGAGATGTGGGAGCCATGGTGGGCAGGCTTCACTCCACTAGGATAAGGGGAATCAAAACTGAGAATGGCTCCCACGATGGAAAATCCCTCTGCCACAGACTAAGATTTTTTTCTAATAATTAATGTTTGGGTTGTTATATTATCCTTGGAAATAAACTAGTGTTCCTATGAGGAAAGAGTGACCATTCTTAAAATGATAGCTTTGTTTATTGAGCATTTTCCTTGTGCCAGGCACTTAATCTGGCAGTTGTTGGGGGCTTCGTCTGTATTAATTAGCTCATATCATACAGCAAATATAATTTGCCTGTATCATTTAGCTCATATAGCAGATTCCCAAAGCTTTCATCTTCCTTTCACAGTTGCCAAACTCCAGTTAGAAAAACGAGAGCTCTGCTCACCCGTATAAGTAAGCATCAGGATCTAGTACGTGGTGGCATATGCCTGCAACCCCAGCACGAAGTGACTAGAAGCAGGGAGATCAGGAATGCAAGGGCATCCTCAGCTATATAGTCATTTTAAGGCCAGCCTGGGCTACATGAAACCATGTCTGAAAACACACACAAACAACACAGAATCTAGAGGCTGAGCAATGGATGACTCAACTGTTAAGAACCCCCAATATTGGGTGGCTTGGAAATCCCCCATATTTGTTCAAACATAGATACATAGACACACATACATATAGATTTTAAAAAGCAACTTTAAATTAAAAAAGAATCTAGCAGGGGAGAAGCATTATGGGGAATCTCAGAAACTGGCCCACTTAGTTAGGAATTTTGAAAAATAACCTTTTCTTTCCTTCAAAAGAAACTAAACAGGATTTGCTTAGTTTTAAGTTTTCCTATAAAATAGGCCTGATAGTAGGAAATAAATTCCCACTTCATTAAATCATATTGCAAGAGGACTGGGTAGCAACCCAAGCTTCCTGTTCCTCTGGTTTTGGGTAGGACTGGAGTGACCAGATACTATCAAGTCCCATGGACAGTTGCCTAGCCCTGGTCTCACCATTCCCAGCTTTAGTAACTTTAAACCTCCTCCCTGGTTCATGTGCTTTGTTCTATCACAGGAAACTAAATAAGTAACTCGTCACTTTCTCAGCCCTATGCAGGTGTGCAGGCCTACGAATATCCCCAGACACCCTCACTTAATTCCCAGCTGCAGCCAGTTCGGCCCTTGTACCCAGCACCACTGTCCCAGGCTCCTCATTTTCAAGGTAGAGAATAACTTCCTCCTTCCGGTTTTTCATCTTCCACCCTTGCTGGGTTCTCTTCCTCCCATTCTGTTTTCATTTTCCTCCAACAGCTCTCCACCCTTTCTTTTCATTGTTTGTTTTAGCAGCTTGATTGAGATGTAATTTAGATACCATATGATTTATTCAAATATATAATTAAAAGAGAGCATGCATTATAGTACATGTTGTATATGTGTGTGTATGCATACATATGAATGTGCAGTTATGCACACCTGTGTATATGTGGAGTAGCGCATTGGATGTCTTCCTGTATTGGTTTTGAGACTAGGTCTCTCATTGAACTAGAAATCGGTCATTTTGGGTAGACAAGCTAGCCAGGAGCTTTCAGGAATCACCTGTGTCCATCTCCCAATGCTGGGCTTACAGGTGTGTAAAAACCATGCTCAACTTTTTTGATTGTTTTTAGACAGGTGCTGAGGAGTCACATTCAGGTCCCTGAGCTTGTGAACAATTTACTTTTACCAGCTGAGCATCTTCCCAGACTCCAGGATATATATGGAAATGTTCAGAATTATGCATCTGTCACAGCAATCCATTTTAAGAACACTTATATCTCTCCCAAAGGCCCTTTGTGCCTCTGTTCTGGGTGGTTTTCCTTCCATGCTCTCCCACCAGCCCTTTACTGACAAGAGCTCATAGCTATAGTGCAAGAGCAAATACTGGAGGGCATTGGGAGGAGGCAGGCACTGCTGTGGGCAGTGAGTGACTGATGAAAACTGTTTTGTTAAAAATTGTAAATTATGAAAGTAATTCACTGTAGTAAAAATGTCAGGCAATACAAAGTAGGATAAAGTGTGCTGTCTATCATTAAACTTCTGTCTGAGCGTCTCTCACATTTGCTTGGGTAGCTTTGTGTTTATTTTATGCATTTAGGCAAGTGTAGGTGTCTTGTAAACAAGGCAAGTGGAATGTTGATGGATTTGTTGGTTTCCTGCTGTGGTGTGCAGCCTGTCTTTTGCTTGGTAATCAGTCTGGCATCAGGATAGTGGCAAGAGGAAACAAGTTTATCCAACAGCCTAGTTGCATTTCTGCAGTGGGAAGGGCTTCCTAAATGCAGCTTTTGTCTGGAGCCCTGTCCCTTCTCCATCTTTGAAACACTTTGACATGGGTCGAACCTGACATTTCCTCTGGCTCACCACCTCTCCATTCACTGCTCCCACAGACACAGCTACATATGTTCCACCAAAAAGGTTAAGACTAGTTTTTAAGGTGCTACTTTTGTACCTGGTGCATGGTCTTTTTTCTACACTTGAAATCATCTCCTTCAAAAAATTGTTTTTAAGACGGAATCTCACATAGCCCAGGCTGATCTTGAACTCTGGATCTTCCGTTTGCCTTGTGAGTTACAGTCATGTGCCACTGTGCCCATCTTGCATTTAAAGTACTGTGTTGTAATGATTTATGTGTCAGTTTCCCAGCTGTAGCCCCCTAAAATCTGGAAGCATAATTTATTCATGACTGTCCTCCTGGTGCCTGTGCAATGCAGTTGGATGAATGGGGAAACAATGTAAGTGCAGGATCATAGCAGTTCAGAGTGGATACACTTGGGCCAGTGTGCATTTGAGCCAGATTCTAGCTCTTAGAGCATTTTGCAGAAATATAACTTAGTTCTTATTAGCTTGGGAGTCCTTTAGTCTCTGTTGCCTCATCTATGCCTTCTCCTGACAGTGTGAAATCGCCTATCATGTGTCCTCATACACGGCCCCTTCTTTCCTCTGCTGAAACTGCCCTTGACTTTTCCATACATAGTTTTCTCTTTCCAGGTTTATAAGTTCCTTTTCATGTCCGTTTAGGATCAGGTGACATGATGTCCTTTCTCATGACTGAAGCCCGGCAACACAACACTGAAATTCGAATGGCAGTCAACAAAGTGGCTGATAAAATGGATCACCTCATGACTAAGGTGACTGAGCCAGAGCTGAGACTCTGTTGAAAATGGGGCTGTTGGGCCAGAGATGGCTCAGCAGGTAAAAGCACTTGCAGAACAAGCACAGTGACCTGAGTTTGATTCCTGAAATTTCTCAAGAGAGAACCAATTCTTGTTCATTACACTCTGACTGCCGTCCCTGTGCCATGGTACAGGTGTGTGTACATGTCCATACTCACGCATACCATATGCGCACATGATAATAGACACAATAAAGACACATTGTTTAGTTGTATGAAATTGTAATATGGAAATAGCAGGCTGGGGTGGCAGTTCAGTGCTCTTGCAGAGGACCAAAGTTCAATTCCCAGCACCCACATGGTGGCTCACAATCATTCATAACTCTAGTTCTAGGATACCTAATATCTTCTTCTTATCTCTGATGAACCAGGCACATGCATACTTATTGACAAAACACTTAAGACACATAAAAGAAAATAAATAAATCTAGAAACATGTTTTTTAATTTTAAAAAGAGATAATAAAATGTTAAAAGGTGGGTACAGGAAGTAGGCAATACATAGGATGTAAATGGGAGCAGCCACAGCTGTGAGAACACTCTTCCTTGGTTTCCCATATTCATGGTCCTTGGTCATTTCCCTAGAAGAGTTATCATCTTTACTCTGGGATTGATTTAGCAGAGAAAATAAGTTTACATTTAGATATTGTTTCAGAAATGTCTTAGCTCTCTTAGAAGCATGACTGGTCCTGGGTGAATTGTATTCTCCACTTAAACATGCTCACAGCCTTCCTGGCTTCCCTTTTGCAGGTCGAGGAGTTACAGAAGCATAGCTCTGGCAACTCCATGCTTCTTCCTAGCATGTCAGTCACAATGGAGACAAGCATGATTATGAGCAACATCCAGCGCATCATCCAGGTAAGGAGGGAGAACACGACAGCCTGGAGGGCTTATTCACGTGCCCTCCTCAGATGTGCTGCCTGTAAATCTGTCCCCTCACCCCAGAAATAGCATGTGTTGAGTCCTGGAGTTGGGAAAACCATTATGGCTTACTTTGGTTCTATGACTTATCTTTCATTTTAGTTATTTTCCTTGTCGCTGTGACCAAATATCTGACAGGAAACAACTTAAGGGAGCAGTTTCTCTTGCTTCCTGGTGTGAGAGTACGCAGTCCAGTGTGGCAGATAGGAGCAGTAGTGGAGTGGAGACAACTGGACTCAGTGAGCAGAGAGCCAAAAGGAAGTGGAACCTGGCTGGGAACACCCTCAGTGGCCCACTTCCTCCAATTGGACTCCACCGCCAGTCCACCCCAAGCTGGCGCTCAAGTATTTAAACATATGAGCCTATGGGTGGCATTTCAGAACCACAAGTTCTAAAGTATTATACTAGATACTATATTGTATTAAGGTATATTATACTATATTCTACATGCTACATAGCAGTATGACTTATGTAGTCAAAAAGACACATGCTTTATAGGCCTGTTTTAAACTCTCCTTAATGACCGTATCAACCCTCAGCCTCTCGCCTCGTGGTTCTAATCCAGCCACTATAACTTGATTTGCTACTTTAACAGTTACATCTCTGGGAAAATACATTTTAGTGTTTGTTTCACAAGGCCATTTGTGGGTTCAAGCTGTTTTGCTATACCGTTTGGGGATCCAGTCTACCATGGCAGGGAAGATGCGGCAGCAGAATATGAGGTGGGTGGGTGCATTGCAGCTATAACCAGGAAGCAGAGAGTGGAGAGGAAATGGAACTTTCGAGATGCTTCCTGACTTACTGGGCACGGTTAAGGCACTCACCTTGCATGCTGTCTATTGGAATTTAGGAAAACGAGAGGCTGAAGCAGGAGCTCCTTGAGAAAAGCAGTCGGATAGAAGAACAGAATGACAAGATTAGTGACCTCATTGAACGAAACCAGAGGTAATGGCAGGGCCGGCAGGGCTGGGGACAAAGGTGGGCAAAGGGTTTACTGTACATTTGTCCAGTAGAATGCACACTGTTGAGGGGAGTATATTAGTTACAATTCTCCTCTCTACGCTTTGTTATGTTTTGTTGCACATACTGAGTATGGGATACTTCTGAGCTGTAGCCTGTTCCCCATCCCATGCATTTCAACCATTTCCATTTCTGCCCCTTGTGTGCATTACTTGTTCACCTTCAGTAGAAAAGGCTGAGGTGGCTGTGGTTGGTGTAAGACCCACCTGCGGTTGACTTTTAGCCCTGCACTTCATTTATTGTGTGGCTTTGGATATTTTGCTTATGTCTGCAGGCCTAGTTTTCTCAGAAAATGGTGTTAAGTAGAAAACAGTGTCCTCTCTTCTCTTTTCTGTGTGGGCTGTTTTATCAACCAGAACTCAAACAGCCTCATTGACTTCAGAAAGCACATTTTATAGCTTTTAGTGGGTCCTTCTGGGCTTGGTGGGAGGTAGAAAGGTGAACAGAACTCGTCTCACTTAAGTGTTCACTTGTCCAGTGGTTTTTGTCTCATGTGAGAGGATTGGAAGAGTGCTTCTTTTCTTCTCGCCCTGAGAGTCTTCTTACCCCTTTTCTCTTTTCTCCCCATCTCCCATTAACATGCACCCTGTGAATGTCTCTCTTCAATATTCGGAGAGAAACATCTGTGACCCGGGTTGCTACCTCCTTCCTTGGTCACTGCAGATAGCTTGGTTAACTTCTGTAGGACTCAGGAAAGCAATGTGATTTTAGGTTGTTATTTGGCCTTTTAAAAATTATAAAGAAAATTCATATGGATATTTGGCTTGCTATCTGTGCATCATGTGTGTGCAGTGCCTGAGAGAGAGCTGGATCCCTTGGGCCTGGAGTTATGGATGGTTGTGAGCCACCATGTCGGTGCTGGCAACTAAACCAGGGTCCTCTGCAAAAACCACGGAAGACTCTTAACCCAGGAGCCTTCTCTCCAGCTCCCTTCACACTGTTTCTGATGAAGGTGTAGAGCAAGGTTGTGAGAACTGAGGGCCTTGTATGTCAAACATTCAATGCTTCGTGAATGTTTTCTTTGCCTTTATTTCTGCCTCAGGTATGTTGAGCAGAGTAACCTGATGATGGAGAAGAGGAACAATTCGCTTCAAACAGCCACAGAAAACACACAGGCAAGAATATTGCATGCTGAACAAGAGAAGGTAAAAATCACTGGGCCAAGGAAGGCCCAGGTCGGGATGCATTGAGGTGTGGAATAATCCTACATAAGAACTTCCTAGTTTCTGTGCAGCAGGATATTTGCCATCTTTGGGAAGAGACCTGGAAATCCTCCAATAGATTTTCATGTATTAATTACCTCTAGATCTGCTTTACTAAATGCTTTGCAATAAGTTGACCCAAAAACAATGATTGAATTAGGGGTGCTGTTTCATGCCTGTAACCCCAGCTTCTGCCAGGCAGATGTGGGAGAGTCTGTAGTTCAACAGCAGCCTTACCTACATAGTAAGATCCTCTCTTTAAGAAAAAAAGAAAACAAAACAAAAAAAGTCCAATTGCCTGTCTTAATAATTTGATAATGGTGAGATTCTTATAGTTTATAAGAAGCTAAATTTATTCTTTTGATAGAATGAAAAGAAAATTTCTGTTATGCCATGTAACATGTGTATGTTCTTAGTGAAATTTTAGACTGTCTAATTTGCTCCTTTGCCTTTATGTAGTATGTTACTCATTTTGGTCTGACAAAAGCATTTTAAAGTGCGAGTTTGGAGCCAGACAGGTGGTGCATGTGTGTAATCCCAGCATTGGGGGGCCAAGAGAAAGAATTGTTGTAAGTCCACGCTGAGATACATAGCAAGTACCAGGCCAGGTTGGGATATGTAGTGAGACATTGCCTTAAAGAGTACAATGCCAGGTGAGGTACCATATACCTTTAATTCTGTTATTTGAGATGAAGAAGCAAACAGATCTCTGTGAATTCAAGGTTAGCCTGATCTACACTGCAAATTCTAGGCCAGTCAAAGCTACATAGTGTGAAACAAAACAAAAGGAAAACATTAAGAGTTGGATATCCAGAGACTACCCCATTCGGGAATCCATCCCATCATCAGCCACCAAACCTAGATACTAATGCTCATGCCAGCAAGATTCTGCTGAAGGGACCCTGATATTGCGGCCTCTTGTGAGGCTATGCCAGTGCCTGGCAAACACCGAAGTGGATGCTCACAGCCAACTATTGGATGGAACACAGGGTCCCCAATGGAGGAGCTAGAGAAAGTACCCAAGGAACTGAAGGGGGCTGCAACCCTGTAGGTGGAACAACAATATGAACTAACCAGTACCCCCTGAGCTTGTGTCTCTAGCTGCATATGTAGCAGAAGATGGCCTAATCGGCCATCATTGGGAAGAGAGGCCCCTTGGTCTTGCAAACTTTATATGACCCAGCACAAGGGAAGGCCTGGGCCAAGCAGTGGGAGTGGGTGGGTAGGGGAGCAGGGGCGGGGGGGGGGNATAGGGAACTTTCGGGATAGCATTTGAAATGTAAATAAAGAAAATAAAAAATATATATAAAAAAAGAGTTGGATATAGTGACAGGCACCTATAGTCCTAGAGCATGGGGTTTAGACACAGGAGTATCAGGAGTTCAAGATCATTCTGTTAGGCACAAAGTTGGAAGCCAAAATTTGAGCTACTCAAGCCCCTGCCACAATAAATAAACAAGTAAGGAAAGGCAGGGGTGATGAATTACTGTAGTCCTTTCAGATGGACAAACTTTAACCTCCTTTGAAAAACACTGAAAAATGTGCTAGTGAGTTTTGGGATTGAGATCAAGTACTTCTAGAGCCCAATTTTCTTCTTCTTGTCTACTGGACACTATCCAGAACAGATTCCTTCTTATTTGGGTTGTCACTCTTCAGCTGGGAAATTGTTGCTTTTATCTTGTATTTTTTCATGAAATCTTAAGCAAAATTGAACAGAATGAACGCTGTAACTTGTAGTGTTGACATGCTTTTTTGTACTCTGATAATAAGGATTTCTTATTTATGGTTTAAGCTATCTGTGTTTGCTTAACCACAATGTGCAGTTAGTAGTAATATTTTTGGCCTGTGGCTGATGATTTGAATGAAAATGGCCCTTATAGGCCCCAATCATACATTTAGATGTTTGGTTCCCAGTTGATGGACCTTTTAAGAAGGGTTAGGGGGTGTGGCCTTGTTAGAGGAGTTGTGTAACTGAAGGTGGGCTTAGAGGTTTCAAAAGCCCACAGCAGGCTGGGTCTTGCTCTCTCTGCCTATAACTTGCAGATCAGATGTGAGCTCTCAGCCACTGTTCTAGTACCAAGCCTGCCTGCCTGCCTGCTTGCTTGCTACCATGCTTCTTACCATGATGATTGGGGATTAATACTTTGAAACTGTAAGGAAGCCCTCAGTGAAATGCTCCCCCCCCCCCTAACAACAATAGAACAGTAATTAAGACAGCCAGATATCATCAAGTGAGCTGCGCTTTGCCCTGCACGACCTCCTCCTGTTCTGTTACTGTTTCTTTCCCATTGCTACTGTATTCATTGTTGTGGTTATCTACTAGTGACCTGGTCATGGTCAACAGCCTGAACTTCATTGTTCTCCATGAAATGTACCTTATGTGTATGTCTCCTGTCTCTAGTTTTATCTTTGCTTTTCCTCTCCTTTTCCTTTATCTTCCCCACTGCAGGCCTACTGGGGTAACCCAAATATACTCTTTATCCTCATTGGTACTATTCAGGGATAAAATGGTGGCTATAACATAGTCTATAGACCAGAGATATCCCAACAGTGGTTTAGCTACCTCAGAATCCCTTGGGAAATTTGATCAGAACTATATATTTTGAAGCCTCATCTTCTGGGATTCTAACTTACTATATGCAGCCAAGATAAAACTTTTCCTGTATTCCAGTACCTGCCCAAGTATATGAGTCACCTGTCTTTTCATAGTCTCTGGATGTGGCATCTGGATACTTTTGTTTTTACTTAAGTTCAACATGTGACTCCCATGTTGGATATCACTGTTGTATGTACATGTAGTCACAAGTATGTTCCAATATATTTCCCAAAACAAGTAGTGCTCCAATTGGTCTATGAGTCACTCAGAGTTTATCAGGCTCTTACTTAGCTTGCTAATCCACTTTGGTTTTGCATTTTAAAACTCAACAGGTGTCTGGCACTGAGCCCAGCAGTGTCCTGTGTGTAATAGCTAAACAACAGGAGTAGATCAACGGCAGAACTGCAGCTCACACCTGCCTGGTGCCCTCTAGAGTCTAGATGTGCCCCAGGGAACCTCCCACTGATGACTAGGGTACCATGTATTCCACTGATCATCATTATTTCAGTGAGATAGTTTACACCTTTAGTGTCCACTGGTAGTTATTTTTTCTTATTTATTTGTGTAAGTTCTCACTGTGTAGCCCAGGTTTGTTCAGACCAGGTTTTTGGATGTAGCCTAGGCTAGCTTCAGACTCTCCAGGCTCCCTCTCAGTTTTCTAGGTGTTGGGATTACAGATGTATGCCACTACCCCTGGATGATTTACTTTTTAAACATTTGTTGTTTGAGACTGGGTGTCACTATGTAGTACTGGCTGGTTTGAAACTAGTATGTAGACCAGGCTGGCCTTGAACTTCAAGAGATGTGCCTGCCTCTGCCTCAGAGTGCTGGGATTGAAGGTGTGCACCAGCTTTAATCTACTCTAGCACTCTCCCTGTGATCTCTCTTAAAGGGAAAACAGCAGTTCCCTTCAGGAGGCAGATTTCTGCTGCCAAGCATTGCTCAGAAAATATGGTTAAGTGTTCAAGGAATATTTGGTAAGTGGAGCTATGTAAAAATCAGTTTTCTTATAAAGTAATGATTCAGAATGGACGGCCAGTTAAGAGGAGCTGAGCTTCATGGGCTTACTTTAAAAAGAACAAATCCTGGCTGGCCCAGAAGGAAGAAAGCACTTGCTCAGGGGCTCACTCTCAGCCCCGTCCTCTCACACCAGTGTGTGTCTCTCTGCTGATGCTGCTTTCTGCTTCTAGAGCCTTTGAATCCTTTCTGCTTCCTTGTCTTTGAATCCTTGCTGGGTTTCCCAGCTCCACCTCAACAGTGGACATTGTTCCAGAGTAGGAACCGGAGAGTTCTCCCACTACCATGCCGGTTTCTGCTGACTTCCTTTCCTCCTGGACATTGCTATCCCTGACAATTTTAAAAATATTGTGATTATGTCTATAAATAGCTTCATACACACATACAGTAACATGTACTCTTTTCTAATTTACAAAAGTTGGACCTGTTCATTCTAATAAAATGCCCATAACATAGAAATTACCTATAATCCTTCCACTCAAAGATAACCATGGTTAGTATATTATTGTTGTCTTTGGGTTAGGGCATGCGTTTGTGTGGGAGTATTTCTATGCTTCTGTATAGGCCTTTGTAGGTAGGAATCTGAGATAGAAATGTTCGAAGCTGATCATAGCAGTGCATGCCTGCAATCCTAGCATTTGGGTTGGGGTAAGAAGATCATTAACTTGAGGTCAGTCTGGGCTAAATAATGAGATGCCGCTTTAAAAGAAATTGTGGGGAAGCACTTTTGAGAGTCCCCTACTCTGTTCTTTTAGACAAGATGTGTCTTTATGGTCTTGATAGGGGCTCTGGTCTAGTTGGTGAACTCTCTAAGCTACACAGAGGTTCAAAGCTGTCTGAGTTCAATGTTAGTTCAGTTTTCATGGACTGGGTGAGGTAGAATAGCAAGTCAGCTTTACTCTTTATTCTGTGTTGGGAAGATGAAGCTCACTCTGGAGATTCTAGATTAAAAATAATAATCCAAATGCTTACTGTCTTAGTTAGAGATTCTATGACTGTGAAGAGGCACTGTGACCATGGGAACTCTTACAAACGGACAGCATGTAATTGGGGCTGGCTATCATGGTGGAAAAGCATGTCTGTGTGCAGACAGACATGGTGCTGGAGGAGCTAAGAAGTTCTTGCTCCAAAAGCATCAAGAGACAACTGACTTGAGTTTCTGAGACCTCAAAGCCTGCCTCCACAGTGACACACCACACCCATTTCAGTAAGGCCACACTCCCTCATAATGCCTCTTTCTATGGGGCAAACATTCAAACACAGGAGTCTATGGGGACCTAGACTCAAGGTACTCAAGCTTTGACACTTACTGTAAAGGGCATTTATACTCTCAGATTCATGGCCTAGTTATTTTTAAGCCATACACACTTTTGTTTCATTTCCTTTACCTTTAGGGAAGTCAAACTATTAGACTTTAAATAGAAGCTAGAAAGTTGATAAAAAATATTTGGGAATAAGGCAAGGAATAGATAATTTTTTGTATATGTGATTCTAGGGGTTGAATTTAGGGCTTAGTACATGCTAGGCAAGTGTCCCACTACTGAGATATAGCCTCAGTCCCAGCAATAAGTACCATGTGTGCACAGTGAATACCATCAGAAGCTACAAATAATAGAAGAAAGTGGACAGCTGTAAACTGTGCACTAAAACATGCAACGATGTAGAGGGAATCATGGTGTCAATATCACAGCATAGGGGAGTCAGCCCAACCACAGAAGCAATCCTAATCCCCACAGAGCACCCCACACTGCCTTGCCGACGTCTGAGTTTGTGTGCTGTGGAGCAGCAGTTCAAGGGAACCGATGCAGTAGCTGGCTTTTCTTGACCGGCTGTCATCATTGTTGTCATCATCTCTAGTGCTCAGAATACCCTGTGAGAGTTTTTAGTCATCTCACCTCCATCACATGGTCCCTGAGGACACCTGGGTTCTTTTAGCTGGTGCTTGTCTACATAGAAGTGTTAGGAAGTGGCATAAATGCTATTTCTCATCAGCTTGATTGAACTTTTGGCTAACGGGTAATGAAACATGTAGAATATGTTCCTGATGGAGGAAAACTAACAATATACAAAATTTCACATGGATTTACTCTGATCTAGTGGTTCTGCATCTAGAAATATTCTAAAAGGCTCCTGCATACTGAGGGGATCATTGCATACAATGGAGCTAAGATGCTCACAGGTGTGATGAGAAAGACCAGAAACACTCCATGTGTGCTACAATAAACTACCTCACATCCACACACTACAATATGATTCAGATTTTAAAAGAGCGGGAGGGGAGAAGACCCCTATGTACTATTGAAGAATGTATAGCAAGTCTGCTGTTTTATCTGGAATGTGTGAAGACTCAGTGTGTGTATATAAAGAATCACTTTATACAAATGGGAATTTGAATACATATGTCTTTTGCTACATTTTTATTTATATATTTTGTGATATATATATATATATATATATATATATATATATATATATATATATGCATGCATTTACTACAGTGTACATGTGGAGATCAACTTTCCAGTATCAATTTTCTCTTCCCACCATGTGAATCCTGGAAATCAAACTCAGGTCTTGGCAACAGGCATCTTTACCCACTGAGCTATCTTGCCAGCTCCTGAAAAAAATATTTCTCTATGGTTATCAGAATGAGGCAATACAGAACTGGATAAAAATGGGGTTTGTCACTGTTTACTTTTTAAAGTCTTTTTTAAAAATTGAGCAATAGAACATTATCTTTTTTTCTTTTTTCTTTTGGTTTTTCGAGACAGGGTTTCTCTGTATAGCCCTGGCTGTCCTGGAACTCACTTTGTAGACCAGGCTGGCCTCGAACTCAGAAATCCGCCTGCCTCTGCCTCCCGACTGCTGGGATTAAAGACGTGCGCCACCACGCCCGGCTGAACATTATCTTTTTAAAGAATAATTTGTGATAAATCATTTTGAAAGACTCATGTAAAATATAATCCAATCAGCAAGAAGAAAATAGAAAGCATTCAGGTTCTCTCTAGATTGGCTATTGGTGCAAAAACCCGCACGTTCTGTCCTTCACATACAGACCACGTTACAAAAACAGAATAATATTTAACATACTATTTGATAATCTACCTGTATTCTTTATGTAGGTTCCAGCTGTATTCCATGCCAGAATGTTCCTTTCAAATATAATAATGATAGCACATGATGGATGGTTCCTATTTTGCTTAAGTCTTTTCGGTGTTTTGTGTTAGTTTTGCATTCTGTTACAACTTAATGCTGCATTGACCAGCCTTAAAACAAACTTTTGTCATCTCCTATAGTACTTGTTTCTTGTATATTTGCTTTTGAAACAGTCTTGTTACATAACAAAGGTTTGTCTGGAACTCCTTATCCTCCTGCCTCAGCCTCCCAAGTGCTGGGATTTCAGCTGTGTACCACCACATTGGCTTGTGGAGTACTTACTAAGTATGACATATTTCTGCAACAGAATTCAGCCTGAGACCTTGTGCACTTTTGAGGCATGGTTTTAGTCCAGCGCAGGTGGAAGGTATCCTTTCTTCCCTTCCTCCCTGCCAGTCCTGTCAGCTTAGAGTTACAGGAGGTTGAATCAGCACATGGAATGCCTACGTCTAAAGTGATGTCGCCCTTTGTCACTGTGCAGGCCAAGGTAACAGAAGAGTTAGCAGCAGCTACTGCACAGGTGTCTCACCTGCAGCTGAAAATGACTGCTCACCAGAAGAAGGAGACAGAACTGCAGTTGCAGCTGACAGAAAACTTGAAGGAGACAGATCTTCTCAGGGGCCAAGTCACCAGACTCCAGGCTGAACTCTCAGGTAAGCTCTCAGAGGAGAATGGCAGTATGACTCCATTTAATCTTGAGTTAAATGGCGTCCTTCCTTCCTCTCACTCTCTTTGGCATAATGCTCATGGCACTCGTGAAGGACTGAGCTTCAAGGGGACTGGTAGAAAAACTCCTCAGTTGTTTTACATAGACGGGAAGATGGCTCTCCCTCAATTCAGTAGTACTTGATGAGTCGCACTGTTTCTCTGTATGAGGAAATCTGACTCATAACTTGGTGGGTTGGGAAGAAAGGAGCCCTTCCTGCTGTGGCTTCCTCCTTCCTGGAGAGTGGATTGCAGTGCTGCAGCCTGGACTGGAGGCCCAGAGCTCTGCCATAAGCACAGCCCTGCTGACCGCTCTGCTGACCGCTTTTCTGCCCGCCCATCTGTTTTGCTTTTCATTGTGTTTTCTTGGAATAGCTGTGTTTAGAGGGTGTGCTCACTTGGCAAGCTGGCCATCATAGTATCTCCAGTCCGCTCTAAAATCTGCCTCTCACAAGTTCCCCAGCTTGTTCTAGACCATTTGGTCTTTCTTTAAACCCTTTATCTCTTAGGTGCATTATTTTGATCATCAAGGTAGCCTTTGACAAGCATCATTTATAAATCTATTCTTCCCACTAGAATACAAGTCCTGAAGGTCAAGGACAGTGATGTACTCCTTATAAAATCCTTTTCTCTATATGAGGGTTACTTCAGTGCTTGGCACAAGGGTAGTGATGAAGACATGCCAGAATGTTCCTTCATGTCTCAGTAGAGAGAAACCTGTGTGCAAGGCAACTGGGACCATTGGGCAGGAACAGTGGCTGCTACAGCAGAGTGGATGGATGTTGTTTTTTCAACAAAATCTCAATCGTTCAAGTTTAACAATAAAGACTCAAGAGACAGATGCTGGAGCAAAAGCCTGCTAGCTCAGAGAGGCAGAGAAAGCACCCAACTGACCTTCCTCCTCAGCTGAAGTCCCAGAATGAATGCCCCTCTTTCTTGATGTCTCAGAAAACCTCCTTCACACTGACTGTCCCTCCCTTCTACTTCCTGTGCATCTCTCTCCGCCCTCCTGACTCCCTCTTACTCTCTATGTTTTTTTCTTAATAATTCTATGTTCACTTCCCGTCAACTGGTTGTTTGCTCCACTTCTTGACCTTGGTTGACTTTATTTAATCCTGTTTACAATATTTAAGAGAAAGTAATTGGATTAAAGATGTGTGCTAGGGCGGGTTTTCCCAGTACGTAACACAATCTCAGGGTTCAAATCACAGTATGATCAAATATTCTATAACGCCTGTAGATATTTCATTTCTGCTTTTGTGATTTCTCCTGTCAGTTCCTTGTGACAGTTACTTCAAGAGTCAGTTTTAGCATATTAAATTAAAATATAACCCCACCCCAACCTTATTTGAGAAGAAATATTTTGAAAGCAAATTCTTGGTCAAATGTCATAGCTACCAAGAAGGCTGAGAGCCCTAGCCAGGCAGCAAGAGGGCTGTGAGCTCTGAGCTCTGCTCAACAAGACACCCGTGTGGTCGTCTAGCGATGGAAATGGAATTCTATGAGTGATGGCGTTGCAGGTGGTCCCTGACTATCAGAGAACATTCTCTCACTTTGCATGCACAGAAGGAGGTGTATACATATAGAAGTTACCCTTCCCATGTTTAACATGGATGGACAACAGAGTCAGTGCAGGGCTTGCTAATCCTTACTGCAGGCTGGGGAGGCTCGCTCATGCCGTGGGATTTGGCGATTAAAGCATGCAACTTTGAAAGAGCTCCTGGGATGCCACATTGTCCACTGCATCTCTGGTTCTATGGTCCTGTCTCCTTTCTCTCTCCTAGAGCTCCAAGAAGCCTCTGAGCAAACACAGACCAAATTCAAAAGTGAAAAGCAGAGCCGGAGGCAGCTGGAGCTCAAGGTAACGTCCCTAGAGGAAGAGCTGACTGACCTCCGAGCTGAGAAGGCCTCCCTTGAAAAGGTAAATTCCAAAGCCAAGTTTCTCTAGACCCCAAGTGCAGGAGTGGCTGATTAGTAAACCATTTGTTTTTCTTTTAAAATTGTTATGTATGAATGTATTAGAGAAAAATATAAATAATACAGAAAAGTATAAAATTAAAAAGTTGTTTTTAATTGCTTCTCTAATTGTATGGGTTATAAATAACAACTATAGACAACACATTAACCCTCAGGGCAGTAGGTTATTACATTTCCCCGTATACAAATGTGCTAATAGCATTTGTAAGCAATACTGAGCTCATATTAAATGCCTTTGAAAGTGTTGAGGACACTGTACTCATTACTGCTGCTCAGTAGCCTACTGTTAGCCTCCCGTGCAGCTGACCTGGATCAGTGGGTGTTTATGTTTCCAGTTTTTCGTTTCAAACTGCTGAGGACCTCCTCAGGCTGACTAGCTATTTGTTTGTTAGTTGGTTGGTTTGTGTGTGTGTGTTTGGTTCTTTACACAGGGTCTCTTATGTAGTTCTGGCTGTCCTGGAGTAATGTAGACCAGGTTAGCCTTCAGCTGTTGCCTCTGTCTCCTGAGTGCTGGGATTAAAGTGTGCACCACCATACCCAGCAACTATGTGTTTTTATTAGTAATAAAGCTTTCATATATTTCATTCCTATTATTTCTCCAGTGAATTCTGTTTTGGAGTTCTTTATCCTCTTTCCTATAGAACTATTAAGAGTATTAATCCTTTGTCAGTCATAAACATAAAAATTGCTAACATTTTTTCCATCTTGATATTTTTTAAATTTTATTTTTTATTTTTTATTTTTTTAAGATTTACTATGCATGATGACACTTGCCTTTAATCCCAGTACTCTGGAGGCAGGTGAACCTCTGTGAGTTTCAGGCTCTTGGTCTTATTTATATAATGAGTCTTAGGCCAGGTAGGGTTACATAATGAAACCTTGTCTCAAAAAAACAAACAGAAAAGACCTGTGTTCAATAGTACATAGATTTAGTCTCAGTACTCAGGCAGCAGACTAGTGAATCTGTCTGAATTCAAGGTCAGCCTCCTCCACATGATGAGCTCCAGGTCAGCCAACGTTACATAGTCAAACCTTGTCTCTAAAAAGAAAAACAAAACAAAACAAAACAAAACAAAAACAACAAAATCCCCCTCATTCCTATTATTATTTTGTGTATGGGTGTGTGTGTGTGTATATATATATATGGGTGCCCCAGGAAACCAAAAGAGTGTGTGTCAGATATTTTGGAGCTAAAGTTACAGGTGGTTGTAAGCCACCCAACATGGGTGTTGGGATCTAAACTCAGGTCCTCTAGAAGAACAGCACGCTCTCTTAACTGCTGAGCTGTCTCTTCGGCTCACTTCCCTAGCCTGCTATTTTTGAGTCATATATTATTTAAAAGTTCAATGATTAATGTTTTAATATCAGGGTACATACAATGCTATCTTTTTCTTTGTTCTAGAACAGTTTAATATGGAAAGAAGAAACTGTTACTGGGGTTACAGTAAGCCTCTAGTAAAGCTATTCTTGCCTAATACCTTTTTAGGGGTCAATATTATCCGGGATTGTTATCATTTTAAAATGTGTGTGTGTGTGTGTGTGTGTGTGTGTGTGTGTGTGTGTATGTGTGTGTGTGTGAGACAGAAGAGAGAGAAACCATGAGGGCAACAGCATGCACATCCATGGGTGAAAGTCAGAGGACAAGCTTAGGTGTCAGGCCTGCCTTCCATCTTGTTTGAGAGGTCCTAGCTGGCCTGCGCTTCTGAGGATGCTCTGGTCTCCATTCCTCTCTTGCCATAGGAGTGCTGAGACCAAGTCTGCTTCTCTGTGGGAGTAGAGGGTCTAAGCTCAGGTCCTCACACTTGTGTGGCAATTGAGTTACCCAGCGAGCCATCTTCCCACTTCCTTTTTTGATTCTGTTGTGCTTTTTAAAGCAGTTCCTTCTGATTTGGGGCTGTTTTTAGTTTTTTCTTATTGCAGACACTATAACAGTGACTATCGTTATAATCTTTGACTATGATTTATGACTTTTTATGATAACTGTGTCCATTTATTTTCTCACCAGCCAGCCAGATGTGTCTGCCTTCTTGTACCTATGCTAAAGTTATGCCGCCCCAGCTTTTAAGAGAATGGCAGTGAATCTATTGTCTGCCTTTTCCCTGTCACAGTTCATCTCAGTAGCAGGGATGCAAAATATAAAGGTGTGGGGCCGCTTAAAACAGAATCATTCTTAGAGATGACCACTGAGGTCACTGACCACTGCCCCTCCACACTGTCCACTAGTGCTTAGGATGGTTCTCTTGTTCCCAAGAACCTCTCAGAGAGGAAAAAGAAGTCAGCTCAGGAGCGCTGCCAGGCGGAGGCGGAGATGGACGAGATTCGCAAGTCACACCAGGAGGAACTGGACAGACTTCGGCAGCTCTTGAAAAAGGCTCGGGTGTCCACAGATCAAACAGCTGCAGAGCAGGTAATAGGCTCTTGGCAATACCAGGAAGCTGTGAAGGACACATAGCCTCCCCTTACCTCAGGAAGATGTTTCTTCCGGAGTATTCACACCTGGGAGAATAGTGGAAATCCTGACAACTGATGACAACCCCCTTAATGTTTAAGTCATGCTGACTTTGGGTCTGGGGATATAACAGAGTAGGTCAGAGTGCTTGCTGTGTCTAAGTGAGGGTGAAATCACCAAGCTGGACCACTTCCATGGATAGACAGAAAGGTTTACTCGGCTCAGACTCCTTGTCTGTCTCCCCAGGCTAGGGGCTAAGTAAAATGGTAGAAAAGCAAGCAAATTTTATGTGACAGTCAGCAGGGTGGAGGTCTTTTAGCTAATATAAGCTGTTTGGATTGATGTGGGGTAAGTGGCCTTTGAGGTAGTTGGCCTTTGGTGGTAGATTAAGGAAGGTTCCTGGTAAACAGAAGCTCTCAAAAGAAAGCCTAAAGAAAGGTTTCTGTTTACCCAGCCAGAGTTCTATTTAGGACTTTGTCACCAGCTCTGCTGTTTGTGCCATTTTGGACCCAATACTGTGCAAGCGTGAGGACTTGTGTTTGAATCTCCAGCATCCATGTAAAATGTTGGGTATGGCTTCTTGTGTATAATGGAGACAGGAGGATCACTGGCGCTCGCTGCCTGCCAGCCAAGCTCCAGGTTCAGTGAGAGACCCTGATATCACAACATAGAACCCAAGAAGGAATAAAAGGGTACTTTCAGAGTAATTAAGACCATTTTAACAGTTGTTTTCTACCTAAATGGGCCAAGGGTCTTTGAAGTCTATGAAGAATGGGCTTCCTTTGTTGTAGTGGGAACCACCCTTCACCCCCACTACACATGGCTGTTGTCTGTCTTGGCAGCTGTCTCTTGCACAGGCTGAGCTGCAGAGCCAGTGGGAGGCTAAGTGTGATCAGCTTTTGGCCTCTGCAAGAGATGAACACCTGCAGCAATACCAAGAAGTGTGCGCGCAGAGGGATGCCCACCAGCAGAAGCTGGCTCACCTTCAGGATGAGGTACTTCTATCCCTAAGTCAGCTTAATAACATAAGACCTCCAGGCTATGGGGGGCTTGTCCAGCCTTTTGAGTCTGGGCAGTATTAATAGCTAGAAAACACAGCCAGGTAGTCTTAACTTGCAGTCAGTTATCTTTTACATGTAAATAGGGTGGTAGGTCAGAGACAAAAAAGCCCGTATTCCAGGACTTGTTTCTCACTATTCAATCCTGCATATATTAAGCAAATATTTCCTGAATATCAGTTTGGCTCTGCTTTAGTGAAAGGGCATGCAAAGGACTCTGCCCTCAAGAATCCTAATCACAAAAAAGAGACAGATAAGTGATTTGGTGCTCTTGAGAGGAAGTGCTAACGGAGCTGGGAAGGAGTCTCAGAGGAGGTGACTTTTGAGGAGAGCCAAGGACAGGTAGCTGTGGTAAGGTAATGGGTCAAGTAGACATCTGGGAGGGGCTTGGGGATGTGCTGTGGAAGTCCCTTGTCTGAAGGGCAGTTCCTTGTATTGCCAGTTAAAACCTTTTGACGTGGAGGTCTTAGATGTATTCTTGGAGGTGAAAAGTCTGCTGACTACTTGTGTGTAACTACCACTATCCATAACCCCTCATTTTCATTCTATTTTTGACCTCATTGGGAACAAGTCAAGTATCCTTGATGGAGGTTAGAATGAAGCTGCAAGTCGATTGTCGAGGGAGTAGGGTGACCTGCATCAGCCGGTCTGCAGTGAGGACCACTGTTGGGCCTAGCAAACCTAGGTGAGGTCAGGACTTGTGCTCAGAATGGTTCTTGTGTGTTTCCTGGCCATCACAGTCATCCAGGTTTCCAAGGCCACAGCCCCAGTCTGTTCACTTTGCAGTGCTTAGCTCTCAAGGCCCAGATTGCAGCCTTCACTGAACAGAATGAACACATCCAGCGACTGGAGAAGAACACGTCCCAGGCACCTGCAGGCAGAGCTGCTGCTGACCCCTCAGAGAAGGTGAGGGGCATTCAAAGAAGCAGTAGATCCAGCACAGCAAGGCAGTGAATGTGCTCACCAAGTATTCAGAGAGAATACTGTGTGCATGTGACGCCAACAGCATTTCTCCAGCTTTATTGATACATCACTTGTCTGGGAGAAAAACTGACTCTTTAGAATCTACCACTCTGGTAGCAAGCCCAGAGAGACTATTCCTCTGAAGCTGTGACAGACATGGCAAGTGCTCTGAAGTCATAGAGAGGAGTTGGAGGGTAGTGCTGCACCCAGAACCCAGCATCCACTAATCCCAGTGGCCAAGGTCACACAGCTTTCCTGGTGCTCAGAGTTGACGTGACATCAGATCAGTAAATGACTTTGAGCAGTCTTGTATACTCAACCATCCCTTGATGCGGAATTCTTTTAGCTAGTCTTTCTGTTAAAAGATGTTTGTCTCCCTGGTTGGTGGCCCACTGAGAGGAGAGGAGGAGGTGGGGCTGTGATTGGGATGTAAAGTAAAGAAAAAGAAATTAAAATTTTAAAAAAAGTGTTCATTACTTAAAACCGTTTTCTCACGGTGGCAGATCTCAGTGCTAGGAGCCACTGGTGAACCTCTCTGCCCTTCCGTAGAGTCTAACTCAGCAATTCCATGTATCCTTTTATGCCTTGGGTTTAGTAGCATGCAGTTTTGATCTTGGCTTAGGTCAAGAAGATCATGAACCAGGTGTTCCAGTCACTGAGGGGAGAGTTTGAGCTGGAGGAATCTTATGATGGCGGGACCATTCTGAGGACCATCATGCATACAATCAAGGTACATCCAGAAGTCTGTCAGCAGCTTCACTGGATGGGGACTCATACAAGTGGGGGGACCCTGAGAAGGCACATGTCCACATGGGTATGGCCAGCTGTCAGTACATGCTGTCTTCCTGTCAGTGTCACCTCCTCCTTGACTTTTGAACAGATGGTGACTCTGCAGCTGTTGAACCATCAGGAGGAGGAAGAGGAAGAGGAGGAGGAGGAGGAAGAGGAGAAGAAGCCCCTGAGACCTTCCCTGGAGCAGCCAGGCCCTGCCACCCTGGGGCACCCTGCCACCCTGGGGACACCTCCTACACCCCCAAGTGGGGAGATGCAGGAGGCTCCCAAGGTGCTGCCAGAACAGGTAGTAGGGGAGACCACCCCACTGCCTCTACAGGCTCTCCCCATGCCAGAGAATGGTGCACAGACAAAGAAAGGGGATCCCTCAGAAGCAGAGGTACCCTCAGAAATCAAAGACAGTTCTCTCCCACCTGAGCCAGCTGGCATCCCAGCTCACAGAGTCCTGGGGCCCCCGACTTCAATCCCACCTAAACCTCCAGGACCTGTAACTATGGACTCTGAGTCTGAGGAGACAGTTGCTGCTGGCCAGAGAACAGTGCAGCCCGATGGCCTATTGGGAGAAGAACATGTCAGGGAAGTAGCCACAGATGGCCTACTGCACGGAAACTCCAGGAGATTGTCACTGACTCCAGACCCCGAGAAGGGAGAGCCACCAGCCTTAGACCCTGAAAGCCAAGGAGGAGAAGCTCAGCCTCCTGAGCGCAAACAGGCTGAGGATGTTAGTGGCTCTGGTCCCCGTGAGACACTGTTGGACGCAGAGCTTGCTTCAGCAGCTGCAGGGGCGTCCCTCAGCCACAGCCAGGACTCCCGGCACTGCAGGTGTGTATTGAGCAGGCACAAGACGGCTGTCTGTGCAAGAGGACGCTCGCTCGCTCTCAGGGTTGCCTTGTGTGCTGTGCTCCTTCATTTTCTCATCAGCCGTTCTACGTCCAGGGCTCTGGCAGGCAGGCACCGTGGTAGTGGAGTAGGGAAGGCAGGTATGGTTTATCAGGCTGAGGAGCTTACAGTCTAGTGGGTAAGACAAATACATACTTTTGTATTGTAGCAGTAAGGTAAGTGATAACAAAGAAACTGCTAGTATTGAGAAGAAGAAGGGAGAATTCTGTTAAAATGGGTGGTTAGGGAACGCAGCTAAGAAGGTAGCATTTACCTGTGATTCAAGGAGGACTGAGTCATCCAGACTGACAGCAGGAAGAGATGGTGGCAAGGAGCACACAGGTGCTCTGGTGGGATGGACACATTGTAAGGAACTAAACGAAGCTAGGAGGGGACAGCTGGGGTCACACTGAAGTTGGAAATAAGAAAGGGCTGAGATATGTGGTATTTCATGTCACTGTTAAAGCTTGAATGTTGTGCAAGTACAGTGAAAGGCCAGTAAGTGGACTTAAGCAGACGAGTAATGGAGTCTGTGTACTAGCTCTGGGAACTGTGCTGACGGTAGACTAGGGAGGGGCTGACACCAGGTGTAGTCTGTAAGGACTGACAGGGTGGGACTGGAGGAAATGACATACAGTGTAAACTGTGGGGATTAAGGCAGGGTGGAGACTATGGAGGGCTAACTCTGTAGATTGGAGCAGGGCTAATGGACTATGGAGGCCATTGTACAGGGTGTGGTCTTTGGAGGAACAGATGCACACAGTGTAGGAAGAGAGATTTTAATTGAGTGAGTGGGTCTCACTTCAAGGTTCATGACCCTTGAAGTTGGTGGGCACTGTGACCTGGACAGAAACAGCAACATATCTGTGGCTTGATCTCCTTCAGTCTCTCTGGGGATGAAGAGGACGAGCTGTTTAAAGGGGCGACTCTGAAAGTTCCGAGGCCCACAGCCCAGCCTGAGGAGGAGGATGAAGATGAGGTGGTAAGGAAACCTCAGGCTCTGCTGAGTCCTCACACCACCACCTGGGGGCTCTTCCCTGCAGGTTCAGAGACCAGAAAAGGAGTCTGTTGGTGGCTTGTTTCCTGGACTCTGTGTTCAGGACCCTGTGGGAGTAAGCTTGGGGCTCAGAGTGGACAGCTCTGTAAACATGATGGCGATGGCCAGCTGCTACTGTACTCTTAAGAGGGCACTGTAAGCTCTGGGCCCTGGGGATCCATCCCATTTGGAGTGAGGGAAGGTGGGAAGGATTCTGGAGATCGGCTTGTTGGGTCTCCTCATCCCCAGACAGATTGGGTCAGAAGGGTCATTCCGGAAGCTGCTCTTGGGGCCACTGGGTTCTAAGAACGTTTGCTTACCCGGCCCACTGTTTGTGTCTGCTGTTTGTTTGTCATCCTAACACCCTGGGCAGCAGGTGGCTTCAGTGTTGACAGTGTAGCTTCAGCTTAGGGGGCAGGAGAGCCAGGGACAACAAAGGAAATTGCTGACAGAGCTGGGATTGGAGCCCTGGCTTGCATCTGACACTTGACCATTTTGGCTCTGTAATGGGAATTTCATTGTCAGGAAATGTGTATAGAGGAGACAAGAGCATTAGATTCAGTCCATCCCCAGGACAGAACTATGATACTGAATATGGGCAAAGTCTATTGCCCTTCTACACCATCCACCTGGAGTGTGTTCTGCTTTTTCCAGAAGGTAGTGACACTTGAAGCCTAGCTCAGGTGAATCAGAGCCCCTTCCTTTTGCCTGCCTTCAGAGAAGGTGTATCAACTCCATTAGCCTGCCTTCCTAAGAATCAGGTTTGCATTTGAGAATACTAAGTACAAATTCTGCATAGAAATTGAAGGAAATACTGTCATCTCCATAAAGTTAATAATCTGTTTCTTGGGTGCTCAGAAAACTACATCCTCATTTAACCTTCTGCTGATATGTCCTATAGAACAGAGGGTTGAGGATTAGGGAGATTAAATAATGTAACTCAGGTTATATGATGAGTAAACACCAAGCGGACCCTTGGCCAGAACAAAACAGGAGCTGCGGCACACACTTCAGAGTCCTGCACGGGCGCTTTCAAGATTGCCTAGCTGATGCCTGCAGAGAAATACAGGTTTGCTAATAGGTGGACTAGAGGATGAACCCAGTCTTCCCCTGGCCCGGCTCCCTGCTTAGCAGAAGCTCACAGAGAAGAAAATGCCTCAGAGATTAGTCCAGTGTTATCCTTGTCTGCAGTTGCAAGCCCTGTTGTTGCCCTAACAAACGGGAGGGAAAGCTGGAGTTTAAATCATGAAGAGTAGGAGAGGCTCCTTGTGTAGTGAGCGCTCTGCTGCTGGCACAGACCCTGACACAGGAAGTACATAAAGATTGGATGTGTATTTTGGCTCACAGTTGCACAGGTTTTAGTTCAAGATGGGCTCACTCCATTGCTGTTAGGCCTGTGAGAAGATGTGTAGAGAAAACACAGGAGAAAAGAAAAGAAGTGAAAGACAGAGGGAGGAGGGCAGAGCTCCCATCTCCTCTGAGGGCAACCTCTAATCATCTGAGACTTTACTGGGCCACCAAAGCAAAGTCCCCACCACCTCCTAATGCTGCCAGCTGAGTGAGGCCTTGAACCTTTAACACGTAGCCTTTGGCTGGGACTCATAGGCGTCCTAGCACACGTTAACCCTTCATCCCACTCCCACATTAAAGAGAGCATGGGCCCTGTGTTTGTAGGCTTTTGTTAAATCTCTTGGGACATTCCACTTGAGTTTGCCTCTACATACACATCTTTATGAGTTTGACTGGTCCTCTTAGGCGACAACTGGCTTTCAGATATGACTGTCATCTTCCCTTATTCTCCAGCCCCAGGCTGCTTTGCTTCTGTTTCTTTCTCTTATCCCAACTCTCCTCAGTGACCCTTCCTTTTTAACATGAAATGTGTAAGTTAGTATGTCTGTCCAATCAGTACACTTGTTTCACAAATAAACTACAAAATCAGCCAAGTAAAATTGGTCTTCTGTTTTTGTTGAAAGCCGGCTTTCCTCTGTGCCTGCCTGTTCCATCTTTATCTGAATGCTTCAGTTCTCTGGCCACAGAAACCTGTCCTTCCAGTTCATCTCCTTTCCAGCAGAGGCAGGACAGACACTTGGACCACTTCCCTTCCTAGGCAGGAAGCCACCTGTGAGGGATGAGTGAGGACTGACCTCTCTTTCCTGTTTTGTCAGAGCATGAAGGGACGCCCGCCTCCAACCCCCCTTTTTGGAGACGATGATGACGATGACGATGACATTGGCTGGCTGGGGTGAAGACCTAGGAAGCAGGCATGCAGGTTTCCTGCCCAGCCCTTCCCTAAGCATGGGTTTGCACAGCTGCCCTCAGGTCTAGGTGAGCCTCAGGGTGCAGTCCTGGTGAACATTCTGAGATAATGGTTCAGGGGTCTGAGTTAGCTGCCATCTGAGCCCCTGCCTGACCTGCTGAAGAGGATCATGAGGCTGTCTGCAGAACTGGTGTTGTAACAGCCCTCAGTGAGTAGCTCTACCATGGAGGAAGGGCTGGGAGGGTCGCCTGCAGCCAGTCACAAGCATCCTGCCATCTCTCCCAAGCTTTTCTTATCATTCATTCTCAAGTTGACCTGGAAGCCCTCCTGCTCTCCCAGGGCTCATCAGAACTGCTGCGACAGGGCCAGGAGCCTCAGGGGAGTCCTCCTCAGAGAACTAAGAGATCAATCATGCTGACCTAGCCTGTGGTTCTGGGACATATATCTTCTCTCTCTGCCTTAAATCTTCTAAAAGAGGTCAATGGGTATTTGAAACTAACAAGACTAAAATAATAAAACTCGACTCAGGCCCTTGAGGAGAAACTGAGTTTGGTTTTCAGGACTGTCGTGTTCCTTTTTGGGATCCTAAGGGAGGGAGTTGTAACTGGGTCAGTTACTGTGCACAAACGCACTGTGATGTATTTCCATTGGCACCTGTCCTTGAATTTGAAAGCTGTAATTCCAGCTCGCCACAGCTGCCAAAGCTTGGGGGATTGTAGTCATCTGAGAGCCAGTCCAATCCTGCACTGATTTCTACAGGCTAAGGAGCCATGCAGGGCAGGGAGGGGATTCCTCATAGTCACTGTTTATGATATCTGAGGGGTTCTTCTAGTCCCTATAAGCCCCACAGGTTGACACTGTTACAGAAAAGAGCAAGAAGAAAACACTTGTGGCTTTTTACTTATTCTAGGATCTTCCAAAGACAATGGAGCCCATCTTAAAAAATAATAATTTAAACAAAAACGTTCCATGATTTTAAATGTTTGTAAGACTATATCCTGAATTCCCCCTGCATCTGGCCATTACCCTTGCAGGCTTTGTGTCTGTCCTACATTTGGGCCTAGGAAGCATTGAGAAAGACCGTATTAAGTGGTTAAACAAGTTACTTTGACCACTAAGCCTAAGTTTTCTCCTCTATAAAATGTCTTCTGCAGTGGGCTGATGACAGTGAGACAGTCTGTATACAGTACCAGTCACTACAGAAGATGCTGTTATCCCCATTTTTAAAAGATTACTTTTTATTTGATATGTATGTGTGTTTGGCCTGCATGTGTGTCTATGTGTATGCAGAGGCCAGAAAAAGGCAGCAGAGCCTCTGGAACTGGGTGCTACAGTTATGAGCTACTATGGGTGCTGAGAACCAAACCCAGGTCCCCTTAAAGGGCAACTGTTAACCGTTGGTCCTACTCTGTTATCTCAATTTTACAGAGGAGAAAGTGGGCTTAGAAGAGCAGAGTAACCTGCCCACAGTTACATAGCCAGCAAGCAGGACAAGAATTCTGATCCTGCCCAGCTGATCAAGAGCTGAGCTCTTGTCCTCCGTCCTTGCCTGTCACTGGGTAAAAAGGGAAGAAGCCAATCTTGCTTGCTGGGAATACTGGTCCAGGACTGTGTATCTCAGTGGTAGAGCACTTGCTCAGCGCAAGACCTAGATTTGGCTCTAGCACTAAAGAAAAAAAAAAATTCAGGCACCTGGCCCCACCTCCCAACCTTAGAGAATTTCCAGCCATTGTGGAAACAAAGAACAAGCATCATCTGCAGTCTGAGCCCACGTCTGTATACCACAGGCGCTGAGCGACCTCTGACCCTCATCAGAGTCCTGAGGAAACACTGAGTGCCTCTCAGCTGCTCATCCTCAGGTGACTGTCTCATGTCAGCTTCCTCATCTCTGGGGTGAAGGCAGAGTTCCTGTGTGGTAGTGAGGATGGAATGAGGCAATAATTGCATAAAGTGCTACACCGTCCAGTTAGTCAGCACCTATAAAGACCCCTACTCCACTAAAGTCTCAAATATCGTGACTGTAATAAAACAGTATTGAGAAACCTCCAATCACTTATGGAAATGTCCATCCCAACAGTGCCCCCAGAGCAGTTGCTGGCCAGCACAGGCGGTCACAACTCGACTAGAGCGGGCAGCGGTACAGACGGCAGCAAGCAACCCCACAGGTGCCCTCTTCCACACTTGTGACGCTTGCTTCTTACTGCAGATGAAAAGATGACCAGGGTTCTGCTTCTGCCCCCAGGACGGGAAGGTGCTAACTGTCAGGCCAACGTGGGTGTTTCTAGTCTGCGTGACAGTTACTCTTCTTACAGCAGGCACTTGTTCCACGCAGCAACTTGCTATATGAACCTAACATGACTAATCTACCCACAGACACATTTCCAGCCTCAGTTTCCCTGCACACAGAGGTGTCTTTATCACAGGCAGCCTTAGTCCTTGGTCTTTCAGAGTGTCCCCCAGTGCCTGCATTGGTAATGTGTACTGTTGGAAAGAGAAGAAACGGACCAACAAACACAGACTGTTCAAAAATAGAAATTTATTAAAGTGTATTTGTTTTTAATTCCCAAAAGTTCTTAAAACCATCTTTTCATTGAGCCCATGAGGTACTTGAACACAGACATTATATAGTATATAGCAGTGATTGGTGTGTGTGTGTGTGTGTGTGTGTGCGCGTTCGCGCGCGCGTGTGTTTTACTGTGTATCTCAGGCTGGCCTGCAACTCTCTATGTAGCTCAGGCTGGCCTCAAAGTCACAATCTCCTGCCTCAGCCTCCCACATACTGAAGATTACAGGTGTATGTCCCCATGCTTGTGTTAACTTTTCTGTGTAAAGTGAAAAGGCTCAAATATCTGGAGTCCACCAAACTCTTAAAATGACCTAGCTTTGGTTTGACTGCTATTGCACCCTCAGTCAGTACCCAGCCCTAGCACACCCCTGCTGAGTCAGTACTAAAGTGACTGACTCACATATCCTACCAGATCATTAGGAGTTAGCAGAAGGAAATATAAGGGGCAGTCAGCTCTGTTATCAGATGCTGTCCTCTGTTGCATACAAGAGGCTCAGGCAAGGCTCTGACCACTAACCTGTTGCAGGCAGTGCTGTCAGACAGGAAGAGCTCATCTGCATACAGGACAAGCCCACAGCCTCAGTAACAGTCCTGGTTCTCTGCCTTTGATCAGCATTGGTCTTCCCTTGAGAAGGGGAAACAAGTCTCAACAGACACTGCCATCCATCCTGAATACAATGAGTTCATTAGAAATTTTGTTTTGTATGAATGTGCAAAATTGCCAACCAGGAGTTGAAAATGAAAAGCTTGTTTTGTCAATGACAATCCTCATGTGTTCCAAGGCAAAAAGGTGAGAACAAGGAGCTGGCATGGTCCGTCCCCTAAAGACTGGAGATGACCCTGACATTAAGGCACAAAGCACAGGAGAGTGTCCAGGCCCCATGGCCTGACCACTGAAGCTCTTTGGAAAACTTTAATTTGCAGTCAGAGATCTGTGTCACAGGCTGGCCACCCCACCTCCAGCTTCTGGTCTCTTCATGTTCCCTTTGGTCACAGCTACTTGCTTAAGGCACCACAGGAGCCTGGGCCCTATAGAGGCTGGGGAGGGAGGTAGCTTCAATGGCTTCTAAGCTCCAGGGACCATTTGCTGGTTTCATCTCAAAGTCTCCAGGAACTGGGAAAGAGGCGAGCAATGGCCACCATAAGGAAAAGCAGCTGGAAGTACAATGTCTGGAACAGAGGCCCCAGCTCTCTCCAGCCCTCTGTACTGCACATCTCTGGCCCACTAAGTCATGTTGAGAAGTGGGTAGGCTAGGTAGTAGCCCACAGCGGAGCCCAGGACCACACCGAGGAAAATCCAGGTGTTGTAGGACATGACAGCCAGCATCACAAAGTAGCCAATTACCACCTGAATGACATGGACTAGGGACTGGCCAAAGTAACACAAAAACCACCTAGACATAAAAGAGAAACACATTAGATAAATGGGAATTAGCAGATGTGTTTTACTAGGGAGAGAAGGTCCAAGTCACAGCATAACATCTAGCAGAGATGTCTCTCCAAAGAGACATCCTATCCTAGGCAAATGGGGAAACCATTATGGTTTATGTAGCTAGTTATGTCTGATAGGGGATAAGAGGAAATCATTGAGAAGGCAGTGTCTCTCCCCTGAATTGAATGTAGGAAGTGGGGTAGCAATGAAAAGGACAGGGACTTTGGTGCCTGTTAAGTCTGGCCTACCACAAGTCTCTGAACCTTTTTGAGTGCTGGTTTTCTTATCAGTAAAACACTGAAAGAGCCCCCTCACAGTGGTTATGAGGATGTGAGGCATCTAGGTAAGGCTGCTGGTGATGTAGCAGGCAGACGTTAAACATACATGAGGCTGGAGAGAGGGCAGACTGGGGCCTGTAGATGGTGGCCTGATCAGAGTGGGACCAGAGCACAGAAAGGATGCCTCCCTTTCCCACCAACTGGGATACCAGGCTGATGGCAGTTCTTGCTTTAGTACACCTGCAGATCTTCTAGGTTTGAGAGCCTGGCAAGACCTATGGGAAGGTCAGGTGCCCATGCCTGCTGTTCAACAGAAGCCTGCAGTACAGGTGTGAAGTTCCCTGCAGAAATCCTTAGGATCCTCCTAGGGGGATGACTGATAGCTTTGGCTCAGACACCTTAGACCCAGGATCTAGGTCATCTTACTAAATACTTCCTGGAGCCCAAATTATCTTTCTGTGCATAGGGTTAAAGTCCTCTGGGTGAACCCAACCACTTCTCATGGTGAGGGTGAACCCTCTTGCCTTCTTTCCACCCAGGGTTTGTACCTGAGGCGGGTCCTATTGTCTGAAGTTGATCTGGAGCCTGTAGAATCCTGGTCTGGTCCCAAGATGAGCTGCTGGCTGTTGGTGGTAGGCAGGCTCTCCAGAGTCTTGTGGAGCAATTTGGCTTTGCCAACCTTGATGCCCTCATACAGTACAGCCAGGAGCAAGACTACCAGCACTGAGAGAGCCATGCCTGTGAAAAGGCCAAGATGAAAAGTCTGCTTTGGTGCGCTCATCCTGTCTGCTGTGCCACGTTTCAAAACAGCTAGGAAAGGCTTTTACATGTTCTCCTCATGAACAAATGATAAAAGTGTGAAGAGACTGATGGGCTAGCTCTGACCTGAATGCATACAACCTGTACATGTACTGAAACATCACAAAGCACCATTTAGGATGGATAATTTTTGCTAATTCAAGATAAATAAGCTGGTCAGGTGTGGTGGCATGTGCATTTAATACCAGCACTTGGGAGGCAGATAGATTTCTGAGAATAAGGAGGAGTAGGAGTAAAAAGGAAGAGGGAAGGAAGATCAAAAAGGGAAGAAGGAAGAAGAGGAGGAGGAGGAGAAGTAACAAGGAAGGGGGAGGAGGAAGGGAAGGGGGGGAGGAGGAGGAGGAGGAGAAGCAGCAGCCGCTGCCAAGCATAGGCACAAGCTTGAATTCCCAGCACTGGGGGAGCAAACATAACCAGATTCATGGGCTTGCTGGCTAGCCCAACCTAGCTTATGGAGTCAAGTAAGCTAGAAACTATGTCTCAAAACAACAAAGATGCCATGTGATAAATGATAGCCAAGGTTGTCCTCCGACATGCACACATAAGCAAATCCACTTCTACACATAAGTACACATGCATATATGTGCAAGTGCATATAAATAAAGAAGCAAGCTGGATGCTGAACACAGCATGTACGTAATTCCAGGTCCTCTGATAGCTAAGGCAGACGGACTACAAGTTCAGGGCTGTCCTGGGCTACAGAGTGGATTTTAGGCTATTCTAAACAACATAATGAGACTATATCTCAAAATGTAAAAATCCCTGGAAACACAGCACTTGCCTAACACAAGTGAGGTCCAAGGTTTGGTCTGCAGTGCCAAGAACAAGAAAGTCAAGTTGAAGAGCTAGCCTGGCAAACAGTGCTTCTCCTATGGACACTTCCCAGGGGCCTGGTCCAGGAGGCAAGAGAGCCCAATTCCCCATCCCTCTGAATCCACTCCAGCCACCTGTCTCTTCTTCCTCACCTTCGTTAGGCTGAGACCTTCATCATCTTATATATTCATCCCCATATATCCCACCCACACCCTCATTCCATCCTGGGATGGGAGTTATGTTCTTTCCCTTTAGCCTAGAAGAGTCAAAGGGTCAGTCAATAAGGCTAGGAAAATACTATGTAACTTCCAATGGTAGGTGTTACTTTTGTATGTGTATGTGAATATGTATATATGTATATTTGTTCATATGTGCATGTATGTGAGTGAGTAAACTGTGAACCCCAAGATTGTGTTATTTACTGCAAAAACCTGTTTCTACTTGTGGTGTGGCTCAGCCCTAGCACACACCTTTAATCCAAGAGCTTTCTGCTTATTGTAAACAGGATTAAGTAAAATCAACCATAGGTCAAGAGGTGGGTAAGCAACCAGTTGACAGAGAGTGAACACAGGAACAAACCATAGAGAATAAGAGGAAGGCAGGAGGATGGAGAGGAGGAAAGTATGAGGGAGGGACATCCGTTTGAGGGGTTTTTGAGAGGGTATGGAGGAGTTTCCTTCTGGAATGACAGCTCTGGAATCAGCTGGGTGCTTTCTCTGCCTCTCTGAGTTAGCAGGCTTTCACCCCAGCATCTGGCTCCCAAGTCTCCACTGGCAAACTTGAATTATTGAGACTTAGTTAAAAACAAATGTGTAGAGGCTGGGGTCAACACTAGGTGCCCTCTTCTATTGCTCTCTGCCTTGTTTTTGATACTGGGTCTCTCTTCCCATTGACGCTAAAGAGAAGATGTCTGGAAGCCCCAGGAGTCCTCCTACCTCTAACCTCAATGCTAGGATTATGGCTGCCATGCTCACCTTTCATATGGGTGCTGGGAATCAAATTTAGGTATTCATGCTGTCTCAGCAAGCTCTTTACCACCTAAGCCATCTCCCCAGCCCCTAGTGTAGGTATTTAAAGTCTCATGCATTTCACCCATGTTCTCTTAGGATACCTGCACTTAGAAGCTAGCCATTCTGCTATGAGGAAGCCTAGGCTACAGAGGGCACCACTGTGAGGCTCACAGAGAGACCCAGCTGAGGCTGTAGTTCACAACCAATACACTCTCAAGGAGACTGTAACCAGCCACTGTCCAGCTCCACTGCACGAGGCCCTGAATGCAGACCACTTAGTTAGCATGGTCAACCCACAGGATCTTGGGGAGATACTAACAAAAGTGTTCTACCCCACTCCTTAGTCTGCAGGGACAGTTTGTTTCTGCTCTCTCCTGCAGAAGCCCCCTTTCCCCAGGCTCGCTCACAGCAAGCACGGTAAGGCTTGCTTCTGTGGCTTGCCTCTGCATTTTCCCTCAGAAGCTCTGCTTTCCCCCACCCCGCCCCCTCCCGCCTTGCAGCAAGCTGGGGGGTTCTTTCCACCTCCCTAACTGCTCCGAGAGGACTCTAGGAGCCAAGGGTGCCAGCCTGAGTTAAGACAAATGACAAAAACCCCTCAGCTTCAGTGGCACCAAGGCCAGCGCTCTCCCAGGTACAGCTGGTGCCTGTCCTTAAAGAAAGGAAATTAGGGTCCCACGCTTAAATCATAGAAGAGAGATAATTAGAGGTCACAGACAGTTATGGCTGGCCATAAAACTAGTTCCTGATAGCCCCACAAAAGACAATCTTTAATCCCCCTCTGATCCTCACAATTCCACCCTACCAAATGGTATCATGTCTGAGTTATGACTTACCTCCCCCGCCTTCCCTCCCCTTCACCCTAAGCATTCAAGGAAATTCTAACTATGCTGTATATAAGTGTTAAGGCATCCGAGCTTGGGGTTGCACTCTGGACCTACGTTGTGGGGAGGTTTGCAATCGAGTCAAGACTTGTAATAAAGGACTCTTATGCAAATTGCAGCGGACTTCGAAGTTCTCTGAGTTCTCCTGGGTTTTTCAAAGAATCGGTCCATAACAGCGGGACAATGGCCATCCACTGAATGGAAGGGCCCATCTTCCATGACAGGCATCTGACCAATTTCTAGCCTGCTTTAGAATGATAAATGCGAACTTCTAGCTCACCATGCCTTGCTTGTCCACAGAAAATAAAGAGAACCCAGGTTCTCTGCTGTCTGGCATGATAGGCTTGCAAACTTTAAGTCTGACCTTCCCAATTCTTACCTGTAGGGCTGTGGACCCTCCAGAAATCAAAGAGAAGCACGGCCTCATCTGAAAAGATGAAATGCATCTAAAAGAGATGAGAATATCCATCACAGGATGCTTAGACACAGAGGTCCCACTTCCCAGCAGCTGCCTTCAGAGACCTCCTGGGACTACAGGGCTCCCAGGCTAGAAAGGTCATTAGAGGCCATGTGGAAGAGGAGGGGCTTGCCCAAGTGTGTCAGTAACACCTGTGACTGAGCCCTGCTCCATGGGGAAGTAAAGATGGGGAGTGCCTACTCTCAAAATGCCAACCAGACTCCAGATGACATAGTATCCTTGGGTCATAAGGAGATACCCACTCTGTTTCTCCAAACTCAGTAGGAAGCCCCAGGCCAAGCCTTTTGCTCAGTTCTGGAACACACTCCGGGAAGTGAGTAGGGAGCCCTCTTTGTCCTTGTGAACCTGGACAGATGTGTCAGAGTTTGTCATGCAGGGCTAAGGGCAGATGTCTCCCATCTGTACACCACACATCCACTCATTCACTAGACTCTTTGCTGACCCTCGTCTGTGGCCCGCATTGAGAAGGTGGGGAAGAGGGTGAAGCACTTGCCTTGAATATGTGAGGCCTTAGGTTCAACCCCTAGTATCACTATAATAATAATAACAATAATAACAATAATAATGGAACACACCAATTCAATCCAACTCGCACTCCCTCACTCCCTCAACCCCATCTCATCTTTGGATAGGAAAAGAAGCTCCAAGAGGGAAAGGGATTTGCCCTGGGTAAGCAAATGTCTGAGCCATATGTCACAGATCATACACATCTACCTTTTCCTTCTCTCCCCTTCTCAAGATTTAGGAGCAAAGGAGGTGATGAAGACTAGTAGGATGACAGCAGGCATGGGAGTTCACAGCTCCAATCCCAGCTCTGGGAAGGCTGAGGCAGCTGCTCTATTGTGAATTCAAGGCCACTTGGTTCCATAGTGAGTTCCAGAATGTGGGGATTTAAGTAAGAATGGCTCTTGTAGGCTCATATATTTGAATGTTTAGTTACCAGGGAGCAGCACAACTTGAGAAGGATTAGGAAGTGTGGCCTTGTTGGAGGAAGTGTGTCAATGGGCTTTGAGGTTTCAAAAGCCCACACCAGGCCTCTGTGTGTGTGTGTGTGTGTGTGTGTGTGTGTGTTGTGTCTGTCTGTCTGTGCGTGTCTCTGTGCCAATGGATCAGGATGTAACTCTTAGCTATGTGTGTGTCTCTGTGCCAATGGATCAGGATGTAGCTCTTAGCTACCGCTCTGGTGCCGAGCTCCCTGCCATGACGATGAATAACTAACTCTGACACCCTAAGTTCTGAATTAAGCGCTTTCTTCTGTAAGATTTGCCTCGGTCACTGATGTCTCTTCACAGCAATAGAACAGTGAACCTGAGACACAGGTCAACCTGGAGTAAGGTGAGTTATCCCCAAACCATAAAAGGATAGTAGAGCGGGCTTTCTGGAGCCTGCACCCCAGGGAAGCTGCGAGAAGACAGAGTGCAGCCATTCACATGAGGTGACAGCCAGTGGCCTCTCTTTCCCACGCCTGTCAAAGCTAGAGGAATATCTCTCAAATTCCATGAGAACCACAGGCTCTTGACACTCTCTGAGAGATGAACTCTGTAATCAAGTAAATCCCAGAGCACCTGGACCTGCATAAGATACAGCGTAACAGCTCTTTCCTGCTAGAAGGCAGAGCCTAACACCTTGTCCCCTGCCTGCTTCCCGCTCTGTTTTTTCATTGACAGTATCTAACTTGGGAGAGTGTCAATCTTTTATCTGTGGGCGTGCTGTCCAGCAGGTGTTTTGCCCAGGCAGACTGGCTTCAGAGTCTGTGCTCTCAACACAACCTCTAAGGAAGCCGAAGGCCACAGTGAGGTGGTGGCAGCATTAGGAATGGAATCCAGGCTTCAAACCTGACCTTTATTTGCCATAAGTAAACAGACACTAATTTGCATCGAGAACCCATGGGCATGCTTCTTTGTTGTTAAAGATACCTATATCCATACCTATCTGTCTGTCTGCCTGCCTGTCTGTCTATATCTATCTATCTATCTATCTATCTATCTATCTATCTATCCCAGATCCACCTGCTTCTGCCTCCCAAGTGCTGTGATTAAAGGCATGCACCACCTTATCTGGCAAAAATACTTAATTATGTGTATAAGTGTGTATCTCTGTGTGTGTTTTGTTTGTGAGTGCAGTGCCCACAGAAGCCAGAAGAGGATGTCACATCCTTCTGGAGCCAGAGTTACAGCCAGTTGTGAGCTGCTCCAGGGTGGCATAGGTTCTGGGAACCAGTCCTCTGCAAGAGCAGTGCATAGCCTTAACTGCTGAGCCATTTATCCGGTCTGTTTTGTTGTGTTTTAGTCAGGGTCTTGTGTAGCCCAGGATGGCCTTGACTTGAGAACAGTTCTGAACATCTGATCCTCAGAGGGTGGCCTCTGTGTGCTGGGGTCAGAAGAATGCACCACACTTAGTTTCTGTGGCACTGGGGATCAGAGCTATGGCTTTGTGTGTGCTAAGCAAGCACTCAGCCAACTGAGTCCCTGACTGTTAGTTTTAATATTTCCAAAAGATGTGAAAACAGAAGAGACAAGGCCATGTTGGGAGAAGAGAAGGGAAGAAGCTGTGATAGGAGGAAACCACAGGTGGGAAGATCCCCATGCACTCGCCATGGTGATGCTTGGGGCTCTCAAAGGATAAAGACATGAGGCAAACAGGACTGTGGTGTCCGAGGACAGGGAAGGAAAGCCAGTGGTCAAGACTACAGCTGAAAAGCAGGATGCAAAGCGGGTGGACAGGGGTTAGGAAGAAAGATGTGGGAGCCGAACACAGGTGTGCACAGGCCTGGTTCCACGTACACAGAGCGAATTACAGGCGAGCCACTGAGTGCAGAGACTGCCAAGCCCCACACTGCCCAAGCAGCTTAGTGAAGGACAGCATGTTCCCTTAAGACCCCAGGGCTTTACTAAAAATACATGTGTTTGGGGGTTACTTAGACCTGTCGATCAGAACCCAGGAGAAGAGCCAAACGATCTTAAGATGACCCATTTGAGGACAGGGTTCTGATGCTCACTCTGCATGGTACGGTTTGAACAGAGGAAGAAGGCCAAGTGGACTGAACCCAGAGAGATTTGGAATCTGTACATCCTGTATCTATCTGCCTTCTGCTTCTCATAGGAAGAGTCACACAGCAAGCTCCTACTGGAGCTCAGTCTCCCCATCTGTAAAACGGAGACTGACCCCCAGGAGGACGGTTCCTTAGCCTGGCTTTACTTTCTCAGATCCCTGTGAACCTGATGCAGAGAGGCTCCTGATGCATTGTGAGCTTCACTCCGACACTGAGGCACAATGACGAACAAGACAAGACAGAGAGCGAGAGCGAGAGCGAGAGAGAGAGCGAGAGAGCGAGCGAGCGAGCGAGAGAGAGAGAGAGAGAGAGAGAGAGAGAGAGAGAGACTATGTCTCTATTTGTGAGTAGAGAGGAATGTCTCATCTTTGTGTGTTCTATTCCCCATGTGCAGGCTTGACCCCTGTGGAACTGGAAACAGGGATGGCTGTCGTACTTGGCACATAGGCCTTTCAGTTCTGAAAGGGGTCTGACTTGCATCAGCAACACTGCTGTGCCTACACTAGCGCTAACCCCCCTGAAGATCCTAGATCTGCAGAGATATGATTAAATAGCACCACCATACAGCCCTCTGTCCTCCGAGGCACCGCACAGGCTCACACCATGTTTAGCTCCCATCCGACAGATTCCCCCAACCCACCTTCGCTATTGCCAGATACTTAACAGAGCTTTTGTTTGCAGGCCCATGCACTGAGAGTCCTAAAACTTTCCAGCTGACATTCTAGCTTCAAATTGTAGCATGCTCCATAAGCACTCTGGGTATTTCTGGGGCAGGTGTCTGTAGGGGTATGCCTAGAGAAATGGTCTGAATCACCACATCCCATTAACTGGCAGGTACTGGCCTGTGAATCACGTAACAGCCTCAAACTGGAGATATGAATAGTCACTTCAGAATCATGATGACTAGTGAGTACTTTCCTAATATGAAAGCAGCACTTGGCAGATATAAATAGCTAAAATAGTACCAAATAGGAAAATAATTTTGAGTTCCACCATCCTGAGGCACCTCGTTAGAATTCCACATGAATAGTTAATGGCCTGGGGGAAATGCTCACAAATGAATAATATGGTGAAGCAAACAATCGGGCATACTCCATGTATACCGCAGGTGCCTTCATTGGCCTGCAGGAGAGACCTCCCTCGCCGTGTCTGCCAGGTGGAGGGTGTGCTCAGCACGCCTTCACCCAGTCTGGCTGGTAAAGCTGTTGGCATGCATGAATGGAATGTCTTTGGTAGCTCATCTGGTCACTGGGAGTTTCCACAACTCATTTTATCCTATCATCCTTGGGTCCAGGCCAACTACCTCAAGAGAAACAAAACAAAACAAAACCAGAAAAGCCAACACCCTTTGCATCCACAGGAAAACCTACAAACACCTCTCTCAAGCAATCTCTCCTGTTCTTATGCTAGGAATGTGCAGGCTGAGACCAAGGAGAGAGGGCTGGGAGCATCTAAACTGTTTAGCAAGGGAGACGGAAACAGGAGGGGACAGAAGCAGGGAGGAGCAGGGAGGCCCAGTGATGTCCTGGGGCCAAAGCCACCTGTGGGAGGAGAGGCAGCTGGCTGGGACAGTTGGGAAGCAGGAATGGGAGGCAGCTGTCAGGACAGCTTGCAGGGTGTTCTCGTCCATAACGAAAGATTCCACTTCCTACCTAGTTCAAAACTCCTGTCCCCCCTGCCCTTCCTCACTTCTGTATTTTGGCTAAAGAAAAGGATTCGAAATCAGCACACCCAGACTTAGGAAAAGGGGCAGCAGCTTTCAGCTGGCAGGTCCTGCGGTGAGGTATGCAAGGGCGGAACCCTAGCGAGTTCCCACAGGGGATAAATCTGCCTCTCTGGCATTTATCGATGCTTTATGCAGGGCGGCACCTCACAGAGGAGGGACCCTGGCCAAGAAGGGTACCATTCACAACACTTGTTTCCCCCCACCCCTTTCATTTGTGGTTAAATTTAAAGAAAAGTGCCTTCTGGTGTCTGGTTACACCAGAAAAGGATGGGGGCCTGTGTGGTGCTGTTGACTGCCTCGAGACCTTTGTTAAGGGCTTCCCATCCATTTCCTGTACCAATAGATCTGCAGGAGGTGGGACACCTCTCCACCCAACAGCCTGACTAGGCTTCCTGTCCTACATTCAGATACCTTTGTGACATGAAGAAACAGAGGATTTCCTCAGAGAGCAGAGTCTAGCAAGCTGTCATTCTCTGTCCAAGAGGAACCTCACCAGGAAAACATGTCTGTTGAAAACCCTACTTTCGGATTCACAGGAAGGATTGGGAGGTGGGGGAGTAACTGGGTCCATGTTAAAGAAACAGTCCCAGGAACCTGCCCAGGACAGGCCGAGCAGGGGGGTGTGTACTCAGGGGCTGAACCCTGCCGGGCCACCCTTGGAGGAAACCTTTCCGGAATGCCCTAAATCTGGCTAGAGCCCGGGAAGGGACCGGGAACAGCTGTTCTTGCTCTCCAACCCATCTGCAGCGTCCCAGCTGGGGCTGGCCTGGCTGTAGTGACTGACTCCTACCTAGCAGAGAGGGACAAACTTCCAGAGCCACAGCTAGCTCTCGCTGCAGCGCTCCCCAGCCCTACTCCTGCTGTGACAGCGGCGCTGACACATTCCCCGTCTCCACTCCCGGGTCGAGGGCTGCGAGGATCTCCGGGGTACCGCCCAACCCGCCCACCTTCGTCCCCTCCGCTGCGCAGCGCAGACTCACCGGCATGGTGAGCACACTAGACGGCCGCCCGGGTCGCGTCAGTCCGCTCGCTGCTCCGGACTGAGCTCCGGACTCTACTCGGGACTCCGGGACTCGACTGGGATTGCGGCTGCTACCGCGCCCTGGCCACGCGAGTCACGTGGCCCGGTGAGGCGGCGCGCGGGTGCCTGGGAGTTGTGGTCCTCACTCGCGCGCCACCCCACGGCCCAGGCCGCGCCTACCGCGGGGAACCCACGCGAACAACCCCCGAATGCAGGCTGCTCAGACTCGACGTCTCCGAAATCCCCAGAGGGCTGGGCAACCTGTAATTGACCTTGCCTTGGCAATTAGCATGAAAATGTTTATTACTTTTTCTTTTTAATCAGATACCTCGCTAAGACACATGTTGAGTGAAAAATTAAAAGGTTCATCCCAGGAACACAATAACAACAAATTAGGATTGCATTAAATCAACTATGCCCCAGACGGTCCCTGTCTCCACTTTTATCTTCTACAGTCTGATGAGCATACAGCAGTGCCCAGTTGTAATTTTCTTTCTGTGTACATGCACACAATGATTACGTTTCTATATTGCACAAGATTTTCATCTTCCTTGTAGGTAATTTTAAAAATCTTAGTTTATTTGGGCTACATTAACAAACTATAAGAGACTGCGGGCGTATAAACCATGGATATTTATGTCTCTCACAGTTCCCAAGTCCAAGATCAGGGTACAGACTCCATGATGCCCCAGGACTGCTTTTGGCTTACAGACTGCTCTTTTCTCATTCTCCCTCACACACACTAGTCTGTATTTGTTTTCTTACTAGGTTGATAAACTTTTTCTCATGTTAGTATTTCCATTTTTGTGTATTGTCTTTTCATCTCACTGATTTAATTTTATCAGGAATATATATCGAACTTTTAACACTAATACTTTCTTTCCCCAACAATAATCTTTCGTATATGTTCTTAAACACATTTGGTAATCCTTTGCCAACCAATCTGCCCATACATTTCCCTCAAAGAACTCTGACCAAGGGTTAGCTGAGTCATTGAGACTGGAGTCAGACTTCTCAGCTCAAATCCTGAGTTCTGGCGTGTTAGCCATGAGGCCTTGGACAGGCAGCTCAAATCCTGAGTTCTGGCGTGTTAGCCATGAGGCCTTGGACAGGCAGCTTTATACATCTGAGGCTCAGCTTCCTGACCAGATTTAAAAATATATAATAGAGTCTATGTCACAGAGGTGTTGAAAGACTTAGATGAAAACACAGGTTGAATTCTCAGCATTAATCCTGGCAGTGGAACCTTGTGTGATAAATGGAAGCCATTGTCATTATTAACAGCAAATATTTCCACCCTGTGAGAGAGCCATCTGTAAAAGCTTAAGCCATTGCTCAGGGTCCACACAGAGTTTGGCCAAAGCTAAGGGGGGGGGGGGGTTGTGCAGCTTCAGAGAAAACATATCTGCAGGACTCAGTGCGGGGGTGGGGGGGATCCATCTAACCTCAGTGGCTAATGGGCTAGGCCATTTGAAGCCTTTGGAACCCAAAAGCAGTGGAGGGAATGGGAAATTTGGGGTTACTTTCTATTGCTTTATGCCTCACCACAGTAGTAGCCATGAGCAGGCTCTTGTGCCAGTGCAGGCTCCTTCCCCCTGATTACCCATGGAAAGATTAGCAACATAGCCTCATTCATCCGAAGGTTTTCGTTGGCTTTGCCCCAATCGGATGACCTTCACACTTAGTTCTAGCTTCCTTGTGGGTGTTATGGTTACAGCTTCTAATCCTGTATTCTAGAGCAGCTGGTTTTTCATAATCCACCAAAGACTGCCCTTTCCCTGACTCCCAGGAAAAGGAACTGAACTCAGATACAGAATTCTAGACCTTAAGATTACACCGGAGCTATCCACGCTGGGGTCTGTGTCAGGAGTCTTTCTTTCTGGATTCTTTTTGGACAGCCCGTGGACTCACTTCTTTCCCCTATCTCCACAGCATAGATCTGGATCCCGAGACAAAATCTTCACAGGAGAGGTGGCAGCATCCCAGCGAGAAGCATAGGGCCCTTTCAACTGAGCAACGAGCTTACCCAGTTAGTGGGGCAAATCCGACTAGCCATTATGTATTGATCTATCCTGCTCCTTACATAGCCTTTCAGGCAGCCTAGAGATGGTCCAGGGAGGAAAAAAAGGATGAAATCTGTGAGGTAAAGAGTCTCAAAGATCAAAGAAGGGACGCACCGGAGTTACTCAGAACTCCGCCCATGGGACACAACACACACAGCGGGTGCTCAGGAATCGGCAGCTATGATGGCGCTGGGGTGGGCACAGAGCTAGGATGGGGACCAGACTGGCGTGAGCACTGGGCTAGGGTGGGGGACTATGACAGTGAGGGCTCTCAGCAGCGGCAGCAGCAGCAGCAGCAGGGAGCGTACACGGAGAGTCCACAGGAGGAGGATCCACAGAGCACCTTCCAAGCAGAAACTTTGCCCTTTCTACAGGCTTGGAGCACTGATTTGTCCCTAAGCTCCAGGTTCCTCTTTGTGTGTGGGCTTGGCCACTGTTGGGCCCCTGATGACTTTCCTTGCTCCTGAACCCTCCTTTGCCACCACAGGGACATCAGGGACCCTCCTTGCTCCTGAACATGACCCTGCTCACTTGGGTGGCTACGCCTTGAGGGGAGCTCCTCAGGATTCCTATTTCATATGTTCCAGTTCTCGAGGAGCCAGAGGCTCGCTGATGTTCCTTCCCCCTGCCACAGAACGTCTCATGTTTTGTCTTCCAGGCGACTGCGCTCCTAGCTTTGAGAGAGTTGACGGTGGCCATGCAGTATCTGCAAGGAAACAGATTCACTGATGGGACTCTACTGTGGCAAGGCCCATGGAGACCCCTTCCCTCTTGACGACGATCTTGGTAATATTGGTGGTTTCTGTGTTTATTACCTAGGTCACTTGTGCCACAAGCTCTCTCTGCTTTTGCTATGCTCTTTATACTCACAGCAATAATTTTGTTTCACTTTGTCCGTCGTGGGCCAGGCCCGTATCATGCAGGCTGGAAGTCCTGGGGATGATCCTATGCTTTTCTGAAAACTCTTTCAAGGGGTAAAACCCTCCTCTCCTCTCTCTGCCTCTCTCGATCCTCCAGATGTGACCATCAGTCCTGGGTATTTGGGGGACACATAATTATGTCTCTAGAGAAACAGCTACGGTCACACCGAGTAAGTCTGTGGCAGTTGTAGAGAGCAATCCTGCTTGCATAACTGTTCTGAGGAAGCTATGTTTGGCCAACAGGGACTTAAATGTGGAAGCTGTGTCAGATCGATAGAGACTTAGAACGATGGCTTTAGGAAGGGTGGTTTCAAAAATTGACAGGTGCCTATCGGGAAAGGTTGCTTGGTGCAATGAACATGTCTCTGTTTGCAGTTTACAAAGTGTTATGACAGAGGGTTCCTATTTGATGAGTGGACATATGCCCACACATGGTTAATGCACAGCCTATGCCTGCATTTGCTGCCAGCTGAGCATGTGTTCACGTTCACAGGACATGCCTGGCTGGACATTTATTTTTGGCTTGTTGAAATTGTGCTTCGTAGTACAAAATAGGACTGGGGGTGATTAACCCAGTGGGAAAGAGGAGGAGGAAGGGAAACTACTGGGGCCTTTTTACAATAATCCCGATGTTACGACGTCTTGGGATGAAATAACCAGTGATGGCACTGCTCAGGCGAGCAGGATTGTGGTTGTAAAAATAAAGATGGCTCTAACTATTCGGGGCCACCTGCTCGAATATCACTGTCTTCACTTTCGCTGATGTCACACATCGGTCCTCAGGTTCCAGAACCCCTCCAGCACTGGTCACCGGCAGAAGGTCCCAAAGACTTTGGGATGCACCCAAGTGCCTCTATTCCTGGGAGCCCAGACTGGTTCTGAAACCTGCTGAGGTGAGGGAGGGCAGGGGCCAGTCAGCTTCTCTCTGGATGTCTTAGTTTCCTCTGATTGCTAGAACAAATTTCCTGATGAGTTAAAGCAACATGCACTTCCCCTCTTGGGGTTGTGCTGGCTTGAAGATTGAGGATAGGTTTTCTGGGGGTGAAGTCCATCCATCAGCAAGCTCCAAGCACTACCCTAGAGGCTCCAAGGAGAGAGTCTGGCTCCTCGTCCCTCCCCTCCCCTAATGTGTTCTAAAGCTACATTCCAAGCACTTGGGGATCAACAGCTTCCCCACCCCCACCAACGATGTGACACCTTCATCTTTCCCACAACCTTGTGTTGCGGAAACTCCTTCCCCAGAGAGCAGAAACAAGCCGACACCCCCTCCAGGCACCAATAACAGTCTACGAAAGTCCAACTTAGGGAACCAGCAAGCCTTTTGGGCTTTCCTTCCGGATGTGGGTGAGGAGTTACAGGAGTATAGGTGAACCCAAAGCAGCTACAAAGTCTCATTCCAGCCTGGCTGCAGCAATAGAGTCACCCCTTCAGTTAGCCTTCCACAGTTTATATACCATACCCCTTTCAGGGTCATTAAGTTACATGCTATTAGGACAAAATAATATACAGCCGACTGGAAGGTAGGTATAGGAGGGATTGTGGCCAGAATTGTAGACAAAGGCCCAGTGATCCTCTCTACGCCTTCTGTTCTTTTTTGAGTGAACATCAACATTCAACAGAGCCAGCCCTGAAGGTCTTTTGAAACTGGTCTCACAGCTCTGATGAGGATGGACGGTTGTTATACCTGGAGGGCAGCAATCCACAACACCTCTCGTCAGCCTTCTTCTGCCTCCTTTTGACCTTCGTGGATATTTCTAGACCTAGCCAGACAGCCTAGCTATCCCATCCCAGGACCCTCCATTGGAACATAGGTGCAAATCCTCTTTTGACTTGAAAGCTAACACTCATTGCTTCCAGGAGCCAGGACCTGGTGCTTTTGTAAGGCCATTGTTCAGCCTATTGTAGAGGACATTAGTGTCTGTAACTTATTGCCTGCCTGGACGATCCTTCCACTCAGCTGGAGCAAACACCAGGCCCACAGACAGCCGAGAGACACGGGATGTTGGGCTTTTGTCTGCTGCCTGTGCTGTGTGTGTGTCCGTTCACTGCTGCGGCTGGGCTAAGAAGCATGGGGATGCTTCTCTGCCTGAACCGTGTTTCACACCCGATCCGAGGTTACCCAATGCAGGTACCAAGGACTCGCATGCCTGCGACCTGCAGGAGGAGATTCCATGCGTTCCTATCAAAGCTGCACCATGCTGTGAGGCCAGGGGCTCAAACTGTCCCATCTCTGTAGGATAAGCTGGTCTGAGGAACAGAGCTATCCATGTCCCGGTCGGCGAATAGCAACGGGTCACGATTACATTTTGAAAGATCACCGAAAGGCAGGGGATGTAGCTCAGTTGTTTGAGTGTTCGCTTAGCACGCACGAGGCCCTAGGTTCTATCCCTGAAACACATAAAATGGATATGGTGATGTACCTCTAATGTCAGCATGTGGGAGGTAGAGGCAGGAGGGTTAGAAGGCCAAGGCCATCCTCAGCTACACAAGACTCAGTCTCAATTAAGAAAAAAAAAGATAAATGTCATGGGGCTGGAGAGATGCCCCATGGTTAGCAGTGCATGCTGGTCTTTCAGAGGATTCAGGTTTAGTTCCCAAGAGCCATGACAGGAAGCTCATAACTGCCTGTAACTCCAACTTCAGGAGAACCCATCCCCCAACAGCTTCCAAAGACACCGGCACTCACCACCCGCCCATACCACCCGTACCACCGCAAAGGCTCATAATTAACAAGAAAATGCAGTCTTTAGAAATAAGGTGAATATTGAATTGTAGCAACCTACACATCCTACACAGGGACTGGAGGTGGCTCAGTGGTAAAGGGTGCTTGGTGTGCAAGTGTGAGGGTCTGAGTTCAGACCCATGGACTCCCTAGAAACAATGAAGAAAACTGGGTGTGGTCATACATGCCTATAACTGGAGCACTGGGTGATAAATAGCAGAAAGAGGGGCTCACTGGACTCCCTGGGAGCAGCAGACTCGGTGAGCCACCTTGTCTCAAGGGACTAAGAATGATAGCTCAGGACATAGATCTTACTGTGGCCTCTGAGTACACACACAGGTACACATACCTGAACACACATTATGTATACACACACACACACACAAACACACACAACACACACAAACACACACACTACACATACATACACACTATGCACAGACACAGACAGACACACACACAATATATACCATAAAAATTAATCATCTTTACCATTCCAGAGGGTGGAATTCAACATTGTTGAGCATAACTGCAGTGCTGTATGACCAATCCCCAAAACTCTCAATGGCATGAAAGTGAAATTCTATGCTTATGAGTCCCTCCTGTCCCTGGTCCCTGTACATTTTGTTCCATCTTTGTGATTTCACAACTTTGATAACTCAGATAAAGGGAAGCACACAGTGTTTGCCTTCCTGTGGCTGATCTGTTTCACTTAGCCTAATGTCTTCAGGGCTTTTTCCACATTAGAAACTGAGTTTCCTTACCATTTAAGGCTGAATAATGTTGTATTGTATGTTCAGAGCGTTGCTTTGCTCGTTCATCAGTCAGTTCACACTTGGGTTGTTCTCATCTGGCTAACATGGACTACGTTGCTGTGCATGTAGGTCGATTAAACTAAAGTTTCCTAAAGGCAAGTCTTTATCAAGAATCTACTCTACACTGTGAGTTCTTATGAAAAAATTTCTGATTTTTTCTTTTATATATATTTTTTAGGGGCGGAGACTCCCTGTTTCTTTTTCAACTGTCCCACCCTACCCTGGCCTCCTGTAGAGTCCCTGGGGCACACAGGCTCCGTCCCTGGGTGTCTCTGCCTGATCCTGACTGGGTCTTGTTTCCCAGTCCCAGGGAATGACGGTTCAAGGCAGGTTTCAGCTGGAGAATGGACATTGTGCTCTATAGGAGGTTTTTCTCTGCTTTGTAAAAAGAACTAATGTTTGTGCCCTCGAAACCCTGAAAACTTCCAGGGGTGCTTTGCCAGCACCGCTTGGTTGAACTGCGGTGAGTACTTGGCTCCTAGTGTACCCTGGGGGAGGACAGCACTGGGAAAGCCTGACCTCTGCTGCTGTAAGGTGTGCCCGTTTGAACCAGATGAAATGGCTGACAGCGGGCCACTCCTTTAACCTTCAGAGATGGCAGCTTCATGTAGTTCAGCCAGTAGTCGATGTACCTGTAGGGAGACCATCCCTCTCCTGCGTTAGAAGCAGACTCTCTTTCCTCTGACTGAGAAGGAAGAGAATGGGAAACAAAGCTCGGGCTCAGAAGCAACCATCTGGGTGATGCAAGAGTGTGTGTGTGTGTGTGGTGTATGGTGTTGTGCTGTGTGTGTATGTATGTGTGTGGTGTGTGTGGTCTGTGTGGTGTATGTGGTCTGTGTGGTGTGTATGTATGTGTGGTATATGTGGTGTGGTGTGTGTGTGTGTGTGTATGTGTGTGTGTGTGTGTGTGTGGTGTATGGTGTTGTGCTGTGTGTGTATGTATGTGTGTGGTGTGTGTGGTCTGTGTGGTGAATGTGGTCTGTGTGGTGTGTATGTATGTGTGGTATGTGTGGTGTGGTGTGTGTGTGTGTGTGTGTGTGTGTGTGTGGTGTGTGTATAATGTGTGTGATGTGTGTGTGGGGTGGGGTGGGGCACTGGTCCAGCTCTGACTCCGAGAGTTGTTCTCCAGAGGGACACGGGGTGGGCCCCTGTCTGAGCCTCAACTCTGGGATGTCAAGTAGGCCTTGAGTGAGCCTCAGCCCCGGGCTGCAGTGGTTAGTGCCCTGCTAGCCAGGAGCCCACAGCTCCTTTGTTGGATAGAGAAGGCAGACTGTGGCTGCTAACTGGTGGCCCAGTAGGAATTCATACGTGGTGACTGTGTTCCTAAATGACAGTGACAGTGTGCTCACCAATTCTGCAGAAACTGCACACAACCTGGGGTGTGGGATAGACAAATAGGGCTGTGTATGCATCTTTCTCTCTCTCTCTCTCTCTCTCTCTCTCTCTCTCTCTCTCTCTCTCTCTCTCTCAGTTCCCTCGTGTGTGTGTGTCTTCCTCCCACTTCCCCTAGGTAAACCTTTTAAAAACTAAAATGTAATTTTATTTTGCACATATGGGTGTTTTACCTGCATGTATGTCTGTGAAATGGTTGGATGTGAGTGTACACATGTGAGAATAGGCATGAACAAATACGTGTGCGTGTGTGTGCACATGTGTGAGTGTATGTGCGTGTGTGCGTATACATGTGTGTGTGGCACTATGTGCATGTGTGTTTGGTGAACTTACGAGTCTGTGTTTGAATCAGAGTAGGTGCTTCATTGGCATTGGTGGGCACTGGCGTGTGAGCACAGGGTACAGGTGAGTGCTGGAGTCAGAGCTGGATATAGGTAAACACTTGGGTCTGAAAGTGTAGCGCTTTGGAGGAAGGGGGAAGATGAAACGAGCAGACACTGTCTGCTGGCCATGGAATCTAGAACGTGAATGCTTCTGGGTTAATGGGTAACCCATACCCTTCCTGCCTCTATTTGGCAGGCCTCAGGCCTGTCATGGCTTCCTGTCAAAGGCAGTATTGATGACGATGATTCTCATCTGCTCTGCTGGGGTCTTTACTCTCAGGTCACTTCTTGAATAGTCTCTTCCCATCTCCTGGGGCTGTGAGACGCCTTCCTTTACGTAGCGCCGTCTCCGTCTGTAGCCTGATGCTTTACAGAGAGTTGCTTCTATAGAGATGACTTGAGCCCAGGAGCCAGACAAGGAGGTCACTCACAGGCTGTCTAGCCACTGACACGCAGAACAGTTTCTAGAAAGCCAAATTCAGAGATGAAGGGCCTGGAGGAGCAGGAACACAGGGCCCTTTCCTTCAGAGAGCTAAATCTAAGGAACCTCTTACCTAAACGAGACGCAGGACGCCTTACTCCAGACTGGACTGTTTACTGACCTGAGGCTGCAGGAAGGTGCCTTCCCTCTTCTGGCCTCTGTAGGAATAAGTGAGTGAGTGAAGAATAAAGATAATTTATGCTATGTATCACATGATGCACTTAGACACCGTGATTTCGCATAGCCAAGCTGTAATCCTGGCGGAAGCTCTGTGATATTTACTGGGAAAAGTCTTGTATGACAAGGCTGTCTAAGATGGAACTCGCTGTGAGACTCCTTGGCCGGAGAGATCTGAGCTGAATATTCTCATGGCAAACTTTGCCTGTGTGACTCTTCTCTGATCTGTTCCTTTACTTATGAGATGTTCTTGATAG
>NC_034595.1:16187119-16205439 GCF_900095145.1 Mus pahari | reverse complement strand
GCTCTTACCCACTGAGCCATCTCACCAGCCCAACAGTATTTTCTTGCACCTGGTTCTGTGTTAGCCACTTCATGTGAATTACCTATCTCTATTGATGTTGACCACGGTGACATTCACTTTTATTTATTTATTTAATGTGTGAATGCAGTGCCTGCAAATGCCAGAAGAGGGCGTCAGATCCACCGCAGCAGGAAGGGTTATGAGCCATCTGGTGCGGGTGCTGAGAGTCAAACTCCAGTCCTTTGGAAGAGCAGTTCTCTTAACATCTGAGTCATCTCTCCAGACCCCCTTTAAGGTGTGTGTGTGTGTGTGTGTTGACATGAGGCAGGCTCTCTCTTTGAACACAGGGTTTCTGCTATCTTAAGCAGGCAGACAGGAAGCCAGCAAGTTCCAGAGCCCTCTTCTCTCCACTCCTGAACTTGGGTTTTAAGTGTGTGTGTGTGGGGGGAAGCCCAGCTTCTTATATGGATTCTGGGATCCGAATTCCAGTCCTCATGATTGCTAAGCAAGTTTTCTTGCTGGATCTCTCCAGCCCCAACCTCCACCTTTTTGAAAAGGTTGCGTAGCTTACTGTGTGGCGCACATGCTGATAAGAGAGCAGGTCCCAAGTGCTCTGGTTCTGAAAACTCTCTCTCAGAGCTGACTCACTCCACCTTAGGTGGCATGCCGGGTGCTCAAGGAGCAAAGATTGTACTTTAGTTCGGTGAAAGAAGCTGTTCCCTGCTTGCAAATGCTGCCCACCTGTGTCTGTGAACTCCATTTCCAGGCCTGCCGCCCTCCACTCGCCAGGAAGACAATGCACTGCCCCAGCGAGATTCCTTTGGAATCATTTTTGATGCTTCTTTGTCATTCTTATCTTAGTGATTCTTGACTCCTGGGTTCTTTGTATTTATTTATGAATCCTAGGTCTACTGCCTCTTGGCACTACCAGACACAGAGTAGATGATCAGTCAACACCAGGTTACTGAATAGAAGAAAGTAAAGGATCTTTCTGGATGTCTTCCTCAAAGTGATTATATAGTCCCTGTGTCTCTGGCACCCTTAGAGGAAGCTACAGCCCAGAGAGGTTTTTCAAGACCTGTGTTCAGGCAAAGCCAGGATTCTTGACCAGTGTGAAGCAGAGTTGGAGTTCGTTAAGATTTTATAAAAAATAAAATATTTGTTTTAATTTTGAATGCTTTGTCTGTGAGTGCAACACCTGTGGGGGACCAGAAGAGAACTTTGGGTCCTTTAGGACAGGAGTTACAGACAGTTGTGAGCTGCCACATTGAGTACTGGGAATCAAACCCAGGCCCTCAGAAAGGGGAGCCTGTGCTCTTAACCACTGAGCCATCTCTCCAGACCATTAAGAAGGAATTTTTAAATTGGCTTCAGCATGGGTGCCAACAGGAAGAGAGGCACCCTGGGAAAGGTTAGTGCACATCCAAGTAAGGGCTTCTCAAGAAAGTTGTGCACAAGGGCCTTAGTCATAACCAAATGCATGCTTTTAGTCCTGAAGCTACAGTGTTGGAAGGGTCTCTAAGGGACCCCTCCATTCTCTTTTAGTAAATGTGACCCTAGGGCGGAATCTGAGGCCCACTGGAGGTTTACAGTAAAGTCAGGGAAGCCGATAAATAGGTCACGAGAACTGCAGAAGGGAACGGACACATTTTGACTGTAAACATGTTTTTGTTTTTGTTTTTGAAATTCTTATGTGGCTCTCTCCAGCTCTAACCTCCATCTTTCTTTAAAAGGACAAATAACTCACCGTGGGGCACACACAATTTTCTTGTCCAGGAAAGCTGCAGGTTTACGCCCGGGGAAAGAAGAAGGCCTCAAAGGCGGCACATTGCCATTTTAACATTTTTATTTGAACTATCTCTATAGCTATATGAATAATAGTGTTTCTATGTATGGCAGGTCGTGTTATGGAATGATGACAGCCATCCCCTGGTCTCTGTGCAGGGATACTGTGGGGATGGACTCAGAGAAACCCTTGTAAGTCTCACCTTTGATAAGCTGTCAGTGCTGTGCAGCATGAGCCACACACAGAAAGGCAGGAAAACACAGAGTCGCTCTGTCCTGTGCTCCATGACAAATGTCACCACGAGGGCTCAGCCTCCTTTCTTTCACGGGTCTTTGGGCACAGTCGGACACACAGGGACAATAGTTCTTTGTGAGCTGCCAGCTGGGTCTGGCTGTCCTTTTCTGAGTCAGTCAGCTCTGCCACGGGGGACTCTCAGGCTCCCTGCTTTCCACCGAGAAGAATAGTTCCAAGTGCGACAGTCACCTTTGACCTTCCAAAGGACACCGCCACTCTCCGCTTCTGCCAATCGCCATCCTTTTTGTTATTGTTTTCGTTGCTATTTTGAGAGTGCATCTCAGGTAGCCAAGGTTGACCTCAGATGTAATATGGAGTTGGCTGGCCATCAACTCCTCATCCTCCTGCCTCTAACTTGCCAAGTGCAGAGTTCCCAGGACAGCACCACCACACCCAGATCTCTAGTCATCATCAGCTGATCCGTTCTCTGTTTTGTTTTGTTTTCAAGACAGGGTTTCTCTGTGTAGCCCTGGCTATCTGGAACTGCCTCTGTAGACCAGGCTGGCCTTGAGCGCAGAGATCCACTTGCCTCTGCCTCCCTAGTCCTCAGATGAAAGACTTATGTCACCACGTCCTGTAACCAACCCGTTCTCTATCAGTACCTGCAGTTAAATGTTTTACAGACAAACTACCTGGGACGCCTCTATCAAAAGCTCTCGGGGTTATGGCTGGAAGAGGCAGGAAGGAGAACTGTAGACGGCACCAACGTAACAGCTGGTCTTTACATTTTAGATTTACTCTCCCTGTTTTTAATTGTATGGTTGTGTGCACGTGATCATGAGTACCCAAGGAGACCAGAGCAGCATCGCATCCCTCTTTGGCTGGAATCACAGGAGGTTGGGCACAGCCCAATGTTGGTTCTGGGAGCCAGATTTGGGTCCTCTGGAAGAGCAGTGTATGCTCGTAACCACTGAGCCACCTGTCCAGCCCAGGAGTTGATCTTTAGACACTAAGTGCACAAAGCTTTGAGTTGAACACTTGGGTTCTCTTCTTTTCCTTCATCTCCTTACAATTTCCAAAGAGAGAATACGGAAACAACAGACTTGGTTTCAAACACATAAGCAGTGGCTAGAGTTCGAAACATGGCTGGCAGCACTGTCCCAGGACATCGACACACTCTAGGGCACTTAGTCAGGAATAAACATGGCTTCTCTTTCCTCCTGCTGGGATGTTCTCGGTTTGGTTCACTGCTCTTTGACTTATTTTCAGCATAGAAGACAGGAGCCTGCAGATCATGCTGACAATTGGAGCAGGCCAGCCTCAACCCCATGCTGGAACCAAAGGCCAGTGGCCATGCTCTTCTTCCAAAGGTGAGTGAGAAAACAGCTCCTAACCCAAAACCAGTTCCCTGCTCTGGCACCGCACTGGGCGTGCGCCAGGCCCACTTCCTGCAGAGGCTGATCTCACGTGTTCGCCACAGGCTGCTCCCACGATATTTTTAAAAATATATTTTTCATATATATTCTTAGTATATGGAAAGTGTTTATATACATACACACAAAATGTGTGTGTGTGTGTGTGTGTGTGCATGCGTGCATATAGAGAAATGGGGTGGAGCTTGTGTATCCTAGGCTGACCTTGAAGTTGCTGTGTAGCCAAGGATATCCCCATCTTCACTTCCTGAGAGTTGGGATAATAGAAATATGCATATGTGAGTTGCTGTTTAAAGCAGTTAAGAAACTATAAAATCATTTACAGAAATGTTACTTAGGGGAAGTAGATTAAGAAAATAAAAATAGTAAATCCACCTAAAGTCATTTGTTCTGAACAGAGGAAAGACATACACATACAGACACAGACACACACACACACACACACACACACAGATACATACAGACACACACACACAAGTCTGGGTCCTAGCACTCATGCCAGGTGGCTCACAACAGCCTGTAATGCCAGCTGGAGAAGTTCTGAGGCCTCTGACCTCTGACCTCTGCTGGCACTGTCATTCATGTACACACACCCTCACTCAGGTATACAAACATGCACGTAATTAAAAATAATCAAATAAATCTTAAAAAAAATCAAAGTGACTTGCACGTTAGAAAAACATTTCAATTGTTATTTTAAAATGTCTTTAAATATAAGCAGAAATGCTTATTAACTGACCTGGTTAATAAAAAAAAACAACTGCTAGTTATGCTCAGACACTACTGCCTAATACATCTCAATAAATGGCTTCAGCTTACAGTGGGGAAACTGAAGACAGTTGTAGAACTCAGACATGGGAGTCTAGGAACCAGAGTGATCTACCATTGCCCTGTCTTGGTGTCAATGTTCTTGTCTCCCTTTAATCTCTGACATTTTCTCCAGTGTTTACATCCTGCGAATCCACATGGGACCCTGGGAGAGGGCATAACCTCCCTGGTTTCACTTTCTCATCTGTAAAATGGGGAGAGCCATCCATCCGCATGGCGCTGCTCTTCTCCCTAGGCCTGCTGTGTCCTGGCACACTCTTCCCGAGAGTCATGCAGAGATGCCGAGATGCCGAGATGCCGAGATGCCGAGATGCCGAGATGCCGAGTGTGTGCTTCTGTCGTTCTCCTGATGGCTCTGAGCCAGCCCTAGGGAATGATGGACATGTGTCAGCTCCCTTCCAGTTTGCCTCATTTCCTTGGTCACGAGGAACCGCAGACATAACTGGGCATGATTCAGTCTGGAAAACGTTTCACATCTGATGGAAGTGACAACTGATGCTGGCAAAGATAGTGGCTTGTATCTCAAGGACATCTCCAGCGCAGGGAAGGGCTGGAGCTGTCTGCTACAGGTTATCAACCAGAGAGGACTGATTGATCATGGGTTTAAGCCAAAAGAAAGTATTTGCTAGCTGGCAGGTGACTATCGGTGCTCAGGATCCCAGTGTAGCCCAGAGGCATCCTCAGGGTGAGCTTTTAAGCACAAAACCCAAGTTCTAGGTTGACATCCTTCAGTTAGCAAGAACAGTTGGCCAGAAGCAGAACTACAGAAGCTAAAGTCACTTAAACAGATGCACAGTCTTTGATGGGTTAGGTCTTTGTTTGACTTTTGGCTGGTGGTGCTGTCTATGTGCTGAGCTTTACAGCCGGAATAGCAGTTCCAGCATGGAGCCAGTTATGCTAAGGTGGAGCCTGTTCCACTGCCAGCAGGCAGGCTCGCTGATGTCAGGCTAGCTCTTCCCTAGGCATCCGTGTGCAGGGGAGACCCTCACATCACTCCTGGGGCCCGCACCCCCTTGCCAGGGTTTGGATCCTGCCTCTCTGCCTACTGGTTCTGTGAAGTGGTATGAAACTGTTTCCTCAAGTATAAAGTGGGTTTGATGAGAGAACCCACATTCCCAGGCCTCCCCCAAAACAAAACAAAAACAAAAAACCCTCTGTATATATGTCAGTTGTAAGTGAACGAGAGGAAACAAAAACCACGGAGTCTCCATTGCTTTGTATATTAAGGTCCTAGACCCATGCAATAGGCTGCTTTGGTGCAAGAGTCTTGGTTATAGCAATGTATAATCATAGAAGTGTATTAGAAGGTTAGAGGTTTTAAATGCTGGCAGGCTGGTGCATTTCAATTATAACCCACTATGTTTATAACTACACATCAACATCTAGCATTTAAAAGGATTCTCCAGGGGGTGGGGACTTTGGGTGGGCCTCCAGGAGACTGTGGTGTGCAGCTGCGGCTAAAAGCACATGAGGCGGAGAGCCTTCTGCCTCCATCATCTCACAAAGAGCCGCCGCCGTCTGCCTCGGCTTCCCACAAAGAGCCAACCTTTTTTCAGGCCCGTGCTCATTTCCGCTGCATTCAGCCCAGAGGGTGAGCTCTGCGCTGAGGGTTTTGGCAAAGCTTTTCTATTACACAAGGACTCTGAGTTGCACAATCCCATGGTCCCTCCCTACATGTGGGCTGTAAGGCCATAAAGCTGCAGGTCTTGAAATGGTAGTGGGGCTTGCTAGGAATTCCTGGGCCCCACGAAGAACTAATAGAAGCAAAATCTGGACCTTCTCACTTTAATCCTGATGTGGAAATGACTCTAGATGTGTGTATTCCAGAGTGTGTGGAATCCCATTTATTCCAGCTTAGCTGTGCTGGTCGATAGAAATACTGCAGGCTACACATGTGAGCCTCGAGGCTATTTTCTAGGAGTCACGTTTAAGAAATAAGAGGTGGGTTCTTTCCAGCTTCTGGCTATTATAAATAGGGCTGCTATGAACATAGTGGACCATGTGTCCTTATTACCAGTTGGAACATCTGGGTATATACTGAGAAGAGGTATTGCTGGATCTGCCGGTAGTACTATGTCCAGTTTTCTGAGGAACCGCCCTATTTATAATAGCTAGAAGCTGGAAAGAACCCAGATGTCCCTCAACAGAGGAATGGATACAGAAAATGTGGTACATTTACACAATGGAGTACTACTCAGCTATTAAAAACAATGAATTTATGAAATTCTTAAGCAAATGGATGTATCTGGAGGATATCATCCTGAGTGAGGTAACGCAATCACAAAAGAACTCACTTGATGTGCACTCACTGATAAGTGAATATTAGCCCAGAAACCTAGAATACCCAAGATTCAATCTCCAAAACACAAGAAAATCAAGTAGAAGGAAGACCAACACATGGATACTTCATTCCTCCCCAAAATAGCCAATAAAATACCCATGAAAGAAGTTGCAGAGACAAAGTTTGTAGCTAAGATGAAAGGATGGACCATCCAGAGACTGTCCCACCTGGGGGTCCATCCCATAATCAGCCACCAAACACAGACCCTATTGCATATGTCAGCAAGAACTTGCTGAAAGGACACTGATATAGCTATCTCTTGTGAGACTATGCCAGTGCCTGGCAAATATAGAAGTGGATGCCCACAGTCATCCATAAGATAGAACACAGAGACCCCAATGAAAGAGCTAGAGAAATTACCCAAGGAACTGAAGGGGTCTGCAACCCTATAGGTGGAACAACAATATGAACTAACCAGTAACCCCAGAGCTCGTGTCTCTAGCTGCATATGTAGCAGAAGATGACCTAGTCAGCCATTGTTGGGAAGAGAGGCCTCTTGGTCTTGCAAACTTTATATGACCCAGCACAGGGGAAGGCCAGGTCCAAGAAGTGGGAATGAGTGGGCAGGGGAGCAGAGTGGGGGGAGTGTATAGGGGACATTTGAGATAGCATTTGAAATGTAAATGAAGTAAATACCTAATAAAATAATTTAAAAAAAAAAGGAAAAAGAAAAAAGAAAAAAAAAATAAGAGGCAGGGCCTGGTGAGATGGGTCGGCGGGGCCTTTATGATGCAAGTGCAGAGACCTCTGCTCTGCTCCCCAGCATACAAGGCAAAGACAAAAAAGCTGGGTGTGTCATCATGTGCCTGTAATCTCAGTGCTGGGTTCAGAGAAGGTGGATCCAGGGGACTGAGCAGACAGCCAGGCTGGCCCAGACAGGAGCTTCTAGGTTCAGTGAAAAAAACCCAATCTCACAATGTAAGATGGAGAAATGACTGAGGAGGGAGACATTTTCCTACCAGCCTCTGACCTCCACATGTGCCCACAAAGGCAGGAACACCAGCATGCACACATGCATATCACACACACACACACACACACACACACACACACACACACACACACACACAAGTGAGGGAAGACAGGTGCAATACTATAGTGTATTGTTTAACTAATGTAGCCAAAAAAGAGCCATTAGTCTTGTAATTGATATAAAATTATAGAGTAAACAGCTATAGTTATTTTTAATACTAGGCCTTTAAAATGCAGCACATTTTACCTCCGTGGCACATGCTCTACTCGAACTAGCCACATTTAAGGTAACAGGGTCACATGCAGCTAATGACTGCCTTCTAAGTAGTTAAGGGTCCTTTGGGCAAAAAGTTGCAGTTTTATTTTTAAAAATTGGTTATTTTATTTACTTACATTTCAAATGTTATCCCCCTTCCCAGTTTCCCCTCCACAATCCCCTTATCCCTCCCACCACCCCCTGCTTCTATGAGGTGCTCCCCTACCCACCCACTCCCACCTCAGCACCCTAGCGTTCCCCTACACTGGATCATCGAGCCTTCACAGGACCAAGGGGCTCCACTCCCATTGATGCCCGATAAGGCCATCCTCTGCTACATATGGGGCTGGAGCCATGGGTCCCTCCATGCATAGTCTTTGGTTGAAATTGTTGAAATTAAAAAAAGAAAAGAAAAAGAAAAAAAGGCAATTGGCCACTAGGGGGAGACAGTGCACCTTCTGAGCTGCCCTTGAGAAAAATCCCAGCTGGGAGGAGGTCAAAGCAAGATAATTTACTAGGCCTGTCCTTGTCTTACCCCTACCATTCCCCGAGAAGGTTTGTTACAAAGAACTGTAGTGTGATCCTGCACACACTTCTTGGAACCCAAGATATGGTCTCTCAGACCCGCATGGGTGACCGGGGCAATGAAGCAGTCTGAGCCAGCCAGCTGGCCAGCCTGGGATGCCAGCTGGAACCTGCTGCCTTTCAACTGTCAGGCTTCCAGGTGACAGGGACAGGCCTTTCCCCGGAGGGAAACTCTCTGCAAAATCACACGTAGGACTTTAGCTAGCCCAGTCGATACCGTCAGGTTTTATTAGGAAGACAGCGTGTGCACATGTGACCCACTTCTTGGGGGAGTGGGGAGGCTCTGAAAGGAGACAGGCAGCCTACTGATCCCACAGGACATTTTAGCTGCCAATCGTTCTTGCCCACGTCTTGAAAGCTAGCTTTTATTCTTTTCGTTGCTGTCCTATGGAGGGGTGTAGAAACTCCTCACAAATATACTGCATATGTAAAAATCCTTGGTACCCAAATGTGGCATGCTGTTTTACTCGGAGACAGAGCAGTCCTTGGAGATTTCAGTTTTTACACTGCCACAGTCCAGTGAGTGGGTCAAGATTCTAAACCCTCATATCTGCTCCATTGGCAGAATAAAAAGTAAACTGAATGGAATAGTTAGAAGACATAGACCAGGGACTGTGTTTACAGTTTGATCTGTTGAGAGTGTTCTCTTTAAAGCTGTGTTTTTTCAACCTTCCTAATGCTGTGACCCTTAAATACACGTTGTGGTGACCCCCAACTATAGAATTATTTTCATTGCTACTTCATAACTGTAACTTTGCTACTTTTAAGAATTGTAATGCAAATATCTGATAGGCAGGATATGGAATACGTGGCTCCAAGGGCGTTGTGACTCACAGGTTTTGAGAACCACTGCCTTAAAGTTTCTTACTTACCAGGTTCGATCCATATCTCGACTGGGTCACTAGAGAGTTGGGGGTGGGTACTCTGGGTCCCAAATTTCAGAAGCTTATGGGGGTCACTTCCAGTGTGGGGGACTGAACAGAATACCTGCTACCACATGAGAAGGTCACCTTGCCAGTTCCTATAACATGCCTTGTCTGATGTTTTGAAGTGGCTGGTGGCCCGGTTATCAGCCTGTCTTCCCTCCTATGAGGCAAACTTTCTCCTGAGGGGTAACCCTGCAGATGTGTGCTCTGCAGGTGGTCTGGTGCCACGTCACAGTAGAGGGAGAGGGGAGCATTGTTTCTCCTAATCTGAGAGCCAGGCTTGTCAAGGACCGAGCAGCACCTGTGAGCAGAGGCTAACAAAAGCTAGCTCTAGAGCATCACCAGAAGGTGTCCACCTGTCCCCAGCTGCTTCTCTTTTGCGTTTATTCCCATATTCACTGGCCACTGCCAATGGGCCCATACAAGCCGTGATGCTTGAGGAACAATGAGGGTAAAGATGAGGTACTGAGAGCGTGAGCTCTGCCTGATTAGTCGGCTCTGATAGAACCCAGCTGAGCATCCCTGCTGACAGACAGAGCCTTCTAGCAACTGGCTTCTGAGATGTCTTGGAGTTCAAACACTGCTTTTCTAAATGTTTGAAACCTCAGATTGATGGATTTCTGGACATCGGATAACCACAGATATTATAAAGGAAATGGTATGCATAAATGTACAAGAACATTTCTCTAGAGAATAAATCTATAGTTCCAGCCAGTGGAGGAAAATAATAATCCCCTCTGCATCCAAAGCCTCTGAGTGAGAGGAGATAAACAATCTTGGTATTTTAGATGAACTGCTTTAATAAACATCTACACAGAACAGTGCTCTTCCACCAGCTTCCTTTTGAAAAAGTGTCACAACAAGGTGGTAAGGAAATATTCAGGATCTAATTTTTTTTTTAAAGGACAGGGTTTTATTAGGTAGCCCCAGATGGCCTGGACTTTGCCATGTAGACCAGGATGGCCACCCCTGCCTCTGCCTCTCAAGTGCTAGGGTTGAAGGCATATGTCACCATGCCTGACTCCAAATGTATACATGTATTTTAGAGATTTACTTATTTTTATGTGCATGAGTGTTTTGCTTATGTGTACATGAGTGTACCACATGTATGCCTGGTGCCCATGGAAGCTAGACAAGTGTGCTGGATCCCCTGGGACTGAAGTCACGTGTCAGTGCTAAGTGAACCTGGATCACTTACATAACCAGTTAAGCACTCCAGAGCTGCTCTTCAGGTGTTCTGCCTCCACAATTCTTTAACAGGGAAACACTCTTGGTACGTGTACCACCTTACTGACCCTCTCAAAGGTGATGTTCTGAAGGGCTAAATGACTTATCGGGGTCACACACCCCGAGAAACCAATCTCTGGGGTTGGAAACTAGCCTAACCTTGTAACCTTCAGTGCTTGCTCTGAGGCCTCCTGCCCTGGGCTGCAGCTGACTGTCCCTGTCCCAGTTATGACACTGGACATCTCTTCTCTCATATCAAGAGATACAAAATGTGACTGGCTTTGGCCAGGGTTGCGCTGCTTAGGAGAGAGGTATACTCATGCCTGTCGAGAGTATAGCCGTGGCCCTGCTACAGAACGACTCAGAAGAAAGCTGTGACTTCAGGCCTTGGGGACTCTGAGTGAGAATCCTGAGGAGGGGACTGAGAGAAGGGCCCCACAGCCTGTGGCTTGGCCTGTTTCAGCTCCCACTACTACTGATGCATTCTGGAAACAGGTTTCCTCACTCCTGGTCATAGAATTGGCTCTCTGGCCTCTACCGCATCTGATTTGAATGAGATTGTCCCCCATAGGCTCATTTATTTGAATGCTTAATCACCAGGGAGTAGAATTGTTTCATAGCTTTAGAAGGACTAGGAGGTGTGGCCTTGTTGGAAGAAGGGTGCTGCCAGGGGTGGGCTCTGAGCTTTCAGGAGTCCATGTCAAGCCTAGAGTCCCTCTCACTCTGCTTATTGATCAGGATGCCATTCTCAGCTACTGCTTCAGCGTCTGCCTGCAGTGGCACCATGCTTCCTGCCATGATCCTAATGGACCAAACCTCTGACGGTGAAAGCAAGCCTCCAGTTAGGTACTTTCTCTTAGGGTAGTTGCTTTGGTCATGGTGTCTCTTCACAGCAATAGAACCGTGACTAAGACCCAGTGATCACCTGAGCAAGCCTACCGATCAGCATGTCTCTGTTTCCCTCAGCGTGACTCTCTCCTAGCAGCAGGATTTAAGACCATCTGAACAGCCTCTGGTATACGATCCCTAATAGAGAAAGAAGAAAAGACCAAACGGCGTTAGAAGGATTAGGAAGTATTTACGCTGCACCGACTCCATTTTGAGTATGAGCGTCTTTCACGTCCAAAATAGCATTTTAGAGTAGACAAGATATATTCATAGTCTCAAAGAACACTTATGTGTTAGACCCTGGATCATTATGACAGAATGTCTGACACAACTAAAAGAGAGAAATGATTTATTTGCTCAGAATTTCTGAGGGTTCAGACAATCCATGGTTGCTTCTCAATGCAGGCTTGGGCAGAACTTGATGGTGTTGGAACTAGGTGCTAGAGGATGAAGGTTGGGGGGTGGGAGGTAGACAAGATCTAGCTGCCAAGAACATGTTCCTGGTGACCTGCTTCCTCTGACTAAGCCCCACCTGAGTACCCAACTCATATCAAAACTGCCAAACGGTATCGGTTACTTCCTTCGTTGTTGGAAGGGAGGGCCTATTCTGATTGACAGTTTGACGGTACAGTCCATCATGGCAGAGAAGACGTGAAGGCAGGAATGTGAGGCTGCTGCCGTATTGTATCAGTGTTCTAGAAAGCAAAGAAAGAAGAATGCTGGCCCTCAGCCTTCTTTCTCTTTCCCAAGCCCATGGAATGATGCATTGTTAGAGTGGGTCCTTTCACCCCAACTAACCCTACCTAGAAACCCCTTCACAGGCACACCCAGAGCTTTGTCTTCATGGTGAATCTAGGTCTTTTCAAGATGACAATCAACATTATCCACCACACAAACCCTGACTGTGGAGTATATATATATGTGACTAGTTCAGTGCTAAGTAAATAGAATTCAGCAGTAAGCAAGTCATTTATGGCCCTCACTTTTATGATCCCATGGCAAGAGAACAAATGACCAGCCCAAGGTCATAGTTATTGGTGAAGGAGGGGACCCCAGGCAGATGTGTTACACCTACATTTAAAATGATTTTCACGGACACTGGAAGATCATGGATAGGAAAGGTATTCACACTTGGCAAGGAACAGCATCAGACACTGGACTCGGGTGTTAGACATTGGGCCAATAATGCAGGAAGTGTCCACAAGAATGGCCAGATTCCCGGGCAGGCAATTCATTCTGGCAAAGGAGCAAACTCCAAAAGCCCTGGCAGCTTTCAGCAGCTCACTAGGAAGCAACAGGGGCTTTCCTGGATGGTGTAGCTTTACAGCTCTGCCCACTGGGCCCTGCCTAGCTCATGCAGTGCCCCATGTACAGATAGATCCTACAGTGAGCAACAGCCCCCATGTGGACGCTCTGAGGCCCAGATAGGTCCAACCCTGCACCCACAACCTATCCCTGACTCCATTGCACTTTACTTCTGTATTTCTCTCTAGACCATAGGCTCTCAGCAGGGAGAATGTGGTCTAAAGCCCTCTCTTGCCACATTTACCCTGGAGATTAGCGGCCTAGCACAGAGCTCAGCAGTGGCTAACTTTTCCTTGCCTCTATCCCAGTCACACGGATGCAGATGACCAAGGGGAGGGAGCCAGTGAGACTCAATGGCACACTGAGATCTCAATGGCTACATGGCTTGTACTGTGCCAGACTAAAAGTGGCTACCCTGTGTTTCCTGTGCTTCACTCTGAAGTGTCATGCAAGGTCAGCTATACTGTGACCCACTAAGACAGGAGCAATGAACTAGAGCACTAAGAAATAGAGGCCAATTCCAGCTTGGGAGAAAAAGGATGGGGATGGGGAGTGTTTTCTGATGTGACAGCGTCTCTATGTGAAGCTGGACTTCAGGCATTGACCAGGAAATTCAGGAAGGAAAGGTCCTGATCTGCTCCTTCTAAAAGCAACATTTCTCTTCTCCTCTTCCTCCCCTTTTAGAGAGTCCCTCATTCACGGGCAGAGGGGGGGCGACTCACACTCTGTCTTGGAGAGCTCCTCTCCCCCATCCCAGCTAAGGAGGGAGATGCACCCAGAGGTTTATGCCTTCCTTTCCTGCAGGGTGAACCCATGGTCCAGGAGGTTCTTCTTTCCTTCTGGAATCCCTACAGCTCCATGGCCAGGGTTAGCTCTGAAAGTGGTACTCAAGATATTTAAGTGGCTACAGGAAAGATATGGTAAAAGAACTTATTATTATTTCTGAAAACAGATTCAGTCCACTGTCTTGCTGTTTAGTGAATAAAATGGTGGCACTGTGCTCTACCCTACAGCATCAGGTAAATTCCTTTTCTTTAGACTATTGAGCTCCCGTGGACCTTTACAGATGTGAAACTCATTTCAGTTACATTATGGTAAAAGACTTGACTGCCCCGCAGAGCCGTGTCTGTGGGTACCTCTTTGCAGCAGTATACTGTGAGTTTGTTCGGATGGATACAGCAAAGCATTTGTTTCCTGAGGTTCCAATGAATGTTGACTTGATTCTTTCATATTAGCCAACAAAGGAAATTTGTTTTGTTATCTCTTTTGCTGCTGAAGATGTCACTTTTCTCCTCTGGTGAAAGATCTATGGTGTGTATTTTACCTGACCTTGTATATTTGCATAAAATTTGCATATACTCACATAGTCTATTAGTTCATGGCTCATTGCTACAACAAACTCCTGACTCAAGCAATTTCAGGAAGGAGAGGCTAATTCGGGTCTCATTATGATGAGGAAGACATAGCAGCTGAGACTGGATGGGAGACCGTATGTTCAAACACATGAGGCTACAGGGGACTCTAGATCCAAACCACAAAAGATAATAACTTTGCTCACTTCTTACGGTACCTCCTTTTTCTAATTCATTTCCTTTCACTACTCTGTGTATTTCCTTATATTTTATATTAGTAATACCACAGAATTTTAGTTTTTAGGATGTACCCTCTAAGTGGTTATGGATTGGAGATGTATTGAGTTAGACTACAAGGCGCAGCCAAGTTTCAAACCCCAGCACGTTGAAAACCCAGCATGTGGACATACAAGATGCAGAAAGGATGGATCAGCACCATGGACAGCTCCCGCGCCCCTGGTGAGTCAGAAACTAGATTGGTCAAACTAAATTTTTCCCGCACAGGTAGGTTTTGGGACGCCTTTCCCCTGCTTAGGCTGACATGAAGTGTGTGCCTTGTGATGATATTACGGTAAGTTTGTTCCCAAAGTAATCTTTACCACTCGGCTATTACACTCCTAACATGTCAGATGGTGGCAGATCCGAGGTTCTTTTGCTAGGTGTCATGCAACCAAAAATGCTGTGGGTGTCAAGGGTGGAGCAGAGATTTTGTCATCCTCCAGGCAAAGCTTTAAACATTACATCCTCCAGGAAGAAGTTCTAGAAACAGTGTGAAATAGAATTGGCACTCTCTCCTCTGCCCTCACTTCCTGCCATGACACCTCACACACATACCACCAGAGCCTCTACAACTTGCTCTGTGTTCTTCACCTGTTCTCCTGTGATACTGTGGACCTCCTTCAGAATGGCCTACCTGTTCCCCTTGAGGAAAAAGTCATTTGAAACACATTAGACATTCAATAAATTCTGTTGAATAAAGGCTGGAGAGATGGCTCAGTCGTTAAGAGCACTGACTGCTCTTTCAGATCTTGGTTCAATTCCCAGCACCCACATGGTAGCTCACACTTGTCTGTAATGCCAAGATCTGATACCCTCACACAGACATACATGCAGACAGCAAGGTACATAAAATAAATTATTTTTTAAAATATGTTTAATGGATTGAGGGCAGCTACATGAGTCAGAACCCGGGACAAGCTTCCATGAGCAAACCGAGAGTAAGACAAGCTCTCTGTTTTCTGACTGGGAGCCCTTTTCCTGTGTTCTTCAAGAATACAGCTAAAATGATGACTTAGCAAATAGGGAAAATGACTACCGACTGTCAGTATTTTTCCCATGTTGCTTACTGGCTGCTAGGATAGCACTGAGATGACAGTGCTGTGAATTCAAGCTTAAATGTTCAGTGTTTTGGAGGTTAGAGGCAAAAAATCTCCAGATGAACAGAACAAAGGGCACAAGGCTGGATGCAACGTCTCATGCTTATACATCTCATGCCTGTGGTTCCAGCACTTGGATTCAGAAGCAGGAAGATTTCTATGAGTTCAAGGTCAGACCAGGCTACAGAGTGAGTTCTAGGCTGTCCTAAAGTAGAGCATAAGACTCCCGTCTCAAAAGCGAGACCCAAACAAACAAACCCAACCCAACCCAAACCCCCCAAACCCCATAAACAAGTAATAAAAAATACAAAGGGCAGGTGTCTTAGTCAGGGTTTCTATTCCTGTACAACATCATGACCAAGAAGCAAGTTGGGGAGGAAAGGGTTTATTCAGCTTACATTTCCATACTGCTGTTGATCACCAAAGGATGCAGGACTGGAACTCAAGCAGGTCAGAAAGCAAGAGCTGATGCAGAAGCCATGGAGGGATGTTCTTTACTGGCTTGCCTCCACTGGCTTGCTCAGCCTGCTCTCTTATAGAACCAAGACTACCAGCCCAGAGATGGCACCACCCACAAGGGGCCCTCCCCCCTTGATCACTAATTGAGAAAATGCCTTACAGCTGGATCTCATGGAGGCATTTCCCCAACTAAAGCTCCTTTCTCTGTGATAACTCCAGCCTGTGTCAAGTTGACACAAAATTAGCCAGTACAGCAGGTATGCCATCAGCACAGAGCTGATGATCCACTGAGATGCTCTTCTTTACCAAACCTCCATATCCCCTGTCAGGTTTTTATATCAGTTACCTTGCTGTTGCTATGATAAACACCACCATCAAAAACAAATCTATGGAAGAAGTCACTTGCTTTGGCTTCCAGCTCCAGAGGGAGGGTTTTAAATGGTGAAGGCGGCTTGGCAGCGGGCAGCTAGAGCATGAGGGGGAGAGATCACATCTTCAGGCATAAACAGTGATAAGAGAAAGAACTGGGAGTGGGCAGGGCCGTGGTCAGTCAAAACCCAAGGCCTCCTCTGGCATAGCCACACCTCCAGGAGGTTCCATAACATCCCAAACAGGAACACCAATCACCTATTAGGGACCAAGTACTCAAATACCTGAGCCAATGGGGGAATGTTTCTCATTTGAACCATCCCAGCCCTGAGCACAGACATCTTTTCCTGGGAAATTCATGCCTTGAAATGTTAACTGTTGTCTTAAGGATTTGGGTCTGGTGTTGCATGCTCACTGCAGATTGAGACAATAAGATAGGGTGAAGATTAGGGAAAGAAAAGGCCGATTAAATAACTGAACAAAAAAGATGTGTTTTGCATGAACATGTAAGATTCACAATGACTGCAAGCTCTAATTCCTAAAACCATGAGGATATCAAATATTTGGATGGAAGACTGCACAGAACAAATTCTTCTTAATATGCACACACTTCAAACACACTCCAGGTCTCATGTCCTACTACAGAATCCTTTCTAAAGGATGAAAGGTAGAAACATTTCTCCAGCAAACAAAGGATAGGAAGAAGTTGATTTTAGTGAAGTTGATTCTTCCCAAATTGAGTAATAGGTTCTTATTAAAATTTTAGGGGGCGGGGTATTTGGAAGCTGCCAAGATGATACAAAAATTCCTCTGGATTAAAGAAGATAGATTAACTAAGACATTGTTGAAAACCTTAATGATCAGAGATTCCATGAGAAATGTTTTTGTACTTGGATATTTTTCCCATGGGAGGGTTAATTTTTTTTCATGTTGATTAAAAAAAAAAACTTGTTATGCATGTACATGTGCATATCATAGATGGTTCTTTTTATGGTTTGAATATGAAATGGCCCCCAAAGAGTTAGGCATTGAAGCCATGGCTCCTAGCTTAGAAAGTTCTGGAAATTTTAGGATGTGGAGACTCCCTGGAGGACGTAGGCCCACGGAGTTCTGTGGTAATACTTGAAGGTATCCTTTCCTTGGCCTGCTCTTTCCTGTCCCTCTGTGCTTCTAAGCTACCACGAGCAACAGAACCGCTATCATCATGTGTGTTTCTAAAATGTTCTGACCAAGAGCATAGGGCTAAGAAGCCATGAAATGAAAATTTGAAACCATGAGCCTAAAGAAATCTTTCTTCCTTTAAGTTATTTCCTCACTCATAGACATGAAAACAGTTACATTGACTTTTACTCTTTTTTTCTTTCTTTCGTTTTCTTTCTTTCTTTTCTTTTTTTTTTTAACTTTCCAGAAGAGTCTCATTCTTTAGCCATGGCTAGCTTTCAACACACTGTGTAGACCAGGCTGGCCTTGAACTCCAGCCATTCCTCCTGCCTCTGCCTCCCAAGTGCTATGGCTGTACACAAGTGTCAGCCTGTCTTATATATTTTAAAATAGGTTTTGACATCCTAAATATTTTAATTTTTCTATGTATTATTAATAGGAAGCTCTATTTAATTTATTAATTACTTTCTCTGACATGTGAAAAGGTTTCTCTACCCCAAGTTTATATACACATTCACTTATATTGCTTGTAGTATTGTGTTACTTTACCATTTAGTCAAGTATCCCATCTTTAATCATTCCATTTCTTTTTATTTCAGTTCCTTAGCTTTAAAAAAGTCCCCAGTCACTATTACAAAAGGGATTTACCCCTCTGCATTTTACTCTTCGAATCTATGGTTAAAGTATAGAGAGGTGCCGGGCGTGGTGGTGCACACCTTTAATCCCAGCACTTGGGAGACAGAGGCAGGTGAATTTCTGAGTTCGAGGCCAGCCTAGTTTACAGAGTGAGCTCCAGGACAGCCAGGACTATACAGAGAAACC
>NC_034595.1:16180937-16186741 GCF_900095145.1 Mus pahari | reverse complement strand
GAGAGAGAGAGAGAGAGAGAGAGAGAGAGAGAGAGAGAGAGAGAGAGAGAGAGAGAGATTAACTTTTGCTAAGGTGAGGTTCTGGAGGTCATGCTTCTAAAGTGAGAAGAAAACTTGGTTGACATATTTAAATAAAAGGAGTCAGTCAATTCTTCCTGGTGAGCTCCTGGTGAAAGGGTCTGAGGAAGTTGTGTCATCATCCTAGTCACTTGATCAGCCCAGTGCCTGCCATCTTGTGTTTTATAGTGATGCTGGTGAGACAAGGAGACAGAAACTAGTCAGGCAGGGCAGGGACCCAAAGCATGTTCTGAAGATGTCTCTACAGGAGGCCAGGAATGCCAGAGAGTCCCGCTTCCTGGTCCCTGACTGTCTCTTGCCCTTCCCTGTAAGCTACACATGAGGACTGAGAGGAGACACCTGGACAGCCCCTGACTGGGCCATCTGGACTGGAGGTCACCCTTTCCCATGTCTCACCCTAGATTCTACCAAAACCCCCCTCCCCCAAAGCCCCCCAAGCAGCACCCTAATGGTATCTTGTCCCCAGAGACCTGCCCCTGCTACATGGAGCCAGCCTCTCCTTTAATTTCCCACCTTGGAACCTGTAATGGTCTTCTCTCCAAAACGCACTCTCGGGCATCAGTAAATTTTATGCTTTGAATTTGAGAGGCAAGAACTCAAAAGCCACTGGCAGGGGGTGGGAGCTGGGGCTTTTGTGGCTATTCAGTTTTCTGGGACTCTAAGCTAACTCCCTTAGGAGCCAAGAGAGACTCCATCAAATTCAAAGCTATCCTAAAAAGTTCCTGAAGCAGTTGTCAAACCAATGAAGCGATAATCTAGTTATATTCATTTAGCAATTCTTTCACTAGCTTACTGAAAACTCTTACAGGATCTCCCCCATTTACATACACAGACACACAGACACACAGACACACACACTCACACCCAGACAGGCAGACACATAGATACACACACACAGAGACACACAGACAAACACACAGAAACACAAACATATAGACACACCCCCAGATATACACATAGACACACAAACATACACAGATGCAGGCAGACATACACAGAGACACATGCACACACCTTTAAATGCACCCCAGGAATTCAAAGTCAATCTGCACACTCACACCCAGACAGGCAGACACATAGATACACACGCACAGAGACACACAGGTAGACAAACACACAGAAACATAGACATATAGACACACCCCCAGATATACACAGACATAGACACACAAACACACACAGATGCAGGCAGACATACACAGAGACACATGAACACACCTTTAAATGCACCCCAGGAATTCAAAGTCAGTCTGCTGGTTCAGTGAACCTTTAGATGTTCAAGTTCTTCAAGAGAGTGCTGAGACTTTCCATCTTGGCACTTCTAAGGGTTCCCTGCTTAGAATTCATTCTCGCCCCTGATTTCTGTGCGTTGAAGGCTGTGCTGTAACCCACTGTGCTAGCTGGGCTCCCCTGCGTAGACCCTCGGGTGGGTAGGAGGGGTGCATTGCCAGAGGAGCACTTCACAAGCCTCACACATGCAGATCATCTCGCCTGTGTGGGCTCTCTGAAGGCTGTCCGCAGCCCTGGAGAATAGTGCACCACCCTCACCACTCAGCGGGCTTTCTCCTGAGTGGCTCCCTTACAGATGTGGCAGTCTGTGCTCTGGCTGAAGACCCTGCCCCACCCCCTGAATTTTTAAGGCTTTTCTTCCAGATGTTCTTTTGTGACTGTGAAGCTGGAGAGAGAAATTCATCCCCACCTCCCCACCTCCTGCAACCAAGGTCCATTCCTTGGGGTGTAGTCCCAGTACCAAGATCAGCGGTGAGGCTTTGTGAATGAAGATTCCCAGCTAAGCAAGGGATGAACTCACTGATGGACTGTGATTTGACGCACCATTGATATTAGGATGTCGGGGGAAGCAGTCATTAGAGGCCTTGAAGTGTATCACGTCAATCCTTCCTTACTCTTTGCATCCTGGCTCCACCACAAACTTCCTGCCACGCGTGATCGTGATCGTGATGTCCTTCCTTTCCTTGGACCCCCGCAGCAATGGAGCTCCTTGACTGTGGAGGAAACACTGCGAAGCCAGGAGCAAAGATAAGCTCTTCCTCTCTTCAATTGTTCACTGTGGGCGTTTTGTCACAGCAACAAAAAGTGACTGAGTAAACATACTTGCCAAACATTTTTTTGTTGTTGTTAAATCCACAAATAGAGTTATTCCATTTGAACCTCATGTGGCTTATATTTATGTGCATGTGAAATATATATACATATTCATAAATCATGCTTCCAGTGTATGGTGAATGATTGGATTTTGTTTGGAGAGATGCCATATATTAGCAATTAACCATTTTCTGAGTAGAAAGTCCTTTGGCATTTGTTATGTTTATAATGTCACTCATTTTAGTGTGCTGTCTATCTCCAAGACGTTTTCCATCAGTTGAGAAGGAAGCTGATACCCACTGAACCATCAGTCCCTCAGTCCCTGAGCCTTTGGCAACTATAAGTTTGCTTTTTGTCTTTGTGGCATCAGCACAAAGACACAGCTCTCACCTCCAAGGGCTGAGGCTGAGCCTATTCTGGAGCCAAATATGAGTGACCATGGACCAGGAACATAGATCTAGGTTCCATCTTCTCACGTGGCAGCAATTTCACAAGGTTAACACATTGCAAAGGGTTACACCCCACCTGGTCTGTCTCAAGGATGTTAGGTCAGACGTAGAAGCGGGCAAGGAATAGCTATTAAGGGACTAGAGATAGCTCAACATTCCAGCCTCTCTGTAACCACTGACACTAGTCAGTCAATCAGCCTTGTAGACTGTTTGATGAGTTTGCCTCTGCTGGAAACCTTAGATAAGTGAAATGCTCTGTGTGACCTTTTGTGCCTGTCTTCTTTCACTTTGCATAACACTTTAAACATTTTAAAGCACCTACTAAGTGCGTCAAACAGGCAGGGAAGTCTGACTGCCACACTCTGGACAGATGTAAAACAGGTTTGGTAAGAAGGCCTGGCAGAATTGCTTCTACAGTCAGACTCTGAGGTCCTCTGGCAATGTGGAGGCCATGAGAGTTTCTGTGTAGAGTTTCTGTGGCCAACAAAGGAATGTCCTTGTGAAAGCTGCTATGGGGCACAGCGCAGCCCTACAAAGATCACAATATCCTGGGAGTTAACCAGGTTCCTCTATGGGTTTCAAGGCAGATGAGGGTTCTCTTATCTGATGCATCCTTGAGTCTCAGCGCTCCCTCCACTGACTCCAGCAGCTTCTGCACAGAATTAGTTCCTCCCTCCTGAGACTCTTGTGGCACTTTAAACATTTTAGGGTAATAGTTCGGTTTCCTTCTAGGGAACCTGTGTATTACTGGCCCACATCCCTACTTCCAGCCACAGACAGTTCTCAGTCAGTATCTCCTACTTAAACCCCTTCAGGAACCCTGGGGTTCCTCCTTTTCGGAGCGTCATGTTGGACCAATCCTGCCATTCTGACTCCAACTCAAGATCCACATAGATGCTTTTAGGTCTGCATCCCCCACTCACTCCTTCTGTTGCTTCCTGTCCCTCACCTGAAAGCTGGGTACCGTTCAACACTGTCTAGTTGTGAGTGGCAGGCATTTGTATTTAACCATATATTAGTTGTATAAAATAACAAGTTTCATTATTCTCTCTCTTCCTCTCCTCTTCCTCCTCCTCCTCCTGCTCCCCGCCATCTCTCTCTGCCTTCAGCTGGGCCCCTTTGAGTGTTTCAGACATCTAGTGGATGGATGCTTTTGTATACTCAGGTTTATGAAGATGATACATGAGGAAAAGGGCGGGGGAACTCATGGAAAAATCCAGAAAATAGTTTTTGTTTGATGTGTAAAGAACTTGTCCCCGACCTAGCAAAACTCTTTGGCCATCAGGGCTAGCAACAAAATGTGGCTGCACTGCTTGAGCAGAGATGCGCTTCCTCTGCAGACCATTAGTTTGGGGTGCAGGAGCCACAGCCTGATGCCTGTGCAGATGGCCTTAATAGGACCGCTGGGTCTATTTCCTTTCTGGGACATGTCTCAGAGCAATGATTTGGACAAAAGGGAGAATGCCCAACTGGGAAAAGTTGCTTTTAAGTCATGACATGCCAAGACTTCCCAGGGATTACTGGCTAATCTTTAAAAGGATCACCTGTGGAGTATGATCCAACCAACTCAAACCAAGGGAAACAAGGTTCTCTGTACCCACCTCACCCACCCTGGCCTCAGTAATCTCTTGGCCTCTGTGAAGTGAAGTATGTGGTGGACTCCACCCTGGGTTTAGAGGTCATTCTGCTCCTTCTTTCCCTGCTCTGGTTATTGTGTGGGTCAGACTTGTCTTAAGGTCCTCTCATGCCTCTACACAGTGTTCTAAGATAGTAGCCGACCTAAATGGAAAGCTGTGTAAACAACGTGGTCTCATCCATACGCAAGAGGTCTGTCTTCAAAAAACCTGAATACATTTCTCTGAGTTGTTTGTTGATCCTGACAACCAGGATACTTCACACACCGTATAGATTTTCAAACCACGTCTCTGGAGGGGCCATCCAGCCTTTCTGTTCAATAGCAGCATGGCTTGGATTCTGTCCCGTGGCTATGCCTCACTTATGACAGTGATAGCTTCAATCTTGTAGGATTATTGTGAGAATTAAATAATATATGCAGGCAAAAACCTATGTACATAAAATATAAACCCTTTAAGCCAGAAAAGGGTGGCACACATTTTTAATCCCAGTGCTCGGGAGGCAGACGAAGGCTGATCTCTGTGAATTGGAAGCCAACTGCGTCTACAGAGTGAGTTTCAGGACAGCCAGGGCTACACAGAAAAGCCCAATCTCAAAAACCAAAAACAAACAAAGAAAAACAAAACAAACAAAAACCCTACCAAAAAAAAAACAAAAATAACCAAACCACAAAACCCCAAACAAACAAAAAACAAAAATAAAATAAAAAAAACTCCAAAATAGCAAAACCCCAAAACAATACTTTTTTGTTTTAAATCAAAACTGTGCAAAGGGAGAACGCCATCTTGTATCCTGGGTCCCTCAGAGACCAGTCTGTGCAGGAGAGTGCACAGGCTGCAGAAGCAGCATAGCTTCTTGGACAGGGTCTCTTTGGGCCTTCATCTTCAGCCAGGAGGCAGAGCTAAGCTCCAGACTTCTGTGTTCATTCCCTGCAAGAGGAGAGCTTGCCTGCAGAGAGTGCTCTGACCACTGAGACTCTGGAGAGAGCTGGACTCCCAGGACTGCTGTCAGAGGCTAACAGAATCACAGGAGGAACAAGTTCCAGCTGTAACATCAAACACCAGAGATTACCAGATGGTGAAAGGCAAATGTAAGAATCTTACTAACAGAAACCAAGACCACTCAGCATCATCAGAATCTAGCACATCTACCACAGAGAGTCCTGTATACCCCAACACACTTGAAAAGCAAGATTCAGGTTTAAAATCATATCTCATGATGCTGGTAGAGGATTTTAAGAAGGGTACTAATAACTCACTTAAAGAAATACAGGAGAACACTGCTAAACAGGTAGAAGTCCTTAAATAATTACAGGAAAACACTGCTAAACAGACAGAAGTTCTTAAAGAGGAAACACAAAAATCCCTTAAAGAATTACAGGAAAACACAACCAAACAGGTGATGGAATTGAACAAAACCATCCAAGATCTAAAAATGGAAGTAGAAACAATGAAGAAAACCCAAAGGGAGACAACTCTGGAGATAGAAACCCTAGGAAAGAAATCAAGAACCATAGATGAGAGCATCAGCAACAGAATA
>NC_034595.1:16172063-16176613 GCF_900095145.1 Mus pahari | reverse complement strand
CAGCAATGTGGAAGTATAAGCTGAATAAACCCTTTCCTCCCCCAACCTGCTTCTTGGTCATGATGTTTGTGCAGGAATAGAAACCCTGACTAAGACAAGGCCCTTGGTCTTCCGAAGATCATATGCTCCAGTACAGGTGAATGCCAGGGCCAGGAAGCGGGAGTGGATGGGTTGGGGAGCAGGGCGGGGGGAGGGTATGGGNGCTTTGGGGATAGCATTTGAAATGTAATGAAGAAAATATCTAATTAAAAAAAAATGTGCAGAGAACACTGACCTGGATTATGTTCTCTGTGTGTTTCACCATGCAGGACTGACTGGTATATTTGCTCCTCTGGGAAGGCCGTACATCTTCTAACATGGCTCTTCCCATTGTCAGAGCAGCACAAACTTGAATAGCTACTCAGAGCTAGACTCTCTGGTTTCCCTTCTTGTACAAGCCAGGGAAAGCATTCTCCCTCAAAGGGCTCATTAGACACTTGGGGTAAGTCCTCTCTTTAGGTCAATTGATCAGTAACCTTATGAAAATTCTGCCCTCTGGCTTCTTCAAGGTCCCTGAGACACATAGGAGACTCTACAGGTACAGGGACTCTGGAGCTTTAGCTTTGTAATTCTACCAAGACTGGAAACACCCACTAAGTGTGGCCTTAGGGGCAGTAGAAACACCACACAAAGGACTCTCTCAGGCTATGGGGGCCCTGGGAAGAGATGTGTTGTGGTGGTTGAGCACCAACTTGTTTCCACAGGATTCTAGGGGAGTCTTATTATTATTATTTTTTAAAGAATTATTTAGGCCGGGTGATGGTGGCACACACCTTTAATCCCAGCACTTGGGAGACAGAGGCAGGTGGATTTCTGAGTTCGAGGCCAGCCTGATCTACAAAGTGAGTTCCAGGACAGCCAGAGCTATACAGAGAAACCCTGTCTCGAAAAACCAATGTATATATATATATATAGTATATGAGTACACTATAGCTGTCTTCAGACACCCCAGAAGAGGGCATCAGATCCCCTTACAAATGACTGTGAGCCACCATGTGGTTGCTGGGAATTAAACATTAAACTCAGGACCTCTGGAAGAGCAGTCAGTGCTCTTTACCGCTGAGCCATCTCTCCAGCCCTCCAGGGTATTCTGAGCATGCAGGCCCAGGTCGGGAAACAGAGGTGAAGGTCATACCAATGGGAACAGATAGTGTCATAAGAAATCCTAAAATAAGTGTCTAAGACCCACTTCTTCCAAGTTAAAGAATTCTGTTCTTGGGAGAAGATATTTTCCTAGGAAACACCTCCCCACTTTTTTAAACCTAAACACACACACACACACACACACACACACACACACACACACATACATACACACACATACACACATGCACATACACACACATACACACACACATACACACACACACACACATACACACACACACACACACATTCTAGGGTTATATTTTTAGTTAAAGTAGGGGTGGTGAGGAGAGCTTTTGAAGCCACTCAAAAAAGAAATTGTATTGAGCTTTAAATCCTGATATTGGACAAATAAGTTTACAGGACAGGGCTTGATGATTTTTTTCATTGTTTATTGAAAATTTCTTTTTGGAATTCTTAATTACAGTTGAATGGTGCCACAGGTTGGCTTTAAATTCACGGTAACCTTGACAGTTCAGCTGCCAAGGGCTGGGGTTACAGGTGAGGCCTTCTACCTATGACATCAATGAGCCTTCTAACATACATGCCATCTTATAAACATGCAGTGTGTATGAGGATACACCAAGCAAACCCACAGAAGGCTCAGTCACATGGGTCTGAAATACACACAGCAAGCGGGAATAGCAGGGCATCCAGAGAGTGCCAGTGGACACCAAAGGCAACAACAGGAGGGCACGGTGAGGCTGGCAACACAACCAAACTGGAGGTGTCAGTGGTAGCCTCAGGGAACAAGGGTGCACCACAGAAAGCAGTCACGATGATTAGCTATAGGCGGCACAGGGGCCTCAGAGGATAGGGTGCACAGGCAAATCTCAATACTCAGCATAAAGTTGGACCTTCAGGGATATTGCTGGAGTTCAGCTTAACTTCCCCCATACACATCCAAACCCTCATCTGAGTCCAATGGAGGAAACCTTGGGCTTTAACATCTTCCCTTTCTAGGTCAGGTGGACAAGAAAAACAATCCCTGAACTAACTTGGGCTTAGAATAACTCTGCAACTTGAAAGCTGTGGTTCTGGCAAAGACCCCATCCTACCAGGAGAAACAATTGAGCCAGGTGTATAAAGCTCAAAGCATCAAGAGAAGGCTGAGACCAAAGGCACATGAACAGGCTGCATCCAGAGGAGGAAGGAATTCTCACTGCTTATCCTCTTTGGACCCAAGGTAGAGCATTGGGCCCAGAGGTGGGCCTGTCAAGGACACAGGACTGCGATTTTCTTGTTTCCTCCTCTGGAACACAGGTATGCTGCCCACTGTCACCCAGAGTGACAATAAGCACCACAGGAGGGGACAATCGGACTGAAAAGATCATGGGAGCCTCAGGACACAGGTATACCACAGAAAGCAGACCCAATGACTACAGGAGGCTCTGGGGGCTTCTAAGTTTCTGGAGGACCAGGTCATGGCAAGAACATGACAACCCCATTGCCTAAGGTTTGAGACTACTTTCTGTCAGTTCTAAGACATTGTGAATGCATGATAGTGGTTCAGTTTTGCAAACATGTATCTTAAACTAGCACTTTAGGAATCCAAAAGACACTCTGGATGAATACTAAGGCACCTGTGGGGTCAGGTGGACTCCAGGGAGGACTATCCTAGGAAAAAGGAGGACCAGTGAACACTTAACTTACAGGGAGCACAGATGAATTTAACAGTGGGGATTCTGGAGAGCACATGTGTGAGCGGGAACCTTCACATCGCAAAAGTGGTGTGAGGAGTTGGTGGTCCAGTTGGGCAAAGGGGTACAAAGTGACTTTCAGATCACAGGCCCAGATGTGTCAACTTAATTCTCACACGTGACTGAAGCTCCAGGGAAAAAGGTGATTTTCTTGCTCACTCAAGAGACATATGAGGGTGGTGGGGAAGGTCTGCTCCTGTGGAGTTACTGAGCCATACATGGGCTTTTCTCACTTCCTTTACTAGACCTCTTGTGTGTAGCCTGGGCTGACCTGGTTGCTCACAAATCCTAAGGAGGGTAACAAATCTCCTCTGTCCCTCTGCAGAGTCCCTTAGGGCAGGGTTTCTTCCTGAGCTCTGGTTTCACATCCCCACAAGGCTAAAAGCAGGCAAGTCCCAGATATCTTCCTGTCTCCATCCCTCCACATTTGGGTTTACAAGAGTTGGCAGGAAAGCAGGGCACGAGACAGGGGTGTGAGGGTCTGAGATCTGGTCCTGTGGAGAATGGAAAAAGTTTTAACCTCTGAGCCATCTCTCTAGCACTCTCTTTCCTTTGGTGAGCAGTAGGCCTCTATGGTCTGACGTGGGACAGAATTTGCTTAACTTCCAGTTGGCCAAGCAGGTTGACAACAAGAACCAGACAGCCAGGGGAGCCAAGGCAAAGCCCAAGGGAGAAAGGGACNCAGTCTTTGCTCTTCTTTCCTTCCCAGACTGTCTAAAGGACTGTTGGAACTCAGAGAAACCAAGCAAATGTCTACAGAGAAAGAGAGAGGGTGAAGTAGATGAAGACCGAGGCAAGCTGGGTACCACCGAGACCAGGCTCACATGTGCACAGGCCTCCGGAGGCAATCCTGGTGGTGAAGGCTATGCTCCTGACTCAGCNCTGAGGAATGGCCTGACCTCCTGTGAAGAGCTGCCCTGAGAGGCCCCAGAAGGCACATTGCCAACACTGTCTAAAGAGCTGCCAATGTCACTGTTCCCTCTCCCTGTCTGCCCCTAACCACCTCCACCTCCTGAAAAAGCCTGGCACAAGGCAAGAACCCGNAGGAGGGACAAGGACAGCCACCTGGGAGGGAGAAGAGAGCATCAGGACATCTCTGGGCCTGTGCTCNGTGGACCAGGACAGGCAGGAGAGCGACTCTGCTCTGCTCCCATCTAGAGGGAGGGGCAGGGCTTCTTCGGAAAGTGAATGGAGGAACAGTTACAGACAGAGCTAAGGTCTGAGAGGCTGACAGAGCTGAAGCTGTGTCCTGAGGAGGCAGAAAAGGAGTCTGCCCCACCCCACCCCGAACTCCCATCCACTAATACAGGGGAAGTGGCTTGCAGTGCTGCCTGGCCTGGCCCNCAGCACCCTGTTCAGTACCNGAGGTCCTGTGTCACCCATTCCAAATAAGCCAGGATCCCACTAATCAGGGGCCATCCTCCTTCCCACCCCTGGCCCTTGCCCTCTGCTCAGAGGCCACAGACACACCCTGGAGCCTCTTCATCCTGTATATCCACATTCTTTAGGACATGTCATGGCCTGAGAGTTGGTGTCCCTCCAAATTCATATGTTACAACCTAATTTCCACTGTGAGAAAAGGAACAGGGTTGTGTAGAGGAAACAAAAGATTCTCTCTCTCTCTCTCTCTCTCTCTCTCTCTCTCTCTCTCTCTCTCTCTCTCTC
>NC_034595.1:16170750-16172038 GCF_900095145.1 Mus pahari | reverse complement strand
CACACACACACACACACACACACACACACTCAAAGAAACCCCTTCATGAATGTGACTAGTGCCCTCAAGAACATGGTTAAGGGTGGCTGTAAACCTCTGCCTGTGGAACTCAGCTCTAAGGTGCTGTTCNGGAGTTCTGGGCTCCCACCAGGAGATCCATCAGTCAGGCCTTTGGTCTTGGACATCCCAAGTCCAGAGCTATTTTCAATCAAGGACTGCTTATTTATCAGGGACTCATCTTTTGTGATGAAGCAGTTATCAGGACGCACATCCTCACCAGGCAACACCCACTCCCAGGATCCAACAGGGCAGGCATGCTTGCCTATCCAGGGAACAAGGAGGCAAGGGGACAGCTGGCTATGTGAGGGCCTGCCAGCTCCATGGTGCTCAGAGACTCTCTCAAGTCCCTCCACATGGGAGAAGAGTGAGAAAAAGGAANAATCCATCAGCAAGCAATCAGCAAGAGAGGACCACAGGAGACTTCATAGAGACCGACCAAGAGGGAAGAAGGCAGCCTGCAAGGCAGGGCAGAGGATCCTGGAAGTGAACCCAGTGTGGTCTGTGCTTCCTCAACTTCACCCCTGACAGTGAGGAAGGGCCTCAGGGGGTCCAGGCCACAGTGCACAGCGACCCTCAAAGAGAACTCTGTCTATGGAGGAGCGATGTGACTCAGGAGTGCCAGCCGGCCATTGAGCACATCACAACTTCTGAGAACCACACACAGGGCTTTGCTGCNGCCAATGCAAGGAACACAGCTGCCCAAGGATAGATGCAAGGCCCAGGCAGGGACCACAAAGCCAAGTTCCCCTGAGCACACAGGAAGGGGTAGGTATGTCTGCTGCCCCACTTCCAGCCCACCCCTGCACCACCACCCCCAGACCACATCAGGAAGGGGATGAAGTCACATTCTGAAAGTCAAGGAGTCCCCAAGGACCAGTTCTGTCACCAGCAAGATGAAGGTCATACCAAGGTCATAAATGCCAAGATGCCAAGGCAATCAGGGCAAAGGCAATGTGTGAAGGCACCGCCCTCCTCCTCTCCAGGTTCTCCTGTCTGAGAGTCTCCTTGCCTAAGTGAGCACTCAGCAGACTGGGAAAACAGCCCAGGTTTACCTATGCCTCCATCAAAGGAAACCAGGAAGGGCAGTGGATTAGAAACTGAAGAGACAGAAGTGGGTCAGGCTTTTCACACTGGTGTGTGTGTGTGTGTGTGTGTGTGTGTGTGTGTGTGTGTGTGTGTGTGTGGTGAAGGGGAGGCAAACTGAGCCCAGTGAGGGGCTGCCCAAAGT
>NC_034595.1:16167969-16169753 GCF_900095145.1 Mus pahari | reverse complement strand
GCTGCTCTCTTAGGAACTTCCCAATACCTTCCAGGTGGGGAAAGAGACACAGCTCCTTACCTCCTGGGATGGGAGGGGCATTGGAGCATGAGGTGACATTTACAACCTAAGCTTCAATAGCGCTCACTATGGCAAGCAGGGCCAAAGGGGCCAGTGGTGGCAGGCAGGCCCTGATCCCCCAGGGTCCACTGGGCTTTGGCCATCCTACCTAGGGCACAACCAACTCCACAGCATCCCTCAGGCCTCGCCTCTCCCTGTGCCTGGTGTCCACCAGGACAGGAAAGAGGAGGATTCTGGCTCTGTGGTGTATGGTGGAAAGGCCTCGGGGAGGCCTGGCTCTGACTCCTCAGCAGGCTCCTTGGCCACAGAGTGGGCTCTGTGGTCGTTCAACAGGCAAGCACACCCTCTCCAGACCCAAGAGAAGACAGGGCCTCTCCTCGAGAGGGTGAGAGAACCAGAGCAGTGGCTTTCAGGTGAAGTCAGCCAATCAGGTGCTGCCGAGAACAAGAGAGAGGACCTTCAGGGAGTCTTTGCTCTTCTTGCCTTTCCAGCAGGAGGGCTAAGTTGTCTTGGGAAGACAGCAAGAATGTCAACTCCAAACCAGGATGACTAAGAGGGAAGGGGGGAAAGGAGGACAAAGAGGAGGAGGAGGAAAAGGAAGAGGAGTAATGACATCATACCCACAAGGAAAGACTCTCACCACAGTCACACGTCGTATGCAGGTGCCCTACCAGACACTGCTGTGGCTCTCCCTTCCCGGGTAGGAACACATTACCAGAACTCTGAGTGGGACCCGTGTCCCCACCAACTCACACCAACAGAGAGGGTGTCTACAAAGGGCACAGGTTTCCAGTGTCATGGGAACAAGTAGCCAGTGAGCACAGGGTCCTGGGCTCAAGGGCACTGGTCCAGAAATACAATGGATGCCAAGGATCTGGCATGCCTGCAGTATGGCACTTTCTGTGGTGGTGAGGCCTTCCCACTGAGGCCATGCTCAGACCACGGGAGGCACCTTCGGTAGGAGATCCACGGTAGCTGGAGTGTCCCGTTCCTGCCGACCCAAAGCACCAGCCTGCCTTCACTGGGCACACTTCAGTAAGATAAAGAAAGCAGCACGGGTCAAGGAGGCACAGAGTGGGTGTGTTTTTAGGGGCAGTCATCTCCCTGGCTGTCCCTTCAAGGACAGAGTGCAGTGGCTCTGTCTTGGCTCTGGTGGCTGTGTCTCTTCTCATCGGGCACAAAGATGATGCCTGGCCCAGGGCACCTTTCTTTAGGCGTGTGGCTCACATCTTCCTCACCTCCAGTACTCACGACTCACAGAAAATGCTCATCTTCTGTGCAAACGGCTTTCCTTAAGTGTCTCCGTGACTCCTGGACCCTTCTCCTGCTTGGCAGAACTCTGTGGACAGAGCTCACAAAACACAGGCAGGCCCTGGGTAAACAGACCACAGACAGATAGACAGACAGACAGCTTAGTGTATGCACTCTTGGATGGCTCTCTTACTGGGTTATTTAACCTGCCTGCCTCACTCTGTTGTCTGAGGGTCAGGTGTCCCCGGGATGCCCTCCTTCACTGAGGGTCCTGAGTCCCCAGCACACGAGTGTATGCCCTGTCTCTGCACTGCCTCCCTTCTTTCTGGCCCACTCCCTGCCATTGCTTTAGGGAACCTGGCTCCCCACCCAGTGCTCCATGCCACCTGGCTCCCCAGCAGGGTGCCTTGTATTGAAGATCAGAATTCCCACAGCAGTCACAGTCCTTTCCCTAGGAAAGGGGTCTCTTTTGA
>NC_034595.1:16163072-16167119 GCF_900095145.1 Mus pahari | reverse complement strand
ACTGAGCAGCACAGAGGGGGGCTTTTGATAATGACCGAGTCAGGGAAGATGACCGTTTTACCCGGGCCCCAAGCTGTTGGTATTGCTGCCACCACACAAAAGGTCTAAATACCTAGTTAGGAGACGGTTCCTCCAAAGCGTCGACGACCAACCCGACTGACCCGACTGATCCGACCGACCATCCGACGGACCGGACCGTTGAAGGCCCACAGGAGCCTGGAAAAGGAAGGTCTGGCTGAGGTGGGCATTCTCATCGTCTAAGCATCTGAGAGAAGTCTGATGGCAGCAAACCGAACATTGTTTTGGAAATGAGTCTGCCCTCACTTTTGAATCTGTACTCTCTTTGGCTGACCGTCAGGAATAGTCGTTTGATGTGTCTGCTTCTCGCCTCGAATCAGAGTAGGATGACCTACCCTATCCGTTTGCATTTTGAGCCTGAACATAGAAAGGTTCAGTTTGAAACTCACGAGCATGCCCTCTGCTGGCCGTTGGTGCGCATTGACATTAGCGTTGTGCTCGTGCTGGATTGGTTGTCAGCCCCCTTTGTAGGTGGGTTGCTATTGCTGTTATGAACCACCATGACCAGAGCAACTTGAGGAGGAAAGGGTTTAGTTGACTTAAGCTTCCACATGAAAGGATGTAAGTTTAGGATCTCAAACAGAGCAGGAACCTGGAGGCGGGAGCTGATTGCTTTCCCCTGATGGCCCAGTTGTATGTGCTATGTATGCTCTGTGTATGCCTGGGACTAAGCCAGAAGTGGAGAAGACAGTATCTTTGCTTTTAACTTGTTCAAAAGCACCCTTTCTCCATCATGTGTGTTGGACAAGACCTGTTCCAGTTTCTCATAGGACACAAGTCATCAAAATGCAGTCCATCAGGATTCTGCCTTCTTCTAGGAGAGATTCAACCAGTTGGATATGAAGTACTTGTAACCTCCTGCATATATATTTCATTCTTTAACACAAGCAGGATGATTAAGATAGAACATTTGGCTTGCTTCTTTTTTAGGAATCATTGCTTAGAGGTTTAAAGATCACTTATCCCTGTCTGAAGGCAAAGGAAGAAAGGCGCCATCCGGCAGAGAGGACCAGACATGAGTCTGAAGTGTGCTTTCTTCTCATTTGACATGACCTTCAGAAAAATCACCGAGGACATTCTAAACATCTGCTATCCCAATTGCAGCTTGTCTGGCTTGAAAAGTCATCTTGAGGTACTACTGTAAGACAGCCCAGGGGACATGTTCTTGCTGAGAACCAGAACTATGTCCCCAGCACACATATCTCTCTTCTGGCCTCCACAAGTACCTGCAGCCATATGGTGCACAGTAACACACGCAGGCACACATCTATATTGATTTGAACAAGCCACCTTGACAATTGTGCCCCAGAAAGGAAATATGGGTACAAATCTCTCTCTCTCTCTCTCTCTCTCTCTCTCTCTCTCTCTCTCTCTCTCTCTCTCTCTCGCCCTGGCTGTCCTGGAACTCACTCTGTAGACCAGGCTGGCCTCGAACTCAGAAATTAGCCTACCTCTGCTTCCCAAGTGCTGGGATTAAAGGTGTGTGTGACCACGCCCGACCCTGGTTCTGTTTTAACACTATCTTTTTAAAAAGTTTTTTATTTGAATTTTATTTTATGTCTATGAGTGTTCAGTATGTATGTATGTGCACCAGGTACATGCAGTACCTGAGGAGGCCTGAAGAGGGCATCTGTTCCCTGACCTGGAACACACATGTGGGTATTAGAAAGCCACAGGGGAGCAGTAAGCAATCTTAACTGCTTAGTCATCTCTGGAGCCCTCAACACCGTCTCTTATACATTATGAGAACATATGCATATCTATTTATTTAAATATATAATGTAAATATAAACTAATAGTTACTTTCTTGATCTCATTTACTCTTATTTGAATTTGGCCTTTCCGTAAAATCTTTTTAAGTGGTATTTGTTTAGACAGGTTGCTGTTGAAAACATAAGTAGCAACAAGTAGCTGCATTATAACACAATTTTATTTTATTTTTCATCCTTTACTAGGTCAGTACAGGCATTCTCACCAGATCTCTTGCCTGCGTGGCTGTCCTTTGGACAGCTTCAGGACAATGGACTCCTGATCTTTGAGGCTATGCCATCACTATATATTTGATATGTAACATCAGGGACAATTCTGATGCTTTTGAAGGGATGGGACTATAGGAAAACAGATGGGGACACATGTAGGGAACAGTCCTGTTCAAACAACCCGTTATTTCCAGACACGTCGACTGGGTCAACATGCACCACTTAGATACCATCGATGCAAAAGCCCCCAGAAGAGTGTCTTTAGTGAGGCATGGGAAGACCAGATACGTTAGACATACTTACATACTAAAACATAATAAAGGGGGAGGGGACTCAGCCAAATATTAGCTTACATATATTTTGTGCATTTTCTCTTTCCTTGACTTCTGATCACTCCTACCCCAAATACTATAAACTGAGAGGTCTAAGCCTCAGAAACCTAAGTGATTCCAACAGACCAATCAGGAGGAAGCCCTCATTAATGCTCCACCTGCGGACCCTGGGATCAAACGGCCAGCAGAGGGCGCGCGTGGCCTCCAGATTAACGGTCCCTTCCCATCCAGTTTCACAAACGAATTGATCCAGGAGGGTTTTTTACCTACAGGCCCAATGCTTAGCAATAGTAGTAAAAACCAAACTGCATCTGCTGAGGGTGTGAGATTTGGTGGCCATCCCTCAGCGTCAGGACTGAGTGAAAAGTTCTGGGAGCCTCTTTCCAAAACAATGTTCAGTTTGCTGCCATCAGACTTCTCTCAGATGCTTAGACGATGAGAATGCCCACCTCAGCCAGACCTTCCTTTTCCAGGCTCCTGTGGGCCTTCAACGGTCCGGTCCGTCGGATGGTCGGTCGGATCAGTCGGGTCAGTCGGGTTGGTCGTCGACGCTTTGGAGGAACCGTCTCCTAACTAGGTATTTAGATCATCTCTGTTGTCCAGCACCAAACTAACTTTGGTGGAGCTGAGGGGCAGGCTCTGGTCACACCTTTGGAGGTGGGATGGAGGGAGGCTGTGGCCTTTTGTGTGGTGGCAGCAATACCAACAGCTTGGGGCCCGGGTAAAACGGTCATCTTCCCTGACTCGGTCATTATCAGCTCCCCTCTGTGCTGCTCAGTGTTGAGAGTCAAGGCATCAGCAGAGGGCCAGAACTCAGCAGCAGTGGGCAGGGAAGAGAAAACCCCAGTCTTTGTGAGCAGGGGGCAAGAGGTGTCTGGGGCTTAGCAGGAAACCTAGCTTTTGCTTCACAGTGAATTTACAGAGGGAAAGGAACCTCCTGAAATCTGCCTTCCACCACCTGCTGACCCCTGCACCTCTCAGGGTATAGTGATGACTCAGTAAGACCTTGGCTTCCCTAGAAATGTTCAAATTTGGCTCACACAGAAATAGGTAGCATTGACTTTTATTTTCAAAGAAATCCACTGGCGCGTTATTGGTAAAGATCGATGTCAAGTGGTTTTTCAGACGTTCCCTAACACCCCTTGAGTTTGAACCCTGCCCCAGAAACAGGTTTGAGAACATAGCAGGCATCCAGCTGGCTGAGACCAGATCTGAAAACGGTCTGCCACCAATTTATTTTTCTTTAAACTTTTCTTTAAACTGAATAGCACTAGCTCACCACTGCCTTAAAAGTCAAAGCTGGACACAGGAACATGGGCTGTGCTTCTAAGTTCGTCAAAGGCTGAGGCAGGAGCACTGAGAATTTTAACTTAGCCCAGGCTCCACACTGAGATCGGGTCTGAGTCAGCAAGGCTCTGAATTGAAGTCCTGTCCAGTGGCTCAGACTGTTGGCTCTCCATTCAGGAGCCCCATGCAGGGGCATAGCTGTGACTCCAAACAAGCCAGAGCCTGGCAGCCAGGGTGCTTGCCAATCTGGGGCACATAAAGAAGCNCCGGCTTGTCTGCCTAGAGCCACTTTAAAGCAGATGTGGAAGGCCACAACTGTATCTGAGCATTCAGAAGGAGGTGGAGGTGTAGGATCTGGGGGAGGGGGGTCG
>NC_034595.1:16155857-16157984 GCF_900095145.1 Mus pahari | reverse complement strand
TCAGACCATAGAGCCCTACTGCTCACCAAAGGAAAAAAGTGATGGCTCAGAGGTTAACTTTTCCATTCTCCACAGGACCAGATCTCAGACCCTCACACCCCTGTCACGTGCCCTGCTTTCCTGCCAACTCTTGTAAACCCAAATGTGGAGGGATGGAGATAGGAAGATATCTGGGACTTGCCTGCTTTTAGCCTTGTGGGGATGTGAAACCAGAGCTCAGGAAGAAACCCAGGCTACACACAAGAGGTCTAGTAAAGGAAGTGAGAAAAGCCCATGCATGGCTCAGTAACTCCACAGGAGCAGACCTTCCCCACCACCCTCATATGTCTCTTGAGTGAGCAAGAAAATCATCTTTTTCCCTGGAGCTTCAGTCACGTGTGAGAACTAAGTTGACACATCTGGGCCTGTGATCTGAAAGTCTCTTTGTGCCCCTTTGCCCAACTGGACCACCAACTCCTCACAGCAGTTTTGCGATGTGAAGGTTCCCGCTCACACATGTGCTCTCCAGAATCCCCACTGTTAAATTCCTCTGTGCTCCCTGTAAGTTAAGTGTTCACTGGTCCTCCTTTTTCCTAGGATAGTCCTCCCTGGAGTCCACCTGACCCCACAGGTGCCTTAGTATTCATCCAGAGTGTCTTTTGGATTCCTAAAGTGCTAGTTTAAGATACATGTTTGCAAAACTGAACCACTATCATGCATTCACAATGTCTCAGAACTGACAGAAAGTAGTCTCAAACCTTAGGCAATGGGGTTGTCATGTTCTTGTCATGACCTGGTCCTCCAGAGACTTAGAAGCCCCCAGAGCCTCCTGTAGTCATTGGGTCTGCTTTCTGTGATATACCTGTGTCCTGAGGCTCCCACCAAGCCTGTGGGCATGATGATCTTTTCAGTCTGATTGTCCCCTTCTGTGGTGCTTTTGAGAGTGGTGTTGAGCATACCTTTCAAGCTCTACCCTGCGTCATGTGCAGCCTCTTACTGTGCTGTTTGCCGTCAGCCTTCTAACTCTTAGCTCCACATTTTCCCCTGGTAGGACTTACTGGACTTTTGACAGAGTCCCCAGCATACAAAGGGACTCAGTCTGAACCCAAGTGAGAGTCAGGGGGATTGTGTTCTTATCCTGTAGACAGAGGACAGGAAGAAGGGCAAGCCTATTAGAGTTCATGCATTGTAATCTCTTTCCTTCATTGGGCTCAGGTGACCTTGTGACTCTGTGTTGAGGAGCTGGGGCTAAACAGTCCAACCTTGTGGCTCCCAACTCTCTGTTGCATGTTGAAATGTTCTGGAACCTCGGTGTTTTCTCCCACTTTCACTTTAAATTTCAGATTCATGTGTCCACATATCTGCAATGTGTTTTCTAATTTGTCATACATGTATGTCTCCCAGTTGCAAAATTAATGCGTATTAAAAATTACAATCCTAGCTGACTTTCGCGAATTACGCTTTTGTTCCTGGTAGGGAGCATGCTGTGTAGCAGGAGAGTGCTGTGAGATGGTACACTGTGGGCTTATGTGTGAGTCTCTTTAAAGTGTGAGTTTTTTTTTTTTAACCAAAGCTAAAAGGTACATAGTGTATGTTCCATGAGAATGATTTTCTTGAAGGAATTTTCACAGGTATCTTTACAAATATTTAAAATATTTGTAATCTTTTAAATATTTAAAATTACATTTGTCATCAAGGAAAATTAACTATTTTCACTGTTCAACATGGTGATTAAAAGTCTGAGATGAAGACAGATATGATGTCATCAACAGGAAATGCTGAATGTTTTGTAAGTGTTCTCTAAGTCTCATTTGTGTTCCCAGTGCTGGCCAAGAAGTGTAAATACTGTGATTAGAGGCTGGCAAGATGGCATGAATCCTAGCTTAAGAACAGGTGGTCTTGTGGAGGACCTATGTTCTGTTTCTAGTGCCCACATTGTGCTTGACAATCATTGAAGTCTAGTTCTAAGTGAACTGACCATTTTGGGTATCTAAGGGACATACGTGTAGGTAAAACACTCATACACAAAAATACTTATTTTTAAAACATTGCATTGCATGTGCATTGGATGTACATGCATTGGGTGTGTGTGCAGGTATCTCTCACAGAAGTGGGTGTCAGATGTAGATTTAGAGGTGGGTGTAAGTC
>NC_034595.1:16149220-16155087 GCF_900095145.1 Mus pahari | reverse complement strand
TGTGCATTGGATGTACATGCATTGGGTGTGTGTGCAGGTATCTCTCACAGAAGTGGGTGTCAGATGTAGATTTAGAGGTGGGTGTAAGTCTCCTAACGCAAGTGTTGGGAACCAAACTGAAGTCTTCTACAGGAGTAGTAAGTATTCATAACTGCTGAGCCGTGTCTCTAGCTCACTCATCCATGCCCAAACTCTTTCTTAGTGTCTCTGGCAGTAGAGCATTCCACCACACACCTCAGGCAAAACCAAGATTCAGGACTGAGATGGAGCGACAAAGGTGAAACAAGACTGGATTTATTTAAAATGTAAAAAGTGCTTCAGTAAATGGAGTAAAGCAGATCACTTCGGACAAGTGTGGACGGAGCCACAGGTGTCTTTTAACAAAATGTAACTAAGAGTTTGATGGCTCCTGTTACATTGTTCAAGTTGCAAAACAAAAATAAAACAAAAAACAAAACCCAGGTCTTCTTTCCAACACTGTTTAAAGTATATACAGTATGTAACAAAACTTTCAGAACTTTTCTTAGTTAACAAAGAGATGAATGTTATTATCAAGGTCTAGGAGCTGAGTGCTGGGGATATAAGGTTGTACATCATTTTAACCTTAAGTAAGCACAGGGTAATGTGGATAGCCCTGGGGCTAATTATATTTAATGTTAAATCTGTTCTCCTGTGAGGGGTTGCGAACAAGGAATGAGTCAGCACTCAGGTAAACTCCTGTAAGCCTGCTTCCCACCTTAATTTGTAAAATAAAGGAGAGCTGATGATTGGGCAGATAAAAAGGAAGGTGGGGCAGAAGGGGAGAGAGAGAAGAAGGAGAAAATGGAAGAGGGAGAGTATGAAGAGGAGGAGGAAGAAGAAAAGCAGAGCAGAAGCAGATGGCCTAGAGAAACCGCAAGTTCTAAGGGGTCTCATAAGCTGTGGAAGATGATAGTATAGCGGTAGATCTGCCCAATCTAGGCGCGCAGCATGTAATCATATGAACTGTGTCATGTTTTCATTGCTGGGCATATTTGGGTGGAGATTTACCACAACAGGGTAATTACTTTTTTTTTTTTTTTTGGTGTGAAGAGATACCATGACCAAGGCAACTCTTAAAAAGGACATATTCAGAGGTTGAGTCCATTATCGTCATTGTGGGAAGCATTGCAGTGTCCAGGCGTACATAGCTCTAGAGAAGGAGATGAGAGTTCTACTTCTTGATCTGCAGGCAAAGAGGGGACTGTCTCAATACTAGGTGTGGCTTGAACATATATGAGATGTCAAAGCTCACCCCCACCTTCACAGTAACATACTTCCTCCAACAAGGCTAAGCCACACCTCCTAACAGTGCCACTCTCTATGGCCAAGCATTTAAACACATTAGTCTATGGGGCCCATTCCTATTCAAACCCCTGTACTATCCCTGATATTGGGAGCAGGCTTCAGTATAGTGTGTTGCAGGAAAATTTAAAAAGATAAGCAAGTTCCTGAGGCATAGCCCAAATACTCTCTGCCCTGGTGGGCAATGGACAGTCTGTTCTTATCTCATGTAGACTCTCTGACTCAGAGCTCTCCTGCCAGGTCACTAAGTTCCCACTGGAGGGTTGCTACGCCATGCTTCAAAACCCCCACGGCCTTTTTAGTGCACATGTGGCAAACCCAGGCATTGCTGCTGTACCCTTCTCTCTGGAACCCAGTTGAACCACTGTGTGAAGGAAAACACCACATAAACTTAGTTCAGAAACAATGGTAACTCAATCGCTGGGTGCAACAACTAGAATCCTAATTTTGTAAGCCATATTAAATGTAAATCCTCCAGAGGTGAATCCTGGTGGGTCTGCCATTGAAACTGGGAGACACTAGCAGCTACACTAGCTAGCTTGTCCTTTTGCTATCCTCATCAAAAAACCCTTCACTCTCTCCTGCTTCCTCTCTTCCTCCATCCAACCTGGAAGTCCCACCTACTTGCCCAGTGATTGGTCCCTTTATTCATTTCGGGGATAGTTTAAGAAGTCACCTGAGTATGTGACTCATTCCTTGTTCCAGACAACCCTTCCTGGGAAAGTGGAAATTAACATCAAAATACAGGCAGCACCAGGACCATCCACAATAGTGTTATGAACATTTAGAAGAAAATTTCAGTGTCAGCTATGAATAATTATTTCTGGGAAATGGAGTATGAGAACCTGAACATAACGTCATGTTATGGACTAAATGAAAACCAAATAAAAATGGCTACAGTTAGGTTAAAAAGAGCAGGCTTTAACAGTCAACAGAGGCAGTTTGAAGTCAGAGAATAGGAAGGAGCCACAAGATTACAACAAATTGCCAGAGTTAGTTTGAGACCAAGTAGAGCAATTCATTGAGAAGCTAGAATCAATTGGTCAGCTTGGAGAGGAGTTTGAGCCAGGACAGTCAAGTTGAACCAGTCATCCAGAGTTCAGAAAGAACAGAAAGAGTGAGCTTATTCATCAGTAAGCCTCCTAGATGACAATTACATCAGATGAATAAAAGATATTTTACAAAGCCTCTGTTGAAGAATCCCCTCTACCGGATCAGCCTGCGTGCAAGTCTATAGTGGGCATTTTCTTGATTGACAATACTATTCCTGGGTGGCCCCAGAGTGTATCACAAAGGTATAAAGGTATATAATTAATTTAGTTGATCAGGTAATGAGGGGTAAACGAGTAAGCAGCACTCCTCCATGGTCTCTGCTTCAGTTTCTGCTCCCAGGTTCCTGCCCTGCTTGAACTTCTTCCTAGGCTTCCGACAGTGATGGACTGTGATCAGGACATATAACACAAAATTTTTTTCCTCCCAAGTTGCTTTTGGACATTGTTGTTTATTACAGCAGTAGAAAACTGAATGAGGACAACTTCTGTTATGCCAGCTTGACACACAAACTAGTCATTTGAAAGGAAGGGACCCTACCTTTCTCCATCCTTATTGAGAAGATGCCTCCATAAGATCCAGCTGTAAGTCATTTTTTTTTTAAATTAGTGATTGATATGGGAGGGCCCAGCCCATTATGGGTGGTTCCATGCCTGGGTTGGTGATCCTGGTTCTATAAGAAAGCAGTCTGAGCAAGTCATGGCAAGCAATCTTGTCAGTATTCTAAGTCATACTAGATGACTAAAGAAAGAGAGATACTCATGGATGTAATAAAACTTTGCTAGCAGTGAGGACTACGGACTGAACCCCCAACAGCTTTGCAGAAGTTTTTGTTTTTCAATTTGTTGTTAGAAAAAGTTATTTTTTGGAGGAAAACAGGTTTCTTATACCAAAACCCAGATATAATACATGTGTTTCTTGAAGAAACACTTCACTCTTGCCATTTCAGCCCTTACTGTGCACTGTTGGCAGAACCCAATAATACAAGATGTACCTGGTTTGCCGGAAACATCTTGTGACTAAAGCCATGCAAAGGATGTGAAGCTCCTTCAGAAAAACAACTCTAAAAGATCACAGAAAACAATCACTGTTTTCTACAATGATTTTTTTTTGAGGTCTAAGTACTTCCAGAAAATAAATACCACTTTCTGGTGTTTACCAGAAACACAATAACTCTTCCAATTTTTCCACTACACATGCCGGTAAGCAGCATTCCTCCATTGTCTCTGCATCAGCTCCTGCCTGCAGTTTAATGACCTATTTGAGTTCCTGTCCTGATATATTCAGGAGCCATATAAGAAAGGCCGAGGCTATCTCCACCTTCCTGGAGATGGCCCACCATCTTTGCACGGTCTGTGATAGGTAATCTCTGAGAGACAAGGCCCCAAGAGACTTTGACTCAGAATTTCTTCTTGAAGATGATATGCCTTTTCTGTCACTATTACATATCCTAAGGATTCCTGAGCATTAGCCCACCCTATTGAGCAGACTTCCTGCAGATCAACATAAAGATGAGCTTTCATGAATTAAAGCTGTTTAGATGAATTAATGATTTCATAGAACTCCTGATTTGATTCAAATTCTTTTAGGAAGAAAGTTTTAAGATGGTTGTAGTTGTTTTGCTAGAAAGATGTAATGAAGTTAATATCAAGAATAGAGTGTGTTCACTCTTCATAAAATGTAAATAAAGGCTGAATAATAAGAAATACAATGAGCTTTCATAATTACTCTTAAAAAAGATATATAGGCTTGGAGCAAATTTGTGTTCAAGGAAAAACATTCAGGAAGCCACAAATGTGCATTATAATAAGCCAAGGCCATGTAAAAACTATTGCTTTTAACTTATAATGAACTTTCAGTATGAAACAGTTTTGAACTCATTACTGTTATCTTTCTGTAACATCTCTATTATGTAACATTTTATCTGTGAGGTAATTATTTTTTACATAGAGAACTTTTTGTCTATAAAAAGACTGATAGCAATAAGGAAAGGCGACATGGTCATTTTCTGTTTCACCTGGTGTGTGTGTTGTCCTTGTGAGTGACTTCTTTCCTTTCTTTCTTTTCTCTCTGGTTCAAAAGGAGTTAATGAGATCTGAACCTCTCACCATTGAGAGGCTTCCGGCTGACTTGTCAGGAAAAGGAGCACTAACAATAACGCCTTTTGGTAATTCCTTAGTGCCATCTTAAGCATTAAGAGTTAAGGGTTTTGGCGCTCATTGAAGCACAGAACAGTAATGAAGAGTTACATTTCCTTGGTGCTTATTTAAGCCCAAAGAGTTAAGTTTCTCCAATGCTTATTTAAGCACAGAGAGTTAAAGTGGAAAGAAACTAGTGATTTTCAGCCACAGAATAAGCAAAAGAGTGTTAAGTTTCAAGAAGCCATCGGCTTCTACTTCCCGGCATAGTTAGAGTTGCAAGACCGTTAGTCTTTTGGCTTTCATCCAGTTCTGTTTCACCTCAGCTCTGAACTCCAAAGGCAGGGTTAGCCATCCCCCCCCCCCCCAAACACTGATGCCTTTTGGTGGTAAACAGCACTATGGGAGCTTGAGCCAAAGAAAATCTTTCCTCCCTAAGTTGACTTTGGCCATGGTGTTTCACCACAGCAATAGAATCCCTAACCAAGACAAGAACGTGTAGGGAGAGGCTGATGGTGGTTAAAACAAAACCAAAAAAGTATGCTCTGCAGCCAGTCAGCACACCTGCCATTCTAGACTGACACATGACTTTGTTAGGTTATCAAATAAACTCCCTCTCTTTCACTAAAATGCCATTCAAGCTTTAGCATAGGTCAGAAATACATACGATTATTTTAACCTATATTCTCATTGGCTGCTAGCTGGGCTTCTGGATCCCTGGAGTCAAATTTATGGGTGATATTTGTGTGTACATCTCCCCGTTTAATAGACATGGGCTGCAGACTGATCTGAACATCTTTTTGGCATGCCTAGAAGCTGCCATATGGATCTTTGCTCTGGTGCACTGCCGGGGAGAGGGTGGATTGGAGAAGCGTCACAGCTTCTGGGAAGGATCCCGTTTCTGGTTCCAGTCATCTGGCACCTTTCCCACCTGAGGAGGGGTGTCTGCCCAGGAGCAGTCTCTGGGCCTGAACCATCACCTGGCACCTTTCCTGCCCGAGGAGGGGTGTCCACCCGGGAGCAGTCTCCTGGCCTGAGCCGTAAGGAGAACCATCTTTGCTCTGGTCCACTGCCAGTTAGAGGGCGGCCTGGAGAAGTAACACAGCTTCTGGTCTCCAGTCTGCACTGGCAAGAGTGTGGACNGCAGAAGCTACACAGCTTCAGGACAGACAGAAACAACCTAACTTCTGGGACAGACTCTATTTCGGGCTCCAGAAATTTGGGCACCTTCCTCACCAGAGGAAAGGTGGCCACCGGTGAGGGCTCTCTCTGCCAGAACAGGTGAGAGAGTCATATTGTGTCCAGGGTCCCTCAGTGGCTAGACTGTGCAGGTGAGTGAATAATCTGCAGAGGCAA